>NW_006408524.1:2675336-2676454 GCF_000296735.1 Chrysochloris asiatica | reverse complement strand
ATAAATATCAAAAACCATTAAGTTTAGGGAATATTTGTGAACTCCTGAGCCCATGACCACTGACCTAGACCTTGGGGGCTAGGGCCTAGAGTGAAGGGACCAGATAATGTGAAGTGCAGGGAGGAGTGGGTAAACTCTCAAACTTGCAGTTTGACAATTTGACCTGATTTGGATGGTTAGGGCCAAGCTGACTAGAACTGGACCAGACTTTATCTTTAACTGAAGATAAAGATATGTGATACTGTAAGCAAGTGGCCACTGCTACAATTCAACAAACTGGACTTTTGCTTATGGATGCAGCTGCTCAGAATTCCAATCGGAATGAGAGTCTTCATATCAAAGAACAAGCTTTTTCCTCAGTGTACTGGGTTGACGCTGTTGTGGGTAAGAGCCGTCAAGTCAGTTTCAACTCAGAGCGACCCTGTGTAGGGTTTTCAAAGAGTGTCTGGTGAGTCTGAACCACTGACCTTGCAGTTCAGCGAATCATCCTGTGGTGCCGCACCAGGACTCCACAGGGTTGGTGGTGGTGGTGGTGGTGGTGGTTACAGTGATGTGGAGTCTGTTCCGACCCTGCACAGGGTTTACAAAGTTGTAAATCTTTACAGGAGGAGAACGTTTCATCTTTCTCCCACAGAACAGCTGGTGGTTTCAACTGCTGACCTTGAGGTTAGCACCCTGACTCGTAATCGCTATGCTGTTGATTGAGATGAGTACTTGAAACATTGGTTATCAAAAATTGGACAGGGAGGGTGGAGACCTGGTTGGTCAGCAGTGTGGCCAAGAGACCTTGGGACTCTTGGGCCCAGAGTCAGTGACATAGCCACAGAGGACTAGAGTGGAGAATGAAGCATCTAGCTGATAAGAAGAGAGGGCATGTGCATGAGAACACCCACACTTGCAGCTAATACCCACTTAACCTGGCTTCAATGACTAGATGGATGATCAGAGCTCAACTAAAAGAAGAAAGAAGAGGAAAAAAAGAGTGATCTGATACAATTTGATGAACTTGATCTACACCTATGGATGCAGTAGCTCAAAAGAGGGCATAAATCTTTACAGCAAGGTGCGGAGGTTCCTGCCCTCCACAGGGGTTGTGGGACACGAGCGAATACGCGGAA
>NW_006408524.1:2662478-2673966 GCF_000296735.1 Chrysochloris asiatica | reverse complement strand
TGATACAATAGTGAATAATTGTTATCTGGACTGATTGTGAGGGTTGGAAATGTAAAGACAGACGTTTTGTAGCAAGGAGGGGAGTGATTAGGGGAGTCTAGTAGCCGAGGTCTCTGGGACCATCAAGGGAGACAAGCAGAGAGGGGGACCCTACCCAGAGAAACAGTGACACCAGGGATGGAGCCAGAGACGATGACATGGAGAGATGGAGCAGCTGGGGACTTTAGACCCTGAGAGGGAGAGGGACTGTGTGCTGATGACTGGGGGGTAGGGGCGGGGGGGGGAGGATTGCAGGGTATACCCTTTGGTTGGTTGATGATGCATAGAGGGGATTGTAACCATGGCAATGAGATGATATAGGATAGGATGAATGTAAAACTAACGTTCTCCCATGTAAACTATCACATAATTCACAATAAACTTTTTTTTGTAATCGGGGGTGGGGGGAAATGGGGCAGGGAGAGCTGTAAAAGCATCAAGTAGCTGGCTTATGAGCTTTCATGGGTGTGTTTAATTTCAGAATGAGGGGGCTGAGGTAGAATCCCCATTGTATAGTTGTCTGGTAAAAAGAGGTGGGGGTGATGCTTGATAGGATTTTATGATTCAATTGTGAATAACTGTTAGCAGGATTTATTGTGATTGCCAAAACTGAAATTGTAGAAGATGTGTAACTAAAAGGGGGGAGTAGTTAATCTTTCATTTTAGGAAGGGGGGATCCCTGGACCATCAAAAAGAAGAGCATGAGTGGAGCATGAGCTCCCTCCCTAGAAAGGCAGCAACAGCAGAGGTGGTGGTCTGGAGAGACAGAGTAGCGGCAGGCTCTAGACTCATGGACTGAGAAAGGCTGTGTGCCTGAGGGCAGGCGGCTGGTTGGCAGAATGTGCCTGTGGACATTTAAATGAATATATATTTTTTGTTTTGTGTGTGTGCATCAAATAGTTTTGCTTTCTTCCTTTGTGAAGTATAAGATGTAAATGGGGACCCACACGCAGAAAGCAGGATAACCGTTGTTGCCGGGAAGGGAATGTAATCATTGACATGAGACGAAGCATGTGGTTTGTTAAATATAAACCGATGAGCTTGTCTGTAAACCTTCACTCAATCTGCAATAAAATGTTTTAAAGAAAATATCTAGAAACGGCAAGAATACAGAGACAGAAGGTAGAGTAGCGGTTACCTGGGGCTGAGAGGTCAGGGCACTGGAGTGTGACTAAGGCTTTCTTTTTGAATGATGAAAATCTTCTAAGATTAACTGTGGTGATGGCTGTACAACTCTGCTAATATATTCAGAGCCACTGAACTGTACACTTTCCATGAGTGAATTGTACAGTACATGAGTTACATTTCAATAAAGCTGTTAAAAAGAAAAAAAAAAAAAAGATCAAAGACCACAGCCTTCAGTATGGATTGCATCTCAATGTAAAGAAAAAACTATCCTCACAACTGGACCAATAAATGATAAATAGAGAAAAGACTGGAGTTGTCAAACACTTCATTTTGCTTGGATCAACAATGATATAAGCAGAAGTCAACAAATCAAAAGACATATTGTATTAGGCAAATTTGCTGCACAGGATATCCTTAAAGTGTTCAAGAGCAAAGATACCAGACTGATGACTTAGGTGCGCCTGACCCAAGCCATGGTATTTTCTATAGCCTCATATGCATGTGAAAGTTGGACAATAAATAAGGAAGACCATACAATAATTGATGCATTTGAGTTATGGTGTTGGAGAAGAATATTGAAAGTACCATGGACTGCCAAAAGAAAAATCAAATCTGTGTTGGAAGAATGCTCTTTTGAAGCCAGACTTCATCTCTCATACTTCAGACATGTGATTAGGAGGGACCAGTCCCTAGAGAAGGACATCATGGTTGTAAAGTGCAGGGTTGTTGAGAAAGAAGAAGACCCCCAATGTGATGGCTTGGCACCGTAGAAGCAACAATACGCTCAAACATAAAAACAGTTGTGAGGCTGGGACAGGACTGAGCTGTCCTGTTACGCATAGTTCTGTTACGCATAGGGTCCCTATAACTTGGAGCTGACTCAACAGCACCTAACAGCAACAATAAGGACAGGGCAGAGGTTGGCAAGAAGGAGACCAGGAAGTAAAATAGGAGCAGCAGCTAATACATACAAGATTTCTATCTGGTTATGAGATTAGGTTGCTAGAGGATCTTCAAATATACAAAAACTATGGAGTTGAACTTTCCACTGAACTTTAGAATGTGCAAACTACATGTCAAATCACGCTGTTTTGAGGACATGGAAAATGACTAACAATCGTAGTGGTTTGAAAAGGGTGCTGTGCGTGGGCCGGATCTCTGAAACTCCATCCAGTGTCACTTACAAGGAAGTTTTCTTTCTTGTGACATGTGGCATCACATAATGTTGTTGTTAGGTGTCATCCAATTGGTACTAACTCATTGTGACCCTATGCACAACAGAACAAAACACTGACCAGTCCTGGGCCAACCTCACAGTCATTGCTACACTTGAATCCATTGCTGCTGCCACTGTGCCAGTCCATCTCATTGGGGGTCTTCCTCTTTTTTTGTTGACCCTCCACTTTACCAAACATGATGTCCTTCTCCAGGGACTGGACCCTCCTGATCACATGTCCAAAGTATGAGAGATGAAGTCTGGCCATCCTGGCTTCTAAGGAGCATTCTGACTGTACTTCTTCCAACACAGATTTGTTTGTTCTTTTGGTGGTCCATAGTACTTTTAATATTCTCCTCCAACACCATAACTCAAATGCATCAATTCTCCTATGGTCATCCCACAATGAGAACTCAAAATTGTTCCATATACCTGGTTATAATGGCAAATTTAGTATATGCTTTATAAATACATGATTTCTGGAATCATGGTTGAAACACTTGGGAACAGGCGCGGCATTACATGTGGGCAGACTCAGCTTCCACATAAAGAGAGAAAGTTGGACTTAGGGGAATGGGGGTGGAACCTGTGAGCCAAAAGCAAGGAGGGGCCACTTCTGAGCTAAGGGAAGGCACCTGGGCTGACTCTCATTTTCCTCCCTATGCTCTCCCGCCAGTGACAGGTGCAGACATCAGGGTTAAAGTCCAGTGTGGAGCTGGGAACTTCCCAGGACCCCTAGGAGTCTTCACCCAGGTGAGGCTGCCATTCCAACCCCCTCCCAGACCCTTGTCAAGCTGAAAGAAGGCCAAGCTCCTGTTGTTGACCTGCTTGGCCTTTCCTGACAACACCTACGTCCCCAACCTTCTGCCTGGAACGCCACCTACCACTGCACACCTCCGAGCCTCTACCTGACACACTCCTACACATCCTTCCAAGACACAGCTAGATATTTCCTCCTCTGACAACTATTGTCAACACATTCTACTTCTCCACACAGCCATCCCAAAGGGCGAGACTGATTGCTCTCATGTCTCTTGTCCATTTAGGAAGCATCTTGCTGAGGGAAAGCTGGAGCCAGAATTTGTCCCCCCTAAAGTCTCTGACTTACTCATTGCAAATACCTTTTTAAACAACATAAAAGGCGACTATAAAAAAAATGAACCTTACCTGATAGAATACACAGGACTCAAACTGACTACATTTGTGGGAAGAGATGGTGGGAAAGCTCCATATCATCAGTTAAAACAAGGCCAGAAGCTGACTGTGGAACAGACCACCAATTGCTCATATGCAAGTTCAGGCTGAAGCTGAAGAAAATTAAAACAAGTCTGTGAGAGTCAAAATATGACCTTGAATACATCCCACCTGAATTTAGAGACCATCTCAGGAACATATCTGATGCAGCAGACACTAATAACTGAAGACCAAAAGACATGTGGATGACATCAAGAACATCATACAGGAAGAAAGCAAAAAGTCATTAAAAAGACAGGAAAGAAAAAAAATACAAAAAGGGATGTCAGAAGAGACTCTGAAATTGGCTCCTGGGCATAGGCAGAAGCTAAAGAAAATGAAAGACATGAGGAAACAAAAGAGTTGAACAGAAAATTTCAAAGGGCAGCTTGAAAACAAAAAGTCAAGTATTATAATGAAATGTGCCAAGACCTGGAGTTAGAAAAAAGGGAAGAACACTCACTAGTTCTCAAACTGAAAAAAAGATACAAACCTTGACTTACAATATTGAAGGATTCTATGTGCAAAATATTGAATGATGCAGATAGCATCAAAAGAAGATGGAAGGAATACACAGATACACTGTACCAAAAAGAAATGGTTGGTCTTCAACCATTTCAAAAGGCAGTGCATGATCAAGAACCAATGGTAATAATGGAAGAAGTCCAAGCTGCACTGAAGGCACTGGGGAAAAACAAGGCTCCAGGAATGGATGGATTACAAATTGAAATCTTCCAACTGAGGCAGCACTGGAGACACTCACTCATCTGTGCCAAGAAATTTGGAAGACAGCCACCTGGGCAACTGATTGGAATATTTGTGACCATTCCAAAGTGAGGTGACCCAACAGAATGTGGAAATCATTTAACAATATCATTAATATCACATGCAAGTAAAACTTTACTGAAGATAATTCAAAAATAGTTGCATTCGATGAAACGAAATATGATAGGATGAGTGTAAAACCGATGTTCTTCCACGTAAACTATTATTCAATTAGCAATAAAATTTTAAAAAAAAAAGAAAAACAGTTGCATCAGAATATCAACAGGGAACTACCAGAAATGCAAGCTGGATTCAGAAGAGGATGTGGAACTAGGGATATCACTGTTGACATTTGATGGATCTGACTGAAAGCAGAGAACACCAGGAAGGTGTTTACTTGAGCTTTACTGACTATACAAACGCTTTCAACATGACAAGCTATGGGCAACATTGCAGAGAACGAGTATTCCAGAACACTTCATTGTGATCATGAAGAACCCGCACATAGATTGAGAGGCAATTGTCACAACAGAATAAGGGGACACTGAATGGTTTCAAATGAGGACAGTTGTGTACCAGGAGTGTATCCTTTCACCATACTTATTCAATCTGAATAGTGAGCGAATAGCCTGAGAACCTGGATTATGTGAAGAAGAACGTTGGCATCAGGATTGGAGGAAGACTCATTAACAACCTGTGATAGGCAGATAATAAAACCGTGCTTGCTAAAAAAGAGAACTTGAAATTTTTACTCATAAAAATCAAAGACTATAGCCATCAGTATGGATTGAACTTCAATGTAAAGAAAACAAAAATCCTCACCAGTGGACCAATAAATAGCATCATGATAACTGGAGAAAAGATGGAAGTTGTCACTGAAAAAAAAAGAAAGAACGAAGTTGTCAAAGACTTCAATTTGTTTGGATCCACAATCAACACTCATAAAAGCAGCAGTTAAGAAATCAAAAGCCATATTGCATTAGGTTAATCTGCTGCATAAGACCCTTTTGAAAGTGTTCAAGAGCAAAGATGCTTTGAGGACTAAAGTGTGCCTGACCCAAGCCATGGTATTTTTAATAGCCTCATATGCATGTGAAAGTTGGACAATGAATACGGCCAACCATGGAAGAATCAATGCATTTGAATTATGGTGTTGGCAAAGAATATTAAAAGTACCACGGACTGCAGGAGAACAAACAAATCTGTGCTGGAAGAAGTACTTAATGCTCCTTAGAAGCCAGGATGACCAGACATCATCTCTAGTATTGCGCTGTGGGTTAATGCGCTGGACTACAAGATCGGTTTGAACACCAAGATGGGTGATTGAAGTTCACCAGCTGCTCCTTAGGGTCGCTATGGATCAAAACCAATTCAGCAACACTCAACAACAGCAATCAGGAGGGACCCGTCCCTGGAGAGGAGCATCATTCTTGGTAAAGTGGAGGGTCAGAAAAGAGAAATAACAACCCCAAGGAGATTGACTGACACAGTGGTGGCATCATTGCGTTCAAACAACAATGGTGAGAATGGCAGCGAACTGGGCAGTGTTTCATTTTGTTACACACTGAGTCATTACGAGTTCAAACTGACTTGATGGCAACAAACAGCAACAGCAGTCTCTGAGCACAGCAGAGGCCTGGCATTTGAGTTTGTTAAAATTTCTCACATGAATTCTACTAAGGCTTAATCTTTTAGAACGTAATCCAGTTAGCACGGTGACACTGTCTTCCCTTCACCTGTCCATCAATTTAAATAGAAAAGAACACCTAGTAATGGTGTTGTGCCGTCTGGGGGGAGATGGGGAAGGGGCTGAGGACAGGCGAACTTTCTGTGACTTTCTCGAAGGAGCTGATACACTAAGAGCTAGTTTCAGAACTGAAACGTGGCGTCACCTCTCAGGGCAGCCCCAGAAGTTTCTATTTAAATAGGAAAGAATACCTTTATGAGATACACTTACCAGCAGCACTGATTCGAGGTGGTACTGGGCTCTCCATGTTGCTGTTAAGTGCCGTCAAGTTGGTTCTGACTTACAGAGATCCTGTATAGTGTTTCTGGTGGGTTTGAACCCCTAACTGTGTCTCAATCTGACCTTGTGGTTCAGTGCTGTATCCTACAGAGCCACACCAGAACTTCAGGCTTTCCATTGGCTGGTTATGTGCCATGGAGTCAGTTCCAATTCATAGCAACCCTGTATAGGGTTTCCAAGGCTGTAAATCTTTATGAGAGCAGAAAGCCTCATCTTTCTCCCACAGAACAGGTAGCAGTTTCAAACTGCTGACCTTGAGGCTAGCAGCCTGACTCATAAACACTATACTACCAGAGCTCCTTCTGGGCTTCCCATAGCAGTGTTTAAGAGCCCATTGGCCTCTCCTCTGACTTGGCACCCAAGCATGTCTATCCTACATACCTCGCTGTCCACACTAGTCAGTAAGTGTGAAACGGGAGCCTGCCTCCTACCGCAGTCCCAGGGGAGGGGAGAAACAGCAAGGGCAGACACACCTCCCCTACGCCCATCTCCGAGTCTCTACCACCGACCTCTCACCACCAGGATGCACGAGCCCACTTTCAGAACCAAGACCACACTCACACCCGGATGCCGGCCACATAGCACCACTGTGTGTCCTCAATTGCTCAACTGAAACTCAGTTGTTATACTTGGCCAGCTTCATTTCTGTATTTTAAATCATGCACTTGACTTTTTCTGGAAGTTGAGAAAAATACATTGCTGGGTGAACTAAGGCCACTCACACTTTTCATAGCAACTGATTTGCAGCTCTCACGTGACTTGAAAAATAGTCAAGACACTAGGATCTGAAGAAGAAAGAAAGTTGGAAGTAAAGCTAGGGTGGACTGGTGTGTGGGTTTCATGCGGTGGTCACAGGAGTGCTCGGCAAAGGACTCCCTGTAAGCTCACCGAACCTCCCTGGGCTGGGGCTCAGAGGTGAAGTGGGTTGTGGTGACACTCAGTGGTAACGCATAAACAACATGGCAGATGCAGAGGAGCTGGCAATGCATTTTGCTCCACATTATTCACTTTGTGCCCAAAACAGATCATCACAGTAAGCAAGAGTGACAAACAAGATTAATGACCTCGACTTCATTATGCAAGGCGTAGAGGTCTGCCAACATGCCTCCCATATTGCCACTGTTGTCATGTCACCCAGTAAAATAACTGAACTGAAAAAAAAGAAAAGGCCCCCCTGAAAGCCACCAGGCCATCTGCTCCCAAGGTAGCAGACCCTGGATCTTTAGCCGAGCACAAGGCAGCCCGGTGAGTGAAGGCATTCCTGAGCCTCTGTCATAGATTCCATTGTCTCCTCAAAAAAGATAGACTGAAGTGGAAACTCCATGGTTATAAATGCGATCTTGTTTAGAAATACGGATTTTGTTGTGTTATGCTAACAGGTTACAGGTGCACCTTGGCTCTATACTAACAGGCACCCAGTGAAGACAGAGGTCATGTGATGACAGAGAGATGCAGCCACAAGCCCAGGGTTGCCAACAGCTGCAGCAGCTGAAGGACACCAAGAAGAACACTCTGCGGAGCTGCTGCCTGCAGTTTGACCTTCTAGCCTTCTGAACTGCGAGAAAGTAAACTCTCCTTCTTGAAAACCACCCCTCCTGGTCCTTATATTACAGTACCACTAGCAAACTAAGACAGTTATCAATATATAAAATCCACTTTTATTTTAATATAACAGCAGCAAACCACTGTAAGATTAATTTTCCAAAGATACCACTTATAATGGAATCATTAATAATAAACACCTAAGAATGAATTTAATGAATTCATAGAATTACTCAGTTTGCTCATAGACATCAATGAGGCACTGCTGAGGTGCACAGACCTGCACGCGTCCATGACTAGGAAACTTGGTACCAAAGGCATCTCTATCCCCCAAATGGAATCCTGGTGTGGTGCTGCAGGATAAGCACTGGACTGCTAACAACAAGGTCTGTGGTCCAAACCCACCAGCCACTCCTCGGAAACCCTATAAAGGTCACTATGAGACAGACTCAACTCAATGGCACTTATTAACAACAACCACATCCCCCAAATGACCTATCAATTCAACGTAATCGCCCCCCAAAATCACTCCACAAAAGTGATTGTGGACCTCATAAAATTATTTCTAAAATGTATCTGAAAACACTAACAGTCAAGAATAGTCAAAACTAGTCTCCGAGAGAAATGAAAGTGGGAAGGCTTCTCGAAGGAACATGATACAGTTGTGACAGGGCCATGTTGGCACAAGGGTGGACAGCAGACTTGGACAACAGCTCTGCTGTTGTTGTTGTTGTTGTTGTTAAGTGCCATGGAGTGGGTTTCAACTCAGTGGCTCTGGATAGGGTTTCTCAGGCTTTAAATCTGTTGTGGAAGCACAAAGCCATATGTTTCTCCTTCAGAGCAACTGTGAGCTCAAACCGTTGACCCTGCGGTTTGTAGTCCAGTGCTTATCCTTTGGAGCTACTGGGCTCCCTGGAGCAGAGCACAGGGGCAAAGAAACATGCTTATGCACCAATGCCCAGTTTAAGGCAGGACAGTTTCTCAAGAGTGGTTGCTATGCTGTAACAGTTATATGTTGTTGTTATTAAGTGCTGTCAAGTCGGTTCCAACTCTGTACAAGGTTTCTGAGGTTTCTTGTGGGTTTGAACCACTGACCTTGTGGTTCACAGTTCAGTGCTGATCCACAGCGCCACATCAGAAGTCCATGACAGCCATACAGTCACACTGAGAAAGTGGGTCTTGACTCCCCCCTCACACCACTGATAAAAAACAACCTGAAGTAGATTTCACTGTAGATATGAAAAGCAAAGCATTGTTATGCTGGTGCCATAGAATGGGTTTTCTATTGCATGGGACTTAAGACTGTAATAGAGGTTTCCTTGAAGGTTTTGTATAACTCACCCATAAAACTATCTGGGTTTTCTTCCCACCTTCAATGTGGGAGACCTAGGGTTAATCACTGGACAGCAAACCTCATTTATAGCGACCACACACCTGTCAGTGAGGGCATCTAAGTTGTTGTGATGCTGAGTCAGTTTGAGTGGAGGTACCAGACTAACACAGACTATGACAAAAGCCATAGTGATCTACTTCAGAAATCAACCAACGAAAATTTCTGGATCCAATCCACAACTAAACTAGGTGCAGGCAGTTTTCGTTTGGTTGTACATGGAGTCTCCACGAATGGAAGTCAACTGAACAGCAGCTAACAACGAAGACAGCAAGACTTCAATTTATTGACATATCTTGAAATGGGTATAGGATTTTTCCGGCTTTCGTTTTCTTTTTGAATCAGCTTTAGAAACATATTTTTCTGGGAATTTGACCTTTCTGTCTTAGTTTCCAAATATACTGACATAAAATCACTCCTAGCATTTCCCCGTCATCTCCTTAAATCACAGCATTGTACGGCGTCATGCCCTTTTCCAACCTTTATCCTCAGCACTCATCTATTTCCTTTCATCTTGGACCGACAGACGAACGAACCAATCTGTGTCACAAAGAGTAGTCAGAAGGTCCTGAGGAGTGAGGATGATGAAACTCTGGTTCACAGACTTCAGATATGTTCTCAGGAGAGGCCAATTCCTGGAGAAGGATATCATGCTTGATAAAATAGAAGGTCAGCAAAAAAAAGGAATTCCCCCAATGAGATGGAATGACACAGTGACTACAATAATGGATTCAAACAGGACCACCTGTGAGGATGGCAAAGGACTGGGCAGTGTTGCGCTCTGTTGTACACAGAGTTGCTGTAAGTCCAAACTGACTCAATGATGCCTAACAACGGGGACAGCTTTCTTCTTCATCAATTTCTTTGCTACTTCAAAGAACCAATTTATGGTATTTCTATTCTCAAACTGAAAAAGTGCTACTAAAAGAACATACACAACTCTTCGGAATAGTTTAACTCAGTTATGTATAAACCTAAAACCTCCATGAGAAACATCATATGGTTGAGAAGGAGTAGGATCTGAAGGTGAGGCTTGGGCCATCCTAGCAAGGAGGCCTGGTCCCGGGCTCAGCTCAATTATACCTCTCCCACCTTTGAGGTTATTATTAGCTTTACTATCTTCCCCAAGTTATTTCAATTCTTTGAATCCCACTTTTAGGAATTATAAAACAAACTAAAACTGAGTTATATTTTTAATAATGATGTTGTTATTGTTAAGTGCCTTCAAGTCAAACTGATTCATAGCAACCATGTAAAGCATTTCTGAGGAATGGCTGGTGGCCTTGCAGTTCAAAACAACTTTGCAGTCCAGTGCTTATCTTACAGTGCCACACTAGGACTCCAATAGTGATGTTGTTGTTGTTGTTAAGTGTCGTCGAGCCACTTCCAACTCATAGTGAACGTGCATATGGTTTTTGAGAAGCAACTGGTAGGTTTGAACTGCCAACCTTGTGGTTTGCAGTCCAGTACTGATCCTACAGCACCACACCAAGAGCCCTACGATGTAGAGGTCTGATATTAAATTCAAAGAGTTTAACAACTCAGATAACAAGAACATCTTTGGATCTTTGCCAAGACCCTTCAGACAAAGACAGCAGTCATTGAGTGCAAACAATGAGGGTTGCTCTGTGTTTCTTCGTGTGTGTGGACTTTGTTGTGGTGAGACATTACATTAGCACATCTAGGGGCTAGCTTGAGAATTTAGAGGGAAGGGCAGGGAGTTATTCAAATATTTCTACTCACAAAAATATTAGAAAGGCATACAGTGACCAGCTTACAAGTTTTCAAGAGGGAGTTTAGTTTAAGAGTGTGCGGGGGTAGATAGAGTCCCCACTGAATAGTTTTCATCTTGTCTAGATGGGTTTGGTGAAAAGAGATGGGGATAAAATTCTTATGATTTAATAGTGAATAGTTGTTATCATGACTAATTGCGACTGTCACAACTGTAAAGGTAGAAGTTTTGTAACAAAAACTAGAGGGTAGTTAATCTAACAATCCAGAAGTGGAGGATCCTAGAACCATCAAGGGAGAAGAGCATGAGCTGAATGTGGAACCTTATACAGAGTAGCAACGACACCAGAGATGGAGGCAGAGATGGGAACATGGAGAGAGGGAGCAGCTGAGGACTCTAGACTCATGGAAAGAGAGG
>NW_006408524.1:2623764-2661975 GCF_000296735.1 Chrysochloris asiatica | reverse complement strand
CTTTTAAGCAGTTTCAACACACTTGATTTTGTTTCCATGCTCTTCCTATTTTTGATATCTAATTTCATAGCATGGTGATCTGAGAAGATGGTTTGTTGTAGTTTGATGTTTTTCAATTTATTGAGACTTGTGTTGTAGCCTAACACATGGTCTTTCTGGAGAACGTTCCAAGTGCACTGGGAAAGAATGTGTATTGTGCTGTTGTTGGGTTGAGTGCTCTGTGTAAATCCATGAAGTCAGTAAATTGATTGTGTTGTTTATATCCTCTGTGTCTTTGCTGAGTCGGTTCCAACTCATAACAAGGTAAGAGAGGAAGACAATGGCTCCTAAAAGGTGCAGTAATTTTCACCTACTTCATGAGTTACAGCAAAAATCAGGAACAATGGGTAACAAATGCCTAGGATGCTTCCTGTATGCTGGGGCCTGGGTGAGACACAAGACTCTGACCAGCGTCTTTATCTGATGATGGCCTGAGGTGCTGGGTGCAGATGAAAATAAATTCTCCATCTCACCTCTGATAAGAAGTAATCCACCTGTGAGTCAGAACTGACTGAATGGCACTAAACAGAAGCATCTAGACAGGCACCTTCAAGGGCAGTGGGTTGATGTTAATGAATGAAACAACTCAGAAAAGGAGGGTGAGAAGGGTGGCACAACACAAAGAATGTCACCAGTGTCACTAAACTATACATGTAGAAACTGCTGTACTGGTGTGGGTTTTACTGTATAAATTTTTTGTTGTTGTTTTTGTTAGGTGCCTTTGAGTTGGTAATAACACAAAGCAAGCTTTTGTAAAACAGAACAAAACACTTCCTGGTTCTACACCAACCTCACAATCATAGGCTAGCCTGGCCATCCTAGCATCTAAGGAGCATTCTGCTTGTACCTCATTCAACACAGATTTCTTTGTTCTTTTGACAGGCAATGGTACTTTTAATATTCTCCTCCAACACCATATGCATTACAGATCATCTGAAGAACAGATTTGATACATTAGATACTAAAGATCGAAGCCCAGAAGAGTTGTAGAATAACATCAAGAACATCATACAGGAAAAAAACAAAGGTCATTGGGATGACAAGAAAAAGGGAAAAGATCAAAATGGTTGTCAGAAAAGACTCTGAAGCTTGCTCTCCAGTGTAGAGATGCTAAAGAATATGGAAGAAATGAGGAGGTAAAAGACCTGAACTGAAAGCTTCAAAGGTCTGCTCAAGAAGACAAAGTCAAATAATAAAAAGAAACGTGCAAAGACCTGGAGTTAGAAAACCAAAAGGAAAAAACACATTCAGTATTTCTCAAGCTAAGGGAACTGAAGAAAAAATTCAAGCCTCAACTTGCAATATTGAAGGATTCTATGGGAAGAATACTGAATGATGCAGAGAGCATCAAAAGAAGATGGAAGGAATACCCAGAGTCACTGTAACAGAGAGAGATGGTTAATATTCAACCATTTGAAGAGGTAGCATATGATCAAGATCCATGGATACTGAAGGAAGAAGTCAAAGTACATTAAAGACACTGGCAAAGAATAAGGCACCGGGAATTGATGGAATATAAATAGAAATCTTTCAACAAACTGATGCAGCACTGGAGGCACTCATTCATCTATGTCAAGAAATATGGAAGACAACTACCTGGCCAACTGACTAGAAGAGATCCATATTTGTGCCTATCCCAAAGAGAGGTGACCTAACGGAATGCTGAAATCATATTAACAATATCATCAATATCGCATGCAAGTAAAATCTTGCTAAAGATAATACAAAACATCTGCAACCACATATTGACAGAAAACTTCCAGAGACTCGAGCCTGATTCATAAGAGGATGTGGAACAAGGGATATCACTGCTGACATCAAATGGATCTTGGCTGAAAGCAGAGAATATCAGAAAGATGTTTACCTATGTTTTATTGGCTACATAAAAGCTTTCATGACAAGCTACGGACAACACTGTGGAGAATGAGTGTTCTGGAATGCTAAATTGTGCTCATGAGGAACCTGTACATAGACCAAGAGGCAGTTGTTCAAACAAAACAAGGGAATGCTGAATGGTTTAAAATTATGAAAAGTGTGTGCCAGGTTTGCATTCTTTCATCATACCTATTCAATCTGTACGCTGAGTTAATATTCCAAGAATCTGGATTATACAAGGAAAAATTTAGTATTAGGATTGGAGGAAGACCCATTAACAACTTGTGACACGCAGATAATACAACCTTGCTTGCTGAAAGTGAGGAGGACTTAAAACACTTACTGATGAAGATCAAAGACCATAGCCTTCAGTATGGATTGCATCTCAATGTAAAGGAAACAAAAATCCTCACCACTGGACCAATAAACAACATTCTTATCAATGGAGAAAAAAGAATGAAGTTGTCAAAGACTTCATTTTGCTCGGATCAACCATCAACATTAATGGAAGCAGCAGTCAAGAAATCAAACAACATAGTGTATGGTTCAAATCTGTTGTACAAGACCTCTTTAAAGTGTTGAAGAGCAAAGACATCAGTTTGAGGACAAAGGTGCACCTGATCCAAGCCATGGTATTTTCAATAACCTCATATGCATGCAAAAGCTGGACAGTGAATAAAGAAGACCATAGAAGAACTGATGCATTTGAGTTATGGTATTGGAGGAGAATATTGAAAGTGTCATGGGCTGCCAAAAGAACCAACAGATCTGTGTTGGAAGAAGTGTTGTCAGAGTGCTACTTGGAAATCAGAATGGCCAGACTTCATCTCTCATACTTCAGACATAGTGTCAGGAGGGACCAATCTTTGGAGAAGGACATCCTGGTTGATAAAGTGGAGAGTCAGCAAAAACAGGAAGACCCCCAACAAAATGGATTAGCACAGTGGCAGCAGCATTTGGGCTCAGGTGTAGCAACGATTGTGAGGTTGGCCTGGGACCAGGCAGTGTTTCATTCCATTAGTGCACAGGATTGCTATGAGTCAGTGCCAACTCAATGGCACCTAAC
Source organism: Chrysochloris asiatica (assembly GCF_000296735.1). Taxonomy (NCBI): domain Eukaryota; kingdom Metazoa; phylum Chordata; class Mammalia; order Afrosoricida; family Chrysochloridae; genus Chrysochloris; species Chrysochloris asiatica. Next base: position 2,658,995 of record NW_006408524.1, on the reverse strand, counting down.
AAATACACCAACAACACAACTCAAATACTTCAATTCTGCTATGGTCTTCTTTATTCATTGTCTAAAATACAATTTGGAAGACAAAAAAAAAAAAGCAATCTACCACCTTTGGGGAGAAAAATTGGAGCACCAGGGAAGCAGGCACTGAGACTATATAACATTCTGGGAGCTTCTGGGATGACAGCTGAGTGCTCTTCATTAACCACACACACACACACACACACACACACACACTGTTTCATATCCTGGGACAAGCCTGGTTCTGGCACCACCAGCCTGGGGGGTTCTGCATTGTAGAAGAGCATTTCCCCCATCCTCATCTCTACGAACCGGGCTGGTCCGTGATAGACAAAACTCACTCACATGGTTGTCTTTCCCGGCACATTTGGCCAGGCTTCTTGAGTGGAACACCTCTTTGAGAACTGAAACACAATTCTCTATCTGCTTCAAGAAACCCCAACCATGCCATTAGACAGCTGTGCTTGTGAAAGGAAGACAGAAGAATGCCTGCCAATCTTGTCATGGGATCTCTCCCTCTCCTCTTACTTGCAATTCTTCTTTTTGTTGACCTAAAGCAAATATCTGGCTCTATCTCTATCCTGCTAATGAGGCGTCAAAAGTCCCACAACTTACACAGCTGAATTCAAATACCTCAGCAGGGGCACAGAACCATTTCTGAGCAAGGGATCTAGAAGCCAGCCCAATTCACTTCCCACAGTTTGCCAGATTCGTTCCTGGTCAACAGCTCGGCTCAGGTTCTTCCCATCAGCTGAACCTCCTTCCAAGGCCCCTACCTCCCAGGCCCACCTGCCTCCACCCTGCATCCCACTCCCTCCTACAAGTGAAGTGTCCAGGGGGCAAACTCAGTGGCTACTTCCTATCCTGCCTGCCTTCCCTGCATCCAACTGATCTCTCCTTTGCAGAACTTGGCATGCTCTCCTCATTTGACTCAGCTTCCTCTCCTCAGAACTGGGGTGCACACACCCAGCCAAACCTCCTCAGAACTAGGGCATATCTATCTGGTACCCCATCATCAGAACCAAAGCACACCCTTCCCACTTTTCTTCCTCAGAACTGGGGAATATCCACCTGATGCCCCTTCCTGTGAACTGGGGCTTGTCTACCTAGAACTCCATTATCAGAACTGGGGCACATTCACCCAGCACTCCCCCCTCAGAATCCAGGTCTGTCCACCCAGCACTGTGGCACATCTGCCTGGCCTGCCTTCTCAGAATCAGGGCATGTCCATCTGACGCCCATTCCTTAGAACAGAGGCACATTCATCCAGTCTCTCTCCTCAGACTGGGGCATCTCCACCAGACACTGCCTCCTCAGAACCAGAGTATATCACCTAGCTCCCTCACCTCAGAACTGGGGAGCATGCACCCAGTATCCCCGCCTCAGAGCAGGGACTCATGTACACATGCTAGCAAGAAGAAAAGGACACAGGAGGGAAGTGGGTCCCTTCTGATCCCAGCCTCTCTGCCTCTCCTGTGGTCTCTACAGTTGGGAGGCTGGCAGCACTCTCGGCCACAATGAGGAGACTCATGCCAGGAGCTAGGGACAGCACGATTCAAAGCCAGTGCTGTTATCATCACCACTGAGGTTGTCCAAGTGCCCTGTCTTGTCACAGGGTAGCTGCAAATGTACACTGGAGTTCACCAAGTACCAAACCAGGGCCAGGTGTGCTGGAGGAATATAAAGGTCCTCAAGTCAGAAACTAAGGCCCTGCCCCCAACAGAACATGGCTTTGTCTTCCTGGCACTAGGAGAGGACACCATGCCCATGTGCCCAACTTGGAGCACAGGAGACACTCTCCCCACCATGCAGCCACAGCAGGGAAACACTCCAGCTGCTCTGTGGACTCTCTTGATTCGGATCAAACCTCAGGGGTCTTAGCCTAGCTCCCACGTGACATAAGCATTGCAGCCCCATTTGCCAATGAGTAAACAGAGGCCTACTGAGGACAAATGACTTGTCCACAGGGGCCAGAGGTGGGGGAGTCTCTCCAGGTGCACCCCTCCTCCCTCCCCCGCTCCCGGGACCTGGCCCAGTTCTGCAGCTTGCCAAGTGCACTGGCTGCACACAGCCGGTGAAGGGGAGGAGCTGGTCAGGAAAAGGCAAAATGGGCCAGCTGGGCCCTGAAGCCATTAAGCACAGCCAGGCATGCAGGGACCGCTGCTTGGTGCCTCTGTGTCCCCACCAGAGAGCCTGTCACTAGGCACCAGGTGGTCAGAGCCCAGAACACTGACCTGCTTCTCATTCTCATCCTCCAGGCTCAGCCTCTCCTCAATGTAGTTTCGGGCCAGCAGGAAGGCCTTCCTCTGGCATCGCTCAGTCAAAATCCGCACAAAGGCCCCAGACACGTTCACGCTGACAAAGAGCAAGGTGTTGGCTCCGAGCTAGAGGGAGAGGAGGCACAAACACAGAGTGAACAGAGCTGACCCAGGACACACAGTTAATACTCCTGGCTCCACACAACCTACCCGAGGAATAAACCACACCGAGTATCTGTCATCTCAGGACACGCTAGCTGGCCATGAGCATGAAACCTGCGCCCTGCTGCCCATGGCCCATACTCTAGGCTCTACGGTGGCCTCCCTCTGTCTGTCCAGGCCAGCTGTACAAAAACGACCATGGAACAGAACTTGATAGTATAAACCTCTGTTGTTAAATGCCATCAAGTCAGTTCTGATCATACGGACTCTGTATAGAATCACCAACATTGCAATCAGCAACAGCAATACATACAAATGTAAAAAAGGAGCTGTTTTCACCGAGGCTAAGTGAAATGCGTTAGAAAGAGTTAATGGAGGTGAGTTACAAAAAAAAAAACAAAACAAATGGGAGATTTGGGTGTGTACAGAACACCTGCAAAGAAACTTAGAAGTCTGGAAGGTCTCTGCTTGGTCTTTAAGTTCTCTTTCCCTTCTCAAGAAAAAGAAACTAGAAATGAGTTTGGCTGAGGAAGTTCTCGAGGAGTTCTGCCCAGTGGACTTGCTTCAAAAGCTCGATGGGACAGGATCTGGGTTCAAGTTACAGTGACAGACTTAAGGTACAGAGTGCTTGTCCTGATTCCCTGCTTTAACTGGGAACCCTCCACCCTACCACAGCCCCACAGAACGGGGAATGTGCATCTTTACCGAAAACCCCACCCACCATACCAGGTCACTCTTACTGGGCCACCTCACGTCAGGGAGGAGCTGAGACAAGAATGCAGGTGTCCACTGTCAGGCTCTTTCCCCAGTTGCTCCCACAGTGCCTGTCTCGCCCCCATACAGCCTTTCTCTGATCTCGCAAGTTCTCATGGATCCCAGGGCCAGAGTGTAGCAGAAGACACCTCCCATGGATGTTGCGGTACCTTGCATTTACTTGATATGCCTTTGATATCCAAAGTCTTCTTAATTCCCACCAAGTGGTTGGGTGTTGTTATCAAGTGCCATCAAGTCAGTTCCGACTCATATTGACTCTGTGTAGGGTTTCCAAGGAGCAGCTAGTAGGTTTGAACTGCGGACCTTGTGGTTTGCAGTCCCGTGCTGATCCTATAGCACCACAGCAGGTTGGGTGGGACCATGCAAATGAGGTGTACAGGACTCTGAGGCTCGGATTGGTTAGTTTCACCCTCTAGCTAGATGTAAAAGAGCCATCTCAGCAGCAGGAACAGAGGACCCAGGACCCTCCAGAAGGAAGAGCATGAGTGAAGCATGAGAAACAGCAAGAGTAGGGGCGGTGACCAGGACAGGCAAAGAGGCTCCAAGCTCTAGGCCTACAGACAGAGCAAAACTGAGTTTCTTCGGGCAGGAGACTGGCTTCAACAACGTGCCCTTTGGACATTCGAGGACTGGCTAAAAGAACTTTATAACGCATGCTAGAACAGGGCACAGGCCAAGGGACCACACGGCTGAGAGACCGAAGACAAGAGTGAGGTGTGCCTGCAGTCTGGCAGACAAGAGGCAATCCTGACTGCAGAACTGCTGCGTCCTGAGGTGATTTGGATCCTGAATTGTACCCTGCTCACCTCCCTAAGAAACCCTATAATTCTGAATATCGTTATGAGTGCTATATGGCCACTGCAGTGGCTTATAGAACCCTGAGGTGAAGCAGGGACTATGTGGGAGGGGTGGTTGGTGTCAGAATAGGGTAAAGAGGGCTGTAGGGTGGGCGCGTGTCTGACCCCCGCTTCACAGGAGGCCTGGGACTGCTTTTAAGTTTGATTCTCTTGCATTCTTGTGAAGCCAGGGCAAGTCAGTCACGGTCCATATAAATTTTCACAGGTGTCAACCGATCTGCCACACACAACCCAGATGCACTCACAAACATTTCAAATGGCAACTCCAAGATTAGAGAGGTGGTACGTCTGATTGTTGTTGTTGTTAGGTGCCATCGAGCTGGTACCGACTCATAGCAATCTTATGCACAGCAGAACAAAACACTGCCTGATCCTGGGCCAACCTCACTATTGTTGTCACATTGAGCCCACTGATACTGCCACTTTGCCAGTCCATCTCACTGAGGGTCTTCCGCTTTTCTCTGACCCTCCACCTTACCAAACATGATACCCTTCTCCAGTGACTGGTCCCTCCTGACAATATGTCCGAAGTATGAGAGCCAAAGTTTGGCCATCCTGGCCTCAAAGGAGCAATCTGGTTGTACTTCTTCCAACACAGATCTGTTGGTTCTTTTGGCAGCCCATGGCACTTTCAATATTTTCCTCCAACACCATAACACAAATGCATCAATTCTTCTACGGTCTTCCTTATTCACTGTCCAGCTTTTGAATGCACATGAGGTTACTGAAAATATCATTGCTTGGGTCAGACGAACCTTAGTCCTCAAGCTGACATCTTTGCTCTTTAACACTTTAAAAGGGTCTTGTGCAGCAGATTTGTCTAATGCAGTATGTCGTTTGATTTCTTGACTGCTGCTTCCATGAATGTTGATGGTTGCTCTAAGAAGCATGAAGTCTTGACAACTTCAATCTTTTCTCCGTTGATGAGAATGTTGTTTACTGGTCCAATGGTGAGGATTCTTGGTTTCTTTACATTGAGATGTAATCCATACCGAAGGCTGTGCTCTTTGATATTCATCAGTAAATATTTTAAGTCCTCTTCACTTTCAGCAAGCAAAGTTGTATCATCTGCATATCGCAAGTTGTTAATGAGTCTTCCTCCAATCCTGATGCCACGTTTTTCTTCATATAACCCAGCTTCTCAGATTATTTGTTCAGCATACAGTTTGAATAAGTATGGTGAAAGAATACAATCTGTCAAACATCTTTCTTAATTTTAAACCATTCAGTGTTTCCATGTTCTATTGAAACAACTGTTCCTGGTCTGTGTTTAATGTATCAATTCTGTTCTTCAGATGATCTCTAAATTCAGGTGGGATATATTCAAGGTCATATTTTGGCTCTCGTGGACTTGTTTTCATTTTCTTCAGCTTTAGTTTGAATTTACATATGAGTAATTGACGGTCTGTTCCATAATCTGTCCCTGGCCTTGTTTTGACTGATGATCTGGATATGTTCTTTTTGACAATGAATGCAATACCATTCCTCTTCAATTTGTCATTCCCATAAACCATGTGATTGTCAGATTCAAAATGGCCAATACCAGTCCATTTCAGCTCACTAATGACTAAGATATTGATGTTTATGCGTTCCATTTCATTTTTGACAATTTCCAATTTTCCTTGAGTCATATTTTGTACATTCCGTGTTCTGATTTTTAAAGGATGCTTACAGTTGTTTCTCTTCATTTTGAGTTGTGCCCCATCAGCAAATGACGGTCCCATGGGCTTTTCTCCCACAGGCTTTACTCCATTTGCATCATCACGATCAGCTCTACTTTGAGGAGGCAGCTCTTCCCCAGTTGCCTTTTGAGTGCCTTCCAACCTGAGGGGCTCATTTTCTGGCACTATATCTGACAGTGTATCTCTGTATTCGTTAGGTTTTCAGGGACTAAATATTCGAAAGCAGTTCGTCACTCCTTCTTCCTAGTCTGTCTTCATCTGGAAGCTCATCTGAAACCTGTTCACCATGGGTGACCCTGCTGGTATTTAAAATACCAGTGGCATAGCTTCCAGAATCACAGCAACTCACAAGCCACCACAGTACAACAAACTGACAGACGAGTGGTGGGCATGTCTGATTAAGCCCACACATTTCCACAGTTTTCTATGTAATAGAAACCTGCAGGTCCGACCACCACCATTTCTCCATGGAGAGTCAGAAACACAGCCCAATCCAACTGCACACCATACACAGAGATGTGCAACATCAACATGTGGAAAGTACAGTATGAACAGTGGGAGGAAGAGCTGCAACCCACTGTGGAAAGCCTCTCAGTCGTAAAGGAGGTGGAGGTGGTAGGAGGGGGGTGGGCACCTGGGTTAGGCAGGGAAACCCACATCACCTGGACATGTCTGGGTGAAGGCCAGGGACAGTGGGAGCGTAAAGAACAGGCAACTGATGGCAGACTTAGGAAGAGGAGAGCAGCTTTGGCCACACAGATGACAAGTTGTTGGGCTTGAGGTCCATGGGGGAGCCACAGATGCACCCCTCAAGGAGCTGAAAACCCAGGACTCTGGTCAATGGGTGAGTGGCAGAGCCTGAAGGAGTCAACTCAATAGCTGTTCTTAGGAGATGACAGCTGGAGTGAACAATGGAGACCACGGGAGACCTTCTAGCACTGTGGACAGCCATGGGGTTGCCACTCTACCTCTGTGGCTCTCCATGCTTGCGCTCCGCATAGCAAAGATGAGGGTGACACACCTCTGATACCATACACACGTGTCCCAGATCCTGACCCTTCCCTCTAGTGTTCTGGAAGCCTCCTTCTGAGTTAGTAGCCATCTGAAACACACAAGACCTTGGTGCTCACGCAGGCCCACAGTTATGACACAGAGGCAGGGTTTGAGGTTGAGCCGGGTGTCTCATCTGCCCATGCGCACTCAGCCCTTCCACAGTCCTACAGCGCCTGTCCACCCACCTCTCTGGACTGAAGGGCTAAGGCTTCCACTGCCACCTCTCTTCAGGGCAGAGCTGAAGTGGCATGTTGTGTGCCCTGGGACCTGCACTAGGTCCTAGAGATCAGGGAGTTAGTTTCCAGACTGTAACCAACCAGCTACCTGTCTCTGGGAATAATTTCAGACCAATCTGCTTTTTATAACATTTGCCTGGTGGGTGATGGAACACTAGCATATATGGAATGAGAAACTGAAGACTTAAAAGAGTCAATATTTAAATATGTACTTGCTGTTGCTGTTGAGTGCCACTGAGTCGGTTCCAACCCATAGCGAATATGTACTGAGCTCAGTTAAAATGCCCACGGCACAGAGAGGCTACGTTCTTAAATAATCAACTAATCATAGTGAATCATCGGCTGCACTGGATGGGTGTTGGCTCTGGAGGCCTGGTGGAGAGGCCGCTGGTCTAAGTGTCCTGGACGGTCAGTCAGTGTGAGACTGTAACAACTGCAGTTGTCCCCCCCCCCACTGAGGACCCAAGATATGTATGACTACAGCAATGCTACTACAACTCTTGACGCATCTCAACCAGCCACAGAAGAAGCCAAGTCCAATTCTCAGGAGTCTACCATGACTCAAGAATCTCCCAAAAATTCAGCAGCAGAAATCGCAGTAACTAGTAATGGAGAGCTTGATGAATCTCATTAAGCACGCCTTTAACATGGGTTTGAAACGTTCACTGACAGCCAGTCTTAGTCTCTCAGACACCCACCCACATTACATCCCATGGCTTTGGCAATACCAAAGAAGGAGTTATTGAAGCAGGAGCACTTCAAGGTGGTCAGAGAACACGGACAAAAAGTGGACCAATTACTCCAGCAGATGAAATTTTAAATCCTTCAATGGGAAAATCTGAACGTGTTAGAAAATGGAGTGTGAACACCTACCAGTGCCCCCAACAAATTATCTCCGAGAAGCTAGGCTGTCACTCAAGGACTGTGGACCTTCACTGGAAGCTCAGACTGATATAAGAGATAATTAGAAAAAAATATGAAAATGTTCTCAAACTGGCCTAGACACTGTCTACACAGCTTTTCCAGATGGTGCATACACAAAGGCAACTTGGAGATGCATTTGCTGACCTGAGTTTGAAGTCACTAGAACTCCGTGAAGAATTTGGTACAAAGCAGATATCCAAAAACTGTTGGCTACAGATGGAGAGACTCTTCCTGGGGCTATGACTTTTTTCATTGCCAGGGTGAACACTTTGGTGAATAAACTATTGACGACACCTTAATGACCGTGAAACAGTATGAAAGTGTCAGGATTGAATATGATGCATATCGAACTGATTTAGAAGAACTGAAATTTGGACCACGTGATGCAAGCACTCTGCCAAAGATTGAGCAGTCAGAACATCTGTTCTATGCACATAAGGAAAAACATGATAAAATGTGCAATGACGTTTCTATCCAATTGAAATTTCTAGAACAAAATAAGGCGAAAGTATCACACAATCCAGTTGGTCCTTTTCCGCAACACCGTTGCCACTTACTTTGCTGAGTATCAGAAGCAGCTTGAACAGACACTTAAACAGTTCCATATCAAATTGAAAACTCATGGAATGGATGCCCCATCTTGGCTTGAAGAACAGTAATCACAGCTGAGGGGGAAGGCCCATTGCTATATTTGTACATACACCTGATAAGAATTAAGTAGAGTTGGGGGTTAGTGGGGTGGAATGACAATCACTGTAGTGATTCTTGCACAAACAGCTTTAATTTTTCCCTTTTCATACTGTAATAATTGAACTGTTAAATTGGGTGGGAATATGGGTGGTTTAATGTAAATATAATACCGATAATCCAGACACAATAATTTTCCTTTTTGAGAAATCTTTTTGTATGGGGAGGGTTAATGGCTATTTCTGTAGCTCGAAGACATCTAATATAGATTTGCACTGATAAGAGAAAATTTCAAGGTTTTAGGTCCCAGAAATGAGGGCCAGTTGTAACTTTTCCAAAGGAAGGTTTACATGATTTATAGGAACAGTTGGTATTTTATATGTGAGTATATTAAACATCTTGAAGAGATTCATTTTCATGTATTGTCTTAGAGAAGAGGAAACTATTTTACAGAGTAAAGCTATGTGGTGTTTCTGCAGCATCCACACAAAGACTCTGCTGTGGAGCTGAGTTGTGGAGTCCTGGCACATGCCTTTTTAAAAAATGAATCTGTACCATTGTAAGTTTGTTTCAACTTTTTTTACAGACACAGGAATCACACTGTCATTTTGTGAGGTTTGTAAGCTGATGCATCTGCGCTGCCCAAAGTCGTTGTGTGGTTATGTTAGCAATTTCTTTTGATTCACAATGAAACTTCTTTGGCAGGTGGATTTAAGAATAGAGATTCTTCACAGTTTCTAGAGTAGAAGTCTGAGCTTAGAAAGTTCATTTTTGGGTGAATTCCATTTTGTTAGAATTGAATTTCCTGGACAGCTTTCATTGACTTCCATATGTAACAATATCATTTAAACCTTAAATCACAGATAAGTCCCTTCTCAGATACCGTAATTCTTGTTCAACCATTGTACATAGCCATAAAGACACCCCTTTCAAATAATGTTTGATGTGTCTGCTCTTCGCTTAGAAAAGAGCACTGTGTATAAATGTGGGGTCTCTTTGTACTCGTTAAACCACATTTAAAGTTCATGGTGAAATGAACTTATTTTGAGTTTGCTTCTTTTGTTCTTCTGAATTCCTTTTGAGGAATGGAAACTGGATGGTTGTTTTTTTATTTTGATAATGAAAAGGTAATGGAGACCAGTATGGTGGGGACGGGAAAGGCCAGTGCTGTTTCAATTACTGAGCAGTGTTGATTGGCTTGTGGTCGGCTCGGCCACTGTGTGGTTCTGTCAGCGGTTTAATCTTTATTAAATGTAAGATTAATTTTTGTCACATAAATTAATATTTTGAGAGTTCTCTCTTTACCTGGTCATTTCTTTTGTGTTGAAATGGGCTACATAATATTACCATTATACACAATTTTTGTGGATTGTAAGATTTGTAATATATGTTCAAGTGCCTTTTAGCTGGCTTTTTAATTAATATGCCTGGTTTCAATGCTTAATACAATGTAATGTGATCATTAACCATAATCCTACTTTAAATCATTCCCTCTTGTATATTTGTACTCTGAGAGAGCCTTATTTGATTCTTGGGATAGTTCATTGACATTCTCCAAACGCACATCTGATGTGACTTTTATATTCTTATTAAAAGTATTCGGACCTGCTTCTTCTCATCCCACAGACACTGCAATCCAGCACTTCTAACACATCAAGCTGTGTTGGAGCACATCCCTGAGGCAGGGATCGGGGCTCCCCTGAGTTGGCACTAGCCATGAAGTATGCAGGTGCTAACAGCGCCCCTCAAGAACTCGAGCTGGTGGGCAGTTGCTTCATGCTGCCATTTAGGTGCCTACTCATAGAGACTCTACACACACGGCCCAGCCCCACGCCACCCTCCTAATTGTTATGTTTATGTTGTTTTTGTTGCTGTCCCTGTGTCAGGCCAGACTTCCTGCACACCTGCCTCCCTCCACACGCCAAACTCACTGGGAGGTAGGCCTTAGGGCTACAGCGGGAGAGAGAGGAGTTTGCAGGGGGGTGTGATGTGGCTGGGGGCTAGGGGTGGGGTAGCAGCAGGGGCAGAGGGGGCACAGCAGAAGACCCCATAAATTAGACAGGGCTGGCACAGAGACCAGAGGGGACTGGAAGGGTGGGACCATGGGTGGCCCAGGTTAGGCCTTCGTGTCCCTCTCTCCCACCTTGTGGGACTACATGCACCCTGGTTCTCTGCTGCCCATGGAGCTGGCCAAGGCCACTACACCATGAACTGGGATGTCCTGTCCCTCCAGTGCCTGCTGGGCTATCGCCTCCCTCTTTTGTGACCTAGGGCCACTGGTCTGGGGTATGACCAGCCCCCTCTTCACTGCGCCCACTCTAAAACCATTGTTTCATTATTCCCGGACACTGGTCACACTTCCAATCACCCCACTGTGAGCCCCAGAGGCTTGTCTCCTGCCTTCAGGGAGCTCAGAGCCGAGACTTCCCACCAACACTACTGGGCCTGACCCAGGGTCGGTCTCTCTCTCTCTTTAACATTCATGCACCAGGAAGCACACCCCAGCTAGCCTTCACAGGTGTGGTGCATTGACAAGTCCTCACAATAACCCTCAGGGGTGATGACTAGGTTCTTAGGTGCCTTTGAGTAGGTTCCACATCATAGCAACCTTATGCACAGCAGAAGGAAGCACTGCCTGGTCCTACACCATCCTCACAATTATTAGGGTTAAGCTCATTGCTGTTGTCACTGTGCCAATCCCTCTTGTTGGCAGTCTTCCTCTCTTTCGCTAGCTCTCCACTTTGATGTCCTTCTCCAGGGACTGGTCCCTCCTGATAACATGTCCAAAGTATGAGATGTGAAGTCTTACCATCCAGGTCTCTCTGGAGCATTCTGGCTATAGTTCTTTCAGGAGAGATTTGATTCTTCTTCTGGAAGACCACGGTACTTTCAATATTCTTCTTCAACACGTTGACTCAAATGTGTCATTTCTGCTCTAGTCTTCCTTATTCATTGTCCAAATTCCACAAACATACAGAGCTACTGAAAATACTGTGGCTTGGATCAGGTGTGCCTTAGTCTTCAAATTGACATCTTTGCCATTGAACACTTGATAGAGGTCTTGTGAAGCAGGTTTGCCTTATGCAATACATTTGATTTCTTAACTGCTGTTTCCATGAATGTTGATGGTGAATCCAAGCAAAATGAAATCTTTGCCAACTTCAGTGGTTACCCCCATATTGCAGATGGGAATGGGGGCAGAGGTGGAGGAATGTGCTGGGTCTCCACTGTTGCCCTGCACACCTCACCTCAGCACCCTTCCACAACAACCCTCCACGAAGCCCCCACTTTGGCCAGCCCCCATTGTTCCAGCCCAGCCACCATCTTCATTCCCTTGTATTCTTTCTCTGACTCGTCTCCAGCTTAAACCCCATGGTTTTGCATCTGAAGGGCTCCTCGTCCACTCTGCAGAATGTGCTCAGTAAAACTATGAGTCTGGTCACACCAACTCCACTCCTCGGCAGTTTCTGACAGAGTCCAGAGAGTTCATGAAAGAAAGTCCTGGCAATGTGCTTTCAAACCAGTCTTGAAAACTCTGTAGAGCACAGCTTTACACAAGGGGTTGACATGAGCCAGAACCAACTGAATGGCAGTGGGCTTCATTGTTGGTTTTGACCACAGCGCCAAAAACTTAGAAAGACGGAAAAAGAGCCACGTGCAATCGTGCATGCAAAATGGGTATGGAGGCCATATCTGACTTCCTCCGACTTCATAAGGGGAAAGAGAACCATACTCAAAGTCAGCCCAGTGCTTATTCCTGTTCCACACGCCTCCCCACTTCAACCTCCTTTATACTATTTTGACATCAACTACCTCTCCCATTAGCCCTGAAGAAATCTGGTAGACAGTTACCTGGCCAGCCAATTGGAAGAGAACCATATCTGTGCACACATCAAATAGAGGTGACTCAACAGAATGCGGGTATCATCAAACAATTATCATTAATATTACATGCAAGTAAAATTTTGCTGAAGATAATTCAAAAAAAGTTGCAACAGTACATCGAGAGAGAACTGCCAGAGGTTCAAGCTGGATTCAAAAGAGGCCATGGAATGGGTGACATCAGAGGAATCTTGGTTGAAAGCAGAGAATACCAGAAAGTTGTTCACTTGTGTTTTATTGACTATGCAAAGCTTTTTGACTATGTAGATCACAACAAACTTTGGATAACATTGAAAAGAATGGGCACTGCAGACTACATAATTATGCTCATGAGGAACCTGTGCACATACCAAGAAGCAGTTGTTAGAACAAGTTTAAATATTGAATAGTTTAAAATGATGGAAGTTTAAAAAATTAATTAAATTTAAAAATTAGGGAAGTTGTGCACCAGGATTGTATCCTTTCACCAAATGTATTTCACCTATAAACGGAGCAAATAATCTGATAAACTGAATTATATGAAAAACATGTGGCATCAGGATTGGAGGAAGACTCAGTAACAATCTGCAACATGCAGATGATGCAATCTTGCTTGCTGAAAGCAAAGAGGACTTAAAATACTTACTGATGAAGATCAAAGACTAAAGCCTTCAGTATGGGTTGTCCCTCAATGTAAAGAAACCAAAAGTCCTCACCACTGTAGCAATTGATAACATCATGATAAATTGAGAAAAGACTGAAGTTGTCAAAGACTCACAGAAGCAGCAGTCAAGAAATCCAATGGCATATTACATGGGGCAAATCTGCTGCACAAGACCTCCTTAGAGTGTTCAAAAGCAAAGATAGTTTGAGGACTAAAATGTACCTGACTTCTTGTTAAGTGCTGATAAGTTGATTCCAACCCATAGCGACCCTGTATAGGGTTTCCAAGGAACAGCTGGTAAGCTTGAACCACCAACCTTGTAGTTCAAATGACTTTGCAGTCTGACACATCTGACTTAAGCCATGTATTTCAATTGTCTCATATGCATATCCAAAGTTAGTCAACAAATAATCAAGATCGGAAAAGAATCAATGCATTTGAATTATGGTGTTGGAGAAGGATATTATAAGTACCATGGACTGCCAAAAGAACAAACCAATCTGGTTGGATAAAGTACACTCAGAGGGTGATGTGACTCTTTGTCTCTCCTACTTTGGTCATGTTATCAGAAGGGACCAATCCCTGGAGAAAGATACCATGTTTGGTACAGTGAAGAGTCAGCGAAAAAGAAGCTTCCCAATGAGATGGATTGGCAGGGACAGCAGGTACAGGCTCAACAACAACAATTGTGAGAATGGTACAGAGCCAGGCGGCATTTCTTTCTGTTGTGCATAGCATTGCTCTGAATTGGAACTAACTCAATGACACCAACAGCACCAACAGTCCCTCCCCACAGCCTTCTTACTTCTCTGCTGGGTTCAATAATTCCTTGCAATGACCACACAGTACTCTCAGACATTATTCATGATTACGGGGTTTATTAGGAAGTGGACAGGGTACAATTCTGGATCAGAAACAACTCAGAATACAGCAGTTTTCTGCTGTCCTGCAGGCCTAATCTGCCCTTGTCCTCTCAGCCATTCAGCCCCTTGGCCTGTCTTCTTGGGCAAGTGTTACAAAATTCCTCTAGCACTGTCTGTAAATGTCCAAAGGCAACATTCTGTAAGACAGGAGGCTGGCTTCTCTGAAGGTGAGTGGTGTAGCAAGGATGTGCAAAGAGTTTGGCTCCAGCGTTTGGAATTAGGAGAGAGAGATAAATGCTCATACAATGAGCTCCCAGTTTTGCCTCACAAATCAGCAAAAACGAAGGCATGTGGTTTCACCTCCAGAGCTAGAGTGGCCACCTGCTGGAAGTAGCTATGGGTCTACTCAGTCCATGGGCCAGAAAGCCCACTGCTCTCTCTCTCTGTTGCTTCCTCTGTGGCCATCACTTTTCCAGATAAGACATCTCAGGTTCCGCTCATGGCTCTTCTTTCTCAGTGGTCCTGGGATTCACTATTCCTACTTCTGAGATGGTTCTTTTTAGACCTAGGAGGATGGCAAAACTAACCAATCCCTGTGTTAAGAGTTCTGTACACCCTATTTGCATGGTCCCACCCAATCATTAAGTATTAAAAGTACCAAGGACTGCCAAAACAACAAACAGATATGTTATAAAAGAAATACAGCACAGTGCTCCTTGGAGGCCATCTTGGCCAGACTTCGTCTCTCATACTCTGGACATATTATCAGGAAGGACCAATCCCTGGAGAAGGACATCATGTTTGGTAAAGTGGAGAGTCAGAGATAAAGAGGAAGACCCCCAGAGAGATGGATTAGCATCAAAGGGCTCAAGCGTGGCAATGATTATGAAGTTGGCCCAGGACCGGCCAGTGTTTCGTTCTGTTGTGCATAGGGTTGCTATGAGTTGGTACCAACTTGATGGCACCTAACAACAACAACCCAACCATTTGGTGAAAAATAGGAGGACCATGAAAGAATAGCCATTATTCACTAAACCACAACACCCCTTACCACCCCTAGCCATGTTAGTCTATATTTCTTTCCTTGTTGGTATGCTAACCACAAGATCAGCAGTTCAAATCTACCAGCCACCTGGTAGGAGATAAAGGAGGCTTCCTCCCATAAAGGCTGACAGTCTCAGAAACCCTATACTATGAGTCAGAATTGCCTCGGGGGCAGTGGGTCTGGCTTTCTGGCTTGGGTACATGAAGGAGCAGGTACAATCAGACCCCGCTGCTCGGATGAGCTTACACCACAAACATTTTCTGGAGGTAGCAGGTTTACAGAACCACCTTTTAGTGACCACATGTGACTTCAATGGATAGACGCAGCACCCTTAACATAACTATGACCTTACAATCATAGCATCGTGCCCCTATGAGCAGTACCTGTCTGTGACAGAACCCTCTGGAGGTGACCTCTTGGCATTCAAATTACAGCCTGAGCCACAATTAGTACTTGAGGTCAGAGTATCAGTACCCATCAACTGTCCCTCATTCCGAAACACACTTCATCAATTGTCCTGCCCTTAAATGAGCTGGTCCACACCCTCAGGCACTCCCAGGGGACAGCCCAGGGAGCTCTGGAGATGAGCTCACATGCTTTCATTTTTGCTTATACTGAGAACTTGTTAAATGAGCAATTCTTTCACACCCCTAATCCTAAACACTGAAGCAAACCTGTCTTCACTCCTCCTCACCTGCACCAGGCCCTTTTCAGCACTACTGTGCAAGCCATGCCTGCCACAAGCCCCTCTCCCCTGCTGCCTGACCGGCACCCTCCCCCAGGCCTTCTCAGAGGCACCATTCAGGCACAGGGGGGTGAAGCTTGCCACACTGCCCTTAAACTTCCCAGGTCTTCTAAAACATGACAGGGAGCTCTGTGGGAACGGGAACAGTGTGTCAGGTCTGTGTCCACTCGACTCAACACTGAGGCTTCTCAGCTGGCATGCATGCTCACTGGCATGTGTATACATGCTCTTGACCCCTGCTGATCAAGTAAGGCATCAGCAGAGTGTACAGGGATGGGAGGCGTGGTCACACATGCTAACAAATGAAAGCCTTCAGACTGCAGGTATCACGGAGTCACCGAGGCTGGGAGGAGGGCTGCGCCACACGCAAGAGACCAAATTGTAAATAAGCAGGGAGGCTGGTAAGACGCCAGAGGCTGGTAATAACCAGAGATCATTAATCAAAAGCCTATGTCACAGCAGAGGCGAGGACACAGAGACAGAGCAGCTCTAAGCCATGGCCTGAGTACAGCTGTATGCCTGTGGGCAGTGGGTTGGCTTTTAGAATATGCCCTGAGGACATTTAAATGAATATATTTGTGTTTTGCCTGTGTACATCAAATATTTTTGCTTTGCTCACTTGTGAACTATAGGAGGTCACTGGGGAGCCACATGGAGGAAGTAGGATACCTGTGGTTGCAGGGAGGGGATTGTAATCACTGAGATGAACAGAGTATAATTTGTTGAATGTCAAACTGATGATCTTGCCTGTAAACATTCACTCAATTCACAATGAAAGGTTAAAAAAACAAACCAAAAGGCTCCATCATGCAGGCCCTGGGCCGGGGTCTAGTACACAGTGAAGCTCTCCATTTGGTGGCGTCCTCCCGCTATGAAGGAAGAGTACCAACAGCCAGAAGCACAGAGATCTGAGCACTCTCAGGCCCTCAGGAGCAAGGCCCACCATATTCACCAACAAAGGTGAGGTCAGAAGTCACGAGGCCAGGACATAACTCCAGGTCCCGTGTTGCTACAGGCTGTGCCTCTTGAATCTGGGCACCGCAGTGGGTGCATCACGGCCACCCACCGTGCAGGGGGACATAATGTGCGCCCTCCCTATATAGGGAAGGAGCAGGAACCCAAAGCAGGCAGGACAGTGGGGCTTGTAAGGAGGAGGTCTTTGTCCTGCAAGGGCGGCAGAGTGCCCAGACAAAGGTGTAACCCACAGAAATCTGCCTACCAACATTTCTAAGGCAGGGTGGGGTGGACAGAACCCAGAACTGTGGACCAGGCAGGAGACTGACACCTGAGACCGTCATGGGGTGACTATTCTGATCATCAAAAGGTCCCTTTGTAGGATGCTGTGCCCTTCCAGAAACCCCTTCCCACATTTCCCAGCACAGTAGGTGCTGGATGACACCATGACGGCAGCCAGGGTTGTTAAGTGCCATCGAGTCGGTTCCAACTCACAGTGATTCTGTGCAGAGTTTCCAAGGAGCAGCTGGTAAGTTTGACCTGCCAATCTTGTGGTTCAAATTGACCGTGTGGTTGAGTGCTTATCCTACAACACCACACCAGGCAAAGGGACATGATTTCACGTGATGAGATGGCAAGGCAGACCATGGAGAGAAGCAATAGTATCTCTGAGGACACAGATTTAGGGCACCAAGGAGTCGGGGATGGGAGGGCAAGACAACAGAGGACAGAGAAGAGGAAGAGGACTATTGGTTGAGGACACCAGTCAGCAAGTGCAGGTGACCCCCGAGGTGAATCCAACCACAAGAACTGGACAACTTTGAAACAACAGGGCTCTGTGATACAGGAATCAAGGCATGGTCTGAGTGAGTGAAAGCGGAGAAATAACGTTAAGATGTTTGACTATCTCATGAATATTAATTTCCCTTGCCTACTATTGTAAAATAGACATAGAGTGGGATAGAAAGGAGTACTGGGAAACATGATTACAGAAAAATTGTAAGCCCATCTTCAGTCTATAAATGATCTGAATACCTAAAAGGCATTCTAGAACTTCCCCCATTGAAACAGAATTCTTGCAGAGACTTTCTGGTATATAGGACCTTAGTTAGAATCCTGAACCCCCATCCAGAGCCTTCTGAGGTGGGATGATCCCACTCGAAAGGACAAGCAGACCAGCCTGGAACAGCTAGAGGAACAGAAGATACTTCTTGAAAGAAAGACCAGCAGGAAAAACCCAAAACAAAAATGGCAGTATGATTGGCTACTACAAAAACAAGCAAGTTGTTTGCCAGTAAGGCATCAAGGCAGGCAATCAAGTCCCTTCAGGACAAACCCCCCTCCAAGACTGAAACTCAAAGGGATCACACAAACAG
This sequence comes from Chrysochloris asiatica, assembly GCF_000296735.1. Classification (NCBI taxonomy): domain Eukaryota; kingdom Metazoa; phylum Chordata; class Mammalia; order Afrosoricida; family Chrysochloridae; genus Chrysochloris; species Chrysochloris asiatica. The sequence goes on along the minus strand of NW_006408524.1, from coordinate 2,640,836 downwards.
CGATGTAAGCTTGCTGGCAACTACAATGGTCTACTGCTGAGTGGAAGAGGGGGAAAGGCAGCAATGGAGATATGGGCTGAGTTCAACCATGTTCCATAGACTCACATCGACCTTGAGATGAGAGAAAAGAGCAAGGGCTGGTTGGTCCAAAGTGAGGCAAGACCTGGTGACTCCTGAGCCCATGGACAAAAATATAGCCATGGAAGGCTAGAGTTGGGAGTGAAGTGTTTAACTGATAGGAAGTGACGGGAGACACACAAGAACACCCAAATTTGTAGATAGAACCCATTCGACCGAGCTTTGATGGCTTGATGATCAAAACTTGACTGCTGCTGTTGTTGTTGTTGTTGTTGTTGTCAGATGCCATCGAGTCAGAACTGACTCATAGCAACCCCATGCACAGCAGAATGAAACAATGTCCGATTCTGGGCCAACCTCACTACCGCTGCCACACTTGAGTCCATCAATGCTGCCACCTGGCCAATCCATCTCATTGGGGGTCTTCCTCTTTTTCTCTGACCCTCCATCTTACCATGCATGATATCCTTCTCTAGCGACTGTTCCCTCCTGGCAATACGTCCAAAGTATGAGAGACGAAGTTTGGCCATCTTGGCCTCTAATGAGCACTCTGGCTGCACTTCTTCCTAAACAGATCTATTGGTTCTTTTGGCAGCCCATGCACTTTTAGTATTCTCCTCCAACACCGCAATTCAAAGGCATCAATTCTCCTACGATCTTCCTTATTCACAGACCAGCTTTCACATCCATATGAGGTTACTGAAAATACCATGGCTTGGGTCAGGTGCACCTTAGTCCTCAAGCTGACATCTTTACTCTTCAACACTTAAAAAAGTTCCTGTGCAGCAGATTTGCCTAATGCAATACCTTTTCTCCGTTGATAAGAATGTTGTTTATTGGACCAGTGGTGAAGATTTTTGTTTTCTTGACATTGAGAGGCAACCCAAACTAAAGGCTGTGCTCTCTGATCTTCATCAGTAAATGTTTTAAGTCCTCTTCACTTTCAGCAAGCAAGGTTGTATCATCTGCATATCGCAGGTTGTTAATGAGTCTTCCTCCAATCCTAATGCCACGTTTTTCTTCATAGAACCCAGCTTTTCGTATTATTTGCTCAGCATACAGGTTGAATAAGTATGGTGAAAGAACACAACCTTGTCGCACACCTTTCCCAATTTTAAAACATTCAGTGTTCCCATGTTCTGTTCAAACAACTGCTTCTTGGTCCAGGTACAGATTCCTCAGAAGTACAATTTAGTGTTCTGGAATACTCATACTTTGCAATGTTGTCCATAGCTTGCCATGATCCACACAATCGAAAGCCTTTGCGTAGTCAATAAAGCATAGGTAAATATCTTTCTGATATTCTCTGCTTTCAGCCCAGATCCATCAGACATCAGCAATGATATCTCTCATTCCATGGCCTCTTCTGAATCCAGCTTGAACCTCTGGAAGTTCTCTGTCAATATATGATTCTAGCCGTTTCTGTATTACCTTTAGCAAAAATCAATGATTTGTTTATTTCAAATACCTTCTTTAGACAGCCTAACAGACAACTATACACATGGACCTCGCCAGAAGGAACACATAGAAATCAAATTGACTACATCTGTGGAAAGAGAAGATGGAAAAGCTCCATATCATCAGTAAAAACAAGGCCAGCGGCAGACTGTGAAACAGACCATCATTTACTCATATGCAAATTCAAACTGAAGCTGAAAAAAATGAAAACAAGTCCACAAGAGCCAAAATATGACCTTGAATTTATCCCACCTAAATTTAGGGATCATCTAAAGAACAGATTTGATACATTAAACACTAAAGACCGAAGACCAGAAGAGTTGTGGGATGACATCAAGAACATCATACATGAAGAGAGCAAATAGTCGTTAAGAAGACAAGAAAGAAGGAAAAGGTCAAAATGGATGTCAGAAGAGACTCTGAAACTTGCTCTCCAGCGTAGAGATGATAAAGCAAATGGAAGAATTCAGGAGGTCCAAGAGCTGAACAGAAAATTTCAAAGATCAGCTCAAGACGATAAAGCCAAATGCTATAATAAACTTGACTAGGGAAGATTAAAAAAAAAAAAGTGATAAAGGAAACAAGTGTAAATTGCTTCAATTTGATGAACTTTGACCTATACTTATGGATGTAGTAGCTCAAAATACCAACTGAGAAGAAAGGAGTCTTCAAATCAAGTATCAATTCTATCCTCTCTGTATGTAGGGTTGATAGGGACAGGCAACTTAGACATTGGCTAATAAAATGGGGGTGGCTATAAAGGCACGAAGTAACTGGCTTACACATTTTCAAAAGGAAGGTTAGTTTCAGAGTGCAGAAAAAGGTAGAATCCCCACTGAATAGTTTTCATCTTGTCTAGACAGGTCGGATGAAAGAAGATGGGGATAAGATTCTTATAGATTCAATAGTAAGTAACTGTTATCATGACTAATTGCAACTGTCACAACTGTAAAGTAGAGGTTCTGTAACAAAAAGGGGGGAGTAGTTAATCGTATAGTACAGAAACAGAGGACCCTAGGACCATCAAGGAAGAAGAGCACGAGCAGAATGTGGGACCCTATCCAAAGAAGCAGCAGCACCAGAGATGGAGGCAAAGATGCGGACATGAAGAGAGGGCACAGCTGAGGACTCTAGATTCATGGGAAGAGAGAGACTGAGAGGCTGGTGGCCAGGAGGCAAGCTTGCAAAATGTGCCCTTTGGTGGTATAAATTATTATATATTCCTGAGTGTTTCTGAGTACATCAAAATAAATCATTAAAGCCAGATGGAATGGAAGCAAATACAGTTGAATGATGATGCACAAGGGATATTATAATCACTGCAATGAAACGATGCTGTAAAATAGATGTTCTCCCATGTAAACTATCTCTCAATTTACAATAAAAACTTAAAAAAAAAAAAAATCAGTGTTCAGTAATCTTTTCATTGAGTTTAAACCCCTTTCTACGATAAATTGAAGAACATAAAAATAAAGCAAGTTTTGTTTTTTTTTCTTAAATGTTTCATTGTGAATTATGTGATAGTTTACATGGGAGAACATTAGTTTTACATTCATTCTATCGTATATCTTCTCATTGCCATGGTTACAATCCCCTTCAATGCAATCCTTCCCCTGTCCCCCCCCCCAGGTCTTCAGCACACCGTTGCTTTCCCTCTCTGGATCTAAGGTCTCCAGCTGCTCCATCGCTTCAAGTCATCATCTCTGGCTCCGTTTCAGGCATCACTGCTTCTCTGGGTAGGATCCTGCTCTCTGCTCTTCTCCTTTGATGGTCCTAGGGACCTCCACTCCTAGACTGAAAAGTTAATCACTCCCCTCCTTGCTATAGAACGTCTACCTTTACATTTCCAATCCTCACAATCAGTCCTGATAACAATTATTCACTATTGTATCACAAGAGACCCTTCTGCACTTCATTGCATCAGCCCCGCCTAGTCAGATTGAATGCTACTCACTGGAGATTCTACCTTCCTCCAGACCCTCTGGATCTAGGTTCCCCCTTGAAAGCTTGTAAGCCAATCACTTCTTGCCTTTGTAGCCCCCTGCCCCACATTTTGGGTAGCCAATGTCCAAGGTGCCCATCCCTGTCTACTCTGTGTGTGGAGGGGGTAGGAATGATTCTTGCTGTAAGGATTTATTCCCTCTTTTGAGCTACTGCTTCGATAGGTGTAGGTCAAGTTCATCAAATTGTATGAGAATACTTTTTTTTTTTTTTGCCTCTTCTTTTTATTTCTGGTTGAGCTCTGATCATCCAGTCATTGAAGCCAGGGCAAGTGGGTATTTTCTGCAAGTGTGGGTGTTCTTATGCATATGCCCTCTCTTCTTATCAGCTGGATGCTTCACTCTCCACTCTAGTCCTCTGTGGCTATGTCACTGACTCTGAGCCCAAGAGTCCCCAGGTCTTGCCACACTGCTGGCCAACCAGGTCTTCACCCGGGTTCACAGAAGTCTATTGAATGTTGTAGGGCTTAGCTCACGGCTTCGTTGCTGTTTTTCCCTCACTTCCCGTTATTGGTGTCGAGCATGGTCACCAATCACAGCGTGTATTCCCATTGAGTCTTAGTCTTGGAAAGGGGTAGCAAGTTCTTATTTAAAAATTAAAAAAAGAAGAAGGACTGGAGCCTGAGCATTGAAAAGCCAAGGCTGGAAGGACCGTCTAAGGAAGGTAAGAAAGAAGGAGAGCCAGTTGATTTTCTAATCATTTTAGTGTCCTTTGTCTAATCGTTTTCTTTGGGAACACAATGGTGCTGGTGATAATGTGCTGTTCAGTTGGTTCCAACTCATAGTGTTGTAGTTAAGTACCTTCAAGTCAGTTCTGATGCCTAGCAACCCTGTATAGGATTTCTGTGGAGCAGCCAGTGAGCTTGAACCACCGACCCCTTGGTTGAAACCAACCTTGCTGTTCAGCGCACTAGTCCACAGCACCACACCAGGACTCATGGTTGTTGTTGTTGTTATGTGCGGTGGAGTCGGTTCTAACTCATAGAGACCCTGTACAGGGTTTCCAAGTCTGTAAATGCTTACGGGAGCAGAAAGCCTCATCTTTCTCCCACGGAACAGCTGGTAGTTTCGAACTGCTGACCCTGAGGTTAGCAGCCCAATTCATAACCACTACATTACCATAGACTCATAGTTGTTGTTGTTAAGTGCCGTCGTGTCGATTCCGAACCATTGTGACCCTGTATAGGGTTTCCAAGGAGCAGCTAGTGAGCTTGAACCACTGACTTTGCAGTTCAAACGACTTTGCAGTCAGACGCATTAGCCCACAGCACCTCACCAGGACTCCAGAGACTTATAGTTGTTGTTGTTGTTAAGTGCCGTGGAGTCGGTTCCGACTCATAGCGACCCTGTACAGGGTTTCCGAGAATCATAGTAGCAACCCTCAAGAGGGTTTCCGAGATTGTAAATCTTTAGGATAGCAGAAAGTCTCATCTTTCTCCTGCAGAGCCGTTGGTGGATTTGAACTTCTGACCTTGGGGTTAGCAGCCAATGTGTGACCCAGTACGCCATCAGAGCTCCTTTTGGAACACAACAGGGTTAGTTTAAAAACATGTGAAAGTGGAAAGTGTGGGATGGAGTGCATAAAATACTGTGCTTTAGTTTGTCAGAATCACTGGTCAGTTAACCCACAGTCTTGGTTCTTCCAAAGTCCTTAGGCCCCACAGCATGAGTGAATCACAGTTGCTTTCAATAGAAAGCAGGAGAGAGCAGCGAGTCTGAGCAGGGCCGGGTGGGCCCTCCCCTCTCACCACCACTCTTTAGGTGCACACTGGAGGCTGCCCTGGTCATGGTGCTGCCATGACCTGAGGAATGACCCTAGCCACCCCAGAGATTAACAGCTAGCTCCCCTCTCCAATTGCTCACCTTCTAATTTCTCTTGGTTACAGTATGTCCACATTATAATGAGGACTACAGTCACCTCTACTTAAGACTACCTGAGTGGAATCAAAACCAAAACCAACACTCAGCCTGGGCATTCCATGCCATCTGCCCATTCAAATAGCCCAAACTCCATGTACGCCAGCAGAGAAAGGACCCAGGACCCTACGAGCCAGAAGTTTTCTCCATCACAGAAAAAAATATCATAAAAGACAGGGGCAATTCTGGGGAAAGGGATGAGTCAGAAAAACTCAGGGGTCGAATCTGCCATGACATCGCCTTTCAGTCAAGAGTTGCCTTCACCCACACTTAACCCAACCATGCCTCATCCCACCCAGAATCTCTGTGTCCTCCAAGGTCTGGACCGCGTCCATCTAACTCTGATCATCCCAGACCTGCGGAGTCTCACACACCAAGTATGTCTACTGATGTGAACATGCCTGTCACAAAAGTTTCCCCTCATTCAGGAGCCTTAATTTTCCCAGTGAAACTTTCAAAACTCATGACTTAAATGCAAAATCTCTTACTACGTACAAGATGGTGGTGATGTGGCTTAGTAAGGACTCGCACAAAGGACTCTGGGGTCGGGGCTCGGGCTGACAGTGAATTCAGAGAATCAACTACTCATTAAGCAATTGAAGAGGCACAGTCCCATGCCAGCCTCAGCACCAACCTCTCCCTGGGGTAGCCCAAGGCCACCTGTGCCTCCATGCTCAGCCTGGCCCTGGGTGGGCATAGAGGCCACTGCTCTCCCTGTCTGCAGCCTGTCTCTAGCCCCTGCCCCAGCCAAGGACTAGCCTGCGCTAGGTTTCATGTGTTGTTGTTAAGTGCCCTGTAAATGGTTTCTGAGGCTTTGAATCTCTGTGGGAGCAGAAAGCCTCATCCTTCTCCCACAGAGCAGCTGGTGGGCTCCAATCACCAACCTACAGTTCTCAGTCCAGTGCTTCTCCTCTGGAGACACCACGCTCCCCAGGCTCCATTGTGGTCATCATAACAACCCTGTAGAGGGTTTCTAAGGAGCAGCTGGTGAACAGAACTGCCGATGTTGCAGTACAAATCGATCTTGTAGTCCAGTGCTTATCCTACAGCACCACACCCAGACTCCAGGCTTCATTGTTGTCGCTGTTGTTGTTAAGTGCCATGGAGTCGATTCCGACCCATAGCGACCCTGTGTAGGGTTTCCAAGGAGCAGCTGGTGAGCGTTAACTGCCAACCTTGCAGTTCAAACAGCTTTGCAGTCCAGCACATTAACACACAGCGTCACACCAGGCTTCATTACTAGAGTTCCAATCCCTCCTGGTGCTTTATCCTGAGTGGCCCCTCTGTGCCTCAGTTGCTCCATCTGACAAATGGTCAGGCAGCGGATAATTCCTGTACCTAATTCATGAGGTGCCAATGAAATACCCACAAAAAGGCTCACAACAAGCCTGGCACGCAGCAAACCTCACACCATTAGTGACTGCTGGTGATCTGGGCCGGGTCTGGTGGTCCAGCTGGGGAAAAGGGTCTCCTTAAAAGGGCCACCAAAGAAGAAACAGGGCCTACACATTGTGGTCCCAGCAGCTATGCAAGTGCATGGACCTTCACTTGGCCAAGGCAAGAATCACCAGAATGGGCTCTCCTAGGGGCTTCTGGGAAGCAGCTAGAAAGCTGCACGTGATGCCTCTCCAGGCAGAATGGTCTGAGGAGGAGGAGATATTTACAGCACATAGAGTCACCATACCAAAAATAAATGGACAACATCCACTCATACCAACAGAGCACATAGTCACCATACCAAAAATAAATGGACAACATCCACTCATACCAACAGAGCACATAGTCACCATACCAAAAATAAATGGACAACATCCACTCATTTCAAAAGATAGCCTAGGATCAATAGCCAGTGATATGGAAGGAAGAAATTCAAGGTGCACTGTAGGCTTTGGCAAAGAACAAGTCTCTGGAAACTGACAGAATGCAAACTGAACTCTTTCAACATGCTGATGCAGGACTGGAGGCACTCACTCATCTATGCTAACACATTTGGAAGACACCTACCTGGCCAACTGACTGGAAAAGGTCTGTATTTGTGCCTATTCCAAAGAGAGGTAACCCAACCAAGTGTGGAACTCATCAGACAACATCATTCACAGAACATGCAAGAAAACTTTTGTTGAAGATAATTCAAAAATGGCTGCAACAGAACATTGACAGGGAACAGCCAGAGCTTCAAGCCAGGTTCAGACAAGGACATGGAACAAAGGATATCACTACTGACATCAGATGGATCTTGGTAGAAATCAGAGAATACCAGAAAGATACTTATCTGTGGTTTATTGAGTGTGCAACAGCTTTCAACTGTGGGGATATGGTGACAAGCTATGGACAACATTGCAAAGAATGAGTATTCAGGAACACTAAAAATTGTGCTCATGAGGAGCTTGTACATAGACCAAGAGGCAGTTGTTTGAACAGAACAAAGAGACACCGAATGGTTAAAATTTGTTGTGGTGGTTAAGTGTCATTGAGTCGCTTCTGACTCACAGCAACCCTCTATAGAGTTTCTGAGGAATGGCTGGGGAGTTTGAAATGCCAATCTTTCTGCTTAAACCTATACTGAAGTCCAGAGCATTATTCCGCAGCGCCACATCAGGGTTCCTGGTTTAAAACTAGTACTTATTCAATCTGTACACTGAGCAAATAATCTGAGAAGCTGAATTACATGCAGAAGAACATGGCATCAGGATTGGAGGAAGACTCATTAGCAATCTACAATATGCAGCTGATACAACCTTGCTTGCTGAAAGCAGAAGACTTTAAATACTTACTGATGAAGATAAAAGACCACAGATATCTGTATGGGTTGCACCTCAATGTAAAGAAAACAAAAATCCTCACCACTGGACCAGTAAATAACATCATGATAAATGAAAAAAAGATTGAAGTGGTCAAAAACTGCATTTTGTTTGGCTCCACTATCAACACTCATGGAAGCAGCAGTCAAGAAATCAAACGAAGTATTTATTGCATAGGAAAATCTGCTGCTCATGTCCTCCTTAAAGTGTTCAAGAGCAATGATGTCAGTTTGAGGAGGATTAAGGTGCGCCTGACCCAAACAGGCTTGAAGAATGTGCCCTTTGGTTGTTTAAAATGATAATATTTTCCTGAGTGTTTTTGTGAACATTTAAAAAAACAAAACAAAACAAAAAAACAGAGGAAATAGAAGAAAATACTGTTGAATGATGACGCACAGAGGGGATTGTAATCATTGCAATAAAACAAAATAATATAGGATGAATGCAAACTAATGTTCTCCCATGTAAACTATCACTTAATTCACAATAAAAGCAAAAATCAGTTGGATCCCTCTACACTAATAAAGAAAGCTCTGTAAAGTGAATCAGGAAAACAATATAATTCACAATAGCCACTCAAAAGTTGAACTACTTGGGAGTATATTTAACCAGCGAAACAAAAAACCTACACAGAGGAAAATACAAAACACTACTACAAGAAACCAAATGAAACATGCAGAAATAGAGAAATATACCCTGCTTGTGGACAGAAAGACTTAACACTGTGAAAATGCCAGCACTACTCAAGGTAATATGGAATCCCAATCTGGATTCCAACATCATTCTTTAAAGAGATGAAAAAACTAATCACTAACTTTATATGGAAAGGAAAGAGATCCCAGATAAGCAAAGCATTATTTTAAAAATGAACAAATTAGGAGGCCTCTCACTTTCTAATCTCAAACACTACTACACAGCCATAGTACTCAAAATGCCCTGGTACTGGTGCAACAAGAGACACATAGATCAGTGGAACAGAATTGAGAACCCAGAAGTAAGTCCATCCATCCAACAACAAGTCAGTTGTTCTTTGACAAAAGGGCCAAAATGAATTCAATCGGGAAGAGATGGTCTATTCAACAAATGGTGTTGGCAAACTGGAAATCCATTTGCAGAAAAATGAGACAAAACCTATATCCCCCGCTATATACAAAAATGAACTCAATGTGGATTAAAGCCCTAAATGCAAAGCCTGTAACTGTAAAGATCATCGAGGAAAAGTTAGGAACAAACAATGGTTCTGATACATGGTGTAAATACACTATCAAATGTAACTGAAAACGCACAGAGAAGACAAAATAGATGACTGGAATCTCCTGAAAATTAGACACTTATGTGCATCAAAGGTTTTCACCACAAGAGAACCCACATACTGGGAAAAACGTTATACAATGACTTATCAGACAAAGGACTACTCTCTAAAATGTACAGAACACTTCAACAAGAAGACAATCCGATCAAAGATGGGCAAAGGACCCAGGAGACATTTCACCAAAGAGGCTACCTGGGCAGCCAACAAGCACATGACGACATGCTCAAGAACATGTGTTGTTATTGTTGTTGTTGTTAGGTGCCATCGAGTCGGTACCAACTCATGCACAGCAGAACAAAACACTGCCCGGTCCTGGGCCAACCTCACTCTGACCTGAGGGGCTCATTTTCCGGCATTATATCTGACAGTGTTTCTCTGCTATTCATAAGTGACTAAATATTCGGAAGTAGTTCATCACTCCTTCTTCCTAGTCTGTCTTCATCTGGAAGCTCATCTGAAACCTGTCCACCATGGGTGAGTGACCCTGTTGATATTTAAAATACTGGTAGCATAGCTTCCAGAATCACAGTAACTCACAAGCCACCACAGTAGACAGACAGACAGACGAGTTTAGCCATTGCTATTGTTGCTAAGTGCTGTTGGGTCAATTCCGACCCATAGCAACCCTGTACAGTGTTTCCGAGGAGCAGCTGGTGGGTTTGAACCGCAACCTTGCAGTTCGCAGTCCAGTGCTGATCCTACAGCTCCACATCATTAGCCATTGCTGTTGTGGCTATTAAGTGCCATTGAGTTCGTTTTGAATCATAGCAACCATGTATAGGGTTTCCAAGGAGTGGCTGGTGAGTTCGATCAACACATCTTGTGGTTCAAACCAACCTTGCAGTACAGCGCTTTTATTCCACAATGCCACACCAGGACTACCACCACTAGCCATTGTTGTTGTTGTTAAGTGCCATCGAGTCAGTCTCAACCTATAGCAACCCTGTATAGGGTTTTCGAGGAGCAGCTAGTAAGCTTGAACCACAGACTCTGCCATTCAAACCCACAGCACTACACTAGAGAGATGCAAATCAAAACTATAATAAGATATCATCTTACTCCAGCATAAATAGCAAAGTACATATATATATATATATATATATATATATATATATATATAAAACAGAAGAAAACAAATACTGGTGAGTGTGTAGGGAGACTGATGGTGGGACTGTTTAATGGTACAACTACTGTGGAAAACGGTGTAGTGCGTCCTCAAAAACTTAGGAATAGAAATACCATACGACCCAGCAATCCCTCTCCTTGGTGTGTATCCTCGAGAAATAAGAACCATGACCCAAATAGATCTACGTGCGCCATGTTCACTGCAGCACTGTTCACAATAGCAAAAAAGATGGAGAGGCTAAGTGTCCATCAACAGAAGAACGGTTAGACAAACTTTGGTAGAGACACACAATGGAATACTATACAATGCTGAAGAATAGCTATGAATTTGCAAAACACCTTATAACATGGACGAACCTGGAGGACATTATGTTGAGTGAAATCAGTCAATCACAAAAGTGCAAATATTATATGAGACCACTGTTGTAAAAAGAAAAGGTTTTTTTGATAAAAGAAACACTTTATGATGGCTACCATGGAAGGAAGGAGGGAATTATTCACGGGCTAGAGAGTTTTTGTTGTTGTTGTTGTTGTTATTTAGTGCCATCGAGTTGGTTCCAACCCATAGTGACCCTGTATAGGGTTTCTGAAGAGCAACTGGTAAGCTTGAACCGCCAATCTTGTGGTTCAAATGGCTTTGCAGTCTGGCGCATTAACCCACAGCACCATACCAGGACTCCGGGCTAGAGAGTAGACGCATGTTAACATGGGTGACGGGGCAGTCACTAGGCAACATGAGGTGATTGGCCGAGGAAAGCAGGACACAAAGGGAAGAATGTAAGGGTTAGAGTGAACAGAGGTAAACACTGTTAACTCATGGTACATGGAAAGGGTTACAATCATTGCAATGAAGCCAAGTGTACCATTTCTTGCATGTAAAACTGATGATCTGCTAAGTAAACCTCCACTCAATTCACAATAAAAAGTTTCAAATAAATAAATAAGCCTATTTGCTCCCCACCCCCAAAAAAATCTGATGAAAATGTCAATAAAACTGTGCATTGTTGCTATTGTTGTTGTTGTTAGATGCCATTGAGTCAGTTCCGCACAGCGACCCTATGTCCAACAAACACTGCCTGGTCCCGTACCATCCTCACAACTGTTGTTATGTTTGAGTGAACCCATTCTTTCTGCCAATGTGTCAATCCATGTCATTGGGGGGTTTTCCTCTTTTTCACTGACCCTCCACTTTACGAAACACAATGTCCTTCTCCAGGACTAGTCCCTCCTGACAAGTCATTCTCCAAAGTCTGAGAGATGAAGTCTCACCATCCTTGATCCAGCTGTACTTCTTCCAAAACTTATTTGTGCATTCTTGTGGCACTCCATGGTACTTTCGGTACTCTTCACAAATACCACAATTCAAACACATCGGTTCTTCTCTGATCCTCCTTTTTCACTGTCCAGGTTTCATGTGCATCTGACAATATACTGGGCAAAGTGCCCTTTATTCCTCAAAGTGACATCTTCACTCTTTAGTACTTTAAAGAGATCTTTTGCGGCAAATCTGCCTAATGCAATGGGTCAACTGATTTCTTGAGTATACCTCCAGTATAAATCATACTTTATATCCTCATAAATATGAGAAACCCATGACCATCAAGTCAACTCCGTCTCATAGCAACCCTATATAGGGCTACCAAGACATATATCTTGTCAAGAACCTCATCTTCCTCCCTCAGGATGACTGGGAGGTTTAAACCTTGAGGTTAGCAGTCCAATGCTGACCTCACAGTGCCACCAGGGTGCCTTAAAGCAAGAAAAGGAGGCTTTACACAAAGAACAATCAGAAGACTAAAGGAAACTCTTGGAAATTTTTAAAAATTACAGAAAGTGGACATTAAATAAATGTGTATTACATAAAGTGAAGGTGATCTATTTGAAAGTATAACAAACAGTAAACCAGGAAAGATAAGTCATTGGAAAACCATTCTAAAAGATCAAACATCTAAATAATTGGATTTTTTGGAAAAAATAGAGAAACGAGAAAGAAATAACAAAGAAACCATTCATGAAAATTTCCCAGAACTGAAGGTCATGGGTTTCCAGGTTTACTGGTTCCATTAATGGCTGCTGTTGTTGTTAAGTGCTATAGAGTCAGTTCTGACCCATAGCTATCGTGCATAGGATTTCCAAGGAGCAGCTGGTGAGCTTGAACCACCGACCTTCTGGCTCAAACCAACAGTGCTGTCCTGCACATTAACCCAGGGCGCCACACCAGGACTCCACATAACACTAAAGGGGGAAGAATTCTATGAGCTTCTAGAAAAGAAAAACTGTGAAAGGTGAATCCAATAACATCAATTTTCTCAGTAATAACACTGGAACTCAGGACACAAACAAACTATTTCAAGAAGCTACTAGAAGGTTTACTCCAAGTAAAATGAGGTCGTAAACAAACAAGGAGGAAGTCACAGGGTCAAAGAAGGGTATAGGTGACTCCCACCTGACAGAGGACAGGCAAAAAGTAGCACGTGTCAGGCTGACAGAAAATAGAACGAAGAGGATCAAGAGGTGGGGTGTTCAGAAGAATGAGGCCAAGGAAAAGTGGAACAGCATGAGGTATGACAAGAGTAACAACTTCTAAGGGTTCTGGCTCCAGCTAGGGAATGATGGCGTTAAAATAAAAAGTGGAAACAGAAACTGAGACTTTTGATCTTGAACATTCGCAGGCAGCTTTGAAGGCAGCCAGTGGCTTGGACACGCAGATGCTCACAGGTAACTGGCAAAAGAAGTCTCTCTTTTTATCTTTTCATCTTCCCTGTCCTCAGCCTTCTTCAGTGGTTTTCTTCTTTTTCCTCTCTTTCTCTTTGTTCTCTTCTACAGTTTATATTCCTGTCTGTCTTTTCTAGGTTTAGTTATAACATTCTTTTGTTCCTGTTGCTGCCTGTATTTTTTTCTCTCCTTTATCTTTTCCTTTTTTCATTGTTGATTGCTTGTTTGTTTGGTTTGGTTTCTTGTGTGTGTGTGCGCACACATGCATGTGTGTTTTCAAATCTTGACAGCAATCGTACCCATACATCCCAACACCACCGTACCTTTTGCAGCTCCATTCACTGGGTCCGAGACAGTACAAGCTCCTATACCACTTGACCAATGGCAGATGGTGGCCAACAATAGCCAAACCAACTCTACACTGTGCTGCACAAACAGTGAATGGAAAAAGGTACACACAATTCCTTTCTCTAATCACACTTACCAAAAGGCAACTGGTAAGAGTTGAAGAACACACCAATATACAATCATCAATTAAACACAAATGCAAAGGCACTACAATGTCTCAAAGACAGCAGACAATTTCAATTCACATGAAAAAACAGGGAAAAGTGGCTCAAACACATGACCAAGATGTTGAGCCAGAAAACATTCCAGAGGAAGGAAAGGTATTGGAACTACCTGTGAAAATTCAAAATAATGGTAACTAGGGACCTCCAGTGAATTAAGAGAAAGACCAAGGGAAGAGAATACACAGCAAAAGCTTTATAAGAATTCAAGAAAACACATGAATAAACCAACAAAATAAATGAAAAACATGACATAATACAAGCCCTGCAAATAGAAATCCAGAAGATCAATACTAAGATTTCAGAAATGGACACGATACTGAAAGGGCAAAGTAGTAAATATGAATCAATGGAAGTGTGAATTAGTAACTTTGAAGGTAAATCTCTCAATATAAGTATACTAAAAGAACAATCAGAAAAAAAGCTAAAGAAAACCTAATATTTATGTGGAACATCATGAGAGGAATAACTTATGGGTGACCATAATTCCAGAACAGGAAGAGACAAGCACAGAGAAAATTGTCAAAAAATAGTTGCAAGAAAATTTCCCTAACATCATGAAAAACTAAAAGATAAGCATTCAAGACACTGAATGAACCTCAAACAGGATGGACCACAAAAGAAAATCACCAAGACATACCATAATCAAACTCTCCAAAATCAAAGACAAGGAAAGAATCCTGAGAGCAGCTAAGTAAAGCAAAGCTACTGTTGTTGTTGCTATTAGATGCCATCGAGTCAGTACCAACTCATATTATGTTCTAATGTCTCTTCTAGTCAGAATCTGAAACTCCCACCCATCGTTTCTGCCCTGCTGGGTCTGGGAAAGAGAGGGTCTCTCAGTTAGGTAATGGTGGCGTTAAAGAAGAAGATACAGATGGCATGGCATGATTCAGCTGTAGATGTTAAAACTGTTCACTGGAATTGTAAAAGCTTGAAATTCTAGCATGGGTTTAAAATGAGCCATCTCAGAAGCAGGAGGGAAGATCTCACTACAAACACAGAAGAGCCAGGAGGGGAGCGTGTCCTTTGGACATCAACATCCCTATGCATTGAGCTCCTCCACCCAGGGACCGAAAGCCATGACAAAGGAGGGGTGGCCAGGAAGCAGCAACAGCAGAGCCAAGAACAAGAGCAGTGAACTTCCCAGCCCCAGAGGGAAGTCCAACTGAGGGACTCTGGGCAGGAGACTGGCCTGCAGAGTGGGGAGCTATGAAATGCCTACAGGCTGAAGTTTCCGTGTCCTCTGGGCATTTATTAGCAGCTGACTGGAACATCTGGGCCCTAAGCATTTCTGATCACAAATGCTCACAAATTGTAACCTGTTAGCATCCCTAAAGAACCCCGTAACTGTGAGCACTGTCTTTGAGTTCTTTGCAACCACTGCAATGAATTGCTGCCCCAGTGCAGTCGGGTTGTGGAAGGAATGCTTCTTGTCACAGTTTTAGTGGTTACCTACAAAGGAGAACTGATAAGACTAATCTCTGGTTTCTCAGTAAAGACCATTCAGGCAAGAAGGCAATGGGATGACATACACAAAATGCTGAAATAAAAAATTTAAAGGCCAAACATGCGTTATATACTCAGAAAAATTGTCCCTCAAATATGACAGCAAAATCAGAACATTTCCAGATAAACAGAAATTAAAGTAATGACCAGACCAAATTTACAAAAAATAATAAGGGGAGTTTGTCGGATTGAGAATCAACAACAGCAGACAACAACCTGAGATTAACATATATGACAAAACTCCTGAACTCAATCCAGATATGTTGTTGTTAAGTGCCATGGAGTCAGTTTCAACTCATAGCAACCCTGTACAGGGTTTCCAAGGAGCAGCTGGTGAGTTTGAAATGCTGACCTAGCAGTTCCAACCAACCTTGCAGTCCAGCGCATTATCCCACAGCACCACACCAAGACTCCAAGTATAGAAGTATCCAAAGTAAAAGAAACTTAAAAGACTGAAAGTAGAAAACAAGAGATGTCAATTTATAATGAAGACAACTACAAAACAAGAAGAGAGAAATGTGCAGTTATAGAACTTCAAATAGTGAGGAAGTCAAGTAGATTTCAAGATAAAAACAGATTGATTTAAACTGGAGAAGAAATTAATAAATGACAGGGTAACCTCAAAGAAAACTGATATACCGTCATATTTTTTAAAAAGAGGAAAACCATAAAGTCTTAGAACACGTTGATGCATTAACAATGAGGAAAATGACACGGAAATGCACAAATTAACTCAGCATAGAAAATTGTGTGGCACAAAGAAATCAACAGTATCACGCACAAAAAAAAAAAAAAAAAACAGCAAAATGGCAGGAATCAATTGATAACTATCAATAATTAAACTGAATGTAAATGGAAACAAGCACGAATGGCAATATTCATTTCTGATAAAATAGACATTAAAGCAAAAGCCAGCATAAGAGACAAAGAACATTAAATCATGATTAAAGGGTCAGTTGAACAAGTGGACATAAACACAATAAATATACAGACTCTCAATAAAGGAGCCTCAAAATACATAAACCAAACTCTAAGAGAGTAGAATTAAGAAACAGATACTTCTGCGGTAAGAAGGGAGTTGAATACACCACTTTCAGGGAAGGACAAAACAACTAGGAAGAAACTCAACAGTGGTACAGAAGAGCTAAACTACACAATCGATTCCCCTGATCTCATAGATCTATACAGAGCACTCAACCTAATAACAGCACAACATACGTTCTTTTTTAGTGCACATGAAACATTCTCCAAAACAAACCATATGTTAGGACACCGAGCAAGTCGCAATAAATTTAAAAACAGAAAAACCACCAAGCATCTTCTAAGATCACATTGGGAATCAACAATAGGAAAATTACAGAGAAAAAGCAGCACGTAGAAGCTGAATAACACCACCCTGCTTAAAAGTGACGGGTAACAAAACAAATAAAAAATGAACTTAAGGCGCTTCCCTGACTGGGCAGCACAGGTACGCAGGCTCTGGAGAATATGGGGGTGGTATCGCACAGGGAAGGCCCCCGCCAGGTACACAGACAGCCTTTGGGCAAACATAAAACATTAGGCTTTAACATTATGAGCTTGCTTTTTT
>NW_006408524.1:2621873-2623286 GCF_000296735.1 Chrysochloris asiatica | reverse complement strand
CACATTGGGCATTGTCAGCGTGGATATAGGGCAAATCAAGGCACAGGGAGACAGAGAGAGGCATTGTAGACGTCATCAGACACAGCCTCGCCATCTACCTGCAGCCACTACCCCTGCCCTCCACTTCTTCGGCCTAGGCCAGCCCTCTGCCCAGCCTCCAAGCCTCAGGCCCGCCCACCAAGGTGCAGGACAGCCCAAGCTGAGACGCCCTTGACTAGCTGTTTACCACCAATAACAGAGCTGTCCTGCTGTGGTTCTGTGGGTTAATGCATCAGACTGCAAAGCCTTTTGAACTGTAAGGAATGTGATTCGAGCTCACCAGCTGCCCCTTGGAAACCCTATACTGGGTCGCTATGGGTCACGATCAACGCCACAGCATATCAACAAGAAAAAGAGCTCAGAAGGGGCTGAAAGAAAGTTAAGACACTAAAGACTTACTTACATTAAGCTACGCTTTTTTCCTCTCTTTCTTGTGCCCCTCCCCCCCTTTTGGGTTTTTTTTTTTGTGATTAGAGCCTCCCTTATTCAAAAGCACAGGCCAGCCCAAATTGAGACACCCTTGAATAGTTGTTTACCACAAATAACAAAGCAGTCCTGCAGAGGCTGACAGCAAAGCCTTTTGAACTGCAAGGACTGTGGTTCGAGCCCACCAGCTGCTCCTTGGAAACCCTATACTGGGTCGCTGTGGGTCATGATCGACTCCAAAGCATACCAGCAAGGAGAAGGGCTCAGAAGGGACAGTAGGAGAAGTAGAACATAAAAACTTACTTATATTAAGCTATGCTTTTTTCCTCTCTTTCTTCTGCCCCTCCACTTTTTTTTTTCTTTTTCCCCACCTTTTTTTTTTTCTGTTTTGTTTTTCATTGTTGTTGTTTTGCTTTGTTTTTCTCTCATTATTGCTTTTGAGTTTTTATTTTGATTTTGGTTTTATTTTCTACCTGACTGGTGTTGCTTGGCTGTCACATGGCCTCCCTTCTGCTATCAGAGGACTATGCTTTTGTTTTTTATTTTGATTTTGGCTTTGTTTTCTACCTGACTGGTGTTATTTGGCTGTCACATAGCCTCCCTTATGCTATTGGAGGACTCTTTGTCCCACTACAGTACACGAAAAGAGTCAGCAACTGCTTCCAAATAGCCAAGCTGCAATAACACTTTATAAAACACCAAAACTGAGGCAAGAACCAATACCAGCTGCCATAAACCAGGGAAACAGGCAACACCTGTAAAAGTTACTCTGAGTTAAGTAATAAGAAGTGGGAAAAGGGAACACCACATCCTGATCACATCTTACTGGAGGCAATCAGAAAACATAAAAAATTACCAAAATACATACTTAATTAATTATTAGGGCCACAGACAAACATTAAACATGCCCAAGAAGCAAAAGCAGATGACCATATGGGCACATGTCCA
>NW_006408524.1:2595876-2616167 GCF_000296735.1 Chrysochloris asiatica | reverse complement strand
AATTTATAGTAATAAACACACACATTGATAAAATCAACACCTTTACTCAGCATCTCCAACGACTAGAAAAAGAATAGCAAAGAACACCCACTGCCACCAGAAAAAAAGAAATAACAAAGATTAAAGCAGAAATAAATGAAAATAGAAAGTTTCAACAAGACAAGAAGTTGGTTCTTTGAAAGGATTAATAAAAGTGACAAACCACTGGCAAAAAAAAATGGTGAAGATGAAAATAACATGAATAAGAAATGATATCACAACCATACCAACAGAAATAAAAAGGATAATAAAACAACAAATTTGTACTCCAACAAATTTGAAAATCTAGAAGAAATGGACAAATCCTACACAAATTGATGTAGAAAACTTGAGCAGATGCATAACTAAAGAAATTGATCAGATCATTTAAAAACACCCAACAAAAAAAAAAAACAAAAAAAACTTACAGGTTGAGGTGACTTTACTAGTAAATTCTACCAAGCATTCGGAGTAGAACTTACACCAATTCTACTAAAACTATTCTAGAAAAACAAAAAGGATATAAAACTCCCAAATTTATTTTATGAAGAGCATAACCCTGATTTAAAAAAAAAAAAAAACAGGCAAAGATATCACTAAAAAAAGAAAACTAAAGTTCAATATACTTCATGAACATTGTTGTTGTTAGGTGCCATTGAGTTGCTATCAACTCATAGTGACCCTATGCACAACAGAACGGAATACTGCCTGATTCTGCACCAACCTCACAATCGTTGCTACCTACACCTAAGCCCAATGCTAGTGCCACTGAGCCAATCCATCTCATTGGGGATCTTCCTCTTTTTCTTCAATCCTCCACTTTACCAAACATGGTATCTTTCTCCAGAGACTGATCCCTCTTGATATGTCCAAAGTATGAGAAACCAAGTCTGGCCATCCTGACATCCAAGGAGCATTCTGGCTATACTTTTTCCAACACAGATTGGTTTGTTCTTTTGGCAGCCCATGGTATTTTTAATATTCTCCCCTAACACCATAACTCAAATGCATCAATTCTTCTATGGTCTTCCTTATTCAATGTCCAACTTTCACATGTGTATGATGTTATTGAAACTATCAAGGCTTAGATCAGGCACATGTTAGTCCTCAAACTGATCTCTACTCTTCAACACTTTCAGGAGGTCTTGTGCAGATTTGTCTAACGCAATACATCTCCTGATATCTTGACTGCTGTTTCCATGAGTGCTGAAGGTTAAGCCAAGCAAAATGAAGTCACTGACAGCTCAATCTTTTCTCCATTTATATGAACGTTGTTTATTGGTCCAGTGGTAGGACTTTTGTTTTCTTTACATGAAGCAGCACCCCATATAGAAGGCTGTGCTCTCTGATCTTCATCAGTAAGTATTTTAAGTCTTCTTCACTTTTGCAAGCAAGGTTTTATCATATGCATATCTCAGGTTGTTAATGAGTTTCCTCCAATCCTGATGCCACATTCTTCTTCATATAATCCAGCTTCTTGTATTATTTGCTCACCATACAGATTGAGTAAGTATGGTAAAAGAATACAACCCTGGTGCACACCTTTCCTAATTTTAAACCATTCATTGTCCCTTTGTTCTATTTAAACAACTGCCTCTTAGTCTACGTACAGGTTCCTCATGAGCACAATTCAGTTTTCTAGAACACTCATTCTCTGCAATGTTGTCCATAGTTTGTTATGAGCCACACAATCTAAAGTCTTTGAACAGTCAATAAAGCACAGGGAAACATCTTTCTGGAAACATCTCTTTCAGCCAAATCCATCTGACATCAGCTATGATATTCCTGGTTCCACATCCTCTTCTGAATCCAGCTTGAGCCTCTGGAAGTTCTCTGTCAATGTACAGTTGCAGCCATTTTCTAATTATTTTTAGCAAAATTTTACTTGCATGTGATATTAATGATAATGTCTAATGATTTCTGCATTCTGTTGGGTCACCTCTCTTTGGAATGGGCACAAATACGGATCTCTCTACCAGTCAGTTAACCAGGAATTTGTCGTCCAAATTTCTTGGCATACATGAGTGAGTGCCTCCAATGCCGCCTCAGTTTGTTGAAAGATATCATTTGTGTTCCATCAATTCCCGGCACTGTGTCCTTTGTCAATGTTTTCAATGCACCTTGGCTTCTTCCTTCAGTATCGTTGGTTCTTGATCATATGCTACCTCTGAAATGGTTGATCATCGACCATTCCTTTTAGATACAGTGACTCTGGGTACTCTTTCCATCTTCTTTTGATGCTTTCTGCGTCATTCAGTATTTTGCCCATAGAATCCTTCCATATTTCAAGTCAAGACTTGAATTTTTTCTTTAGTTCCATCAGCTTCAGAAATGCTGAGTATGTTCTTCCCTACTGGTTTTATAACTCCAGGTCTTTGCATATTTTGTCATAAAATTGGAACACAGATGCAAAATTCTCAACAAAATTCTAGTCAGTAGATTCCAACAACATATTAAAGAAATAATACATCATGACCAAGCGGGATTCATACTAGGCATGCAAGAATGGTTCAGTATTAGAAAAACAACATCATTTACCAAATAAATAAAACAAAGGAAAAGAACCACATGATCGTATTGACTGATACAGAGAAGGAAAGACTGGATGACAAGATCCAATACCCATTCCTGAAAAAAAAAAAAAAAAACCCTCAATGGAACAGGAATAAAAAAGAAATTCTTAAATGTAATTAAGAGCATGTTTACAAAACCAACAGTCAACATTACTCCCAATGGAGAAAAACATAAAACATTTCCCATGAAAATTGGGACCACTCTTACTTTATTTATCCCCACTCTTACTTTCTTTCTTCATGCATGATGTTCTTGATTTCTCCCAATTCTAATGATATTCACTCCTTAGTGTCTAATGCATCAAAGCGGTCCTTGACATGGTGTCTAAATGCAAACAGGCTACAGTCAAGGCCCTATTTTGGACCCTGGACATGTTTTAATTTCCTTCACCTTCAGCCTGAACTTGCATATGAGCAATTGATGGTTTGCTCCACAGTCTTTACAAGCCTTGTTTGTGTGTGATGATATTGAGCTTCTTTTTCCACGGTCTCTTCCAACAGATGGAGTCAATTTGATTCCTGTACATCCATCCAGTGAAGTCCATAGGCATGTTATTTTTGCAAAGAATAAGTCATTAGTCTTGTAAAATGCGATCATGGGATCTTCAGCATCATTTCTATCACCAAGACCGTATTTTCCAACAAGAGGCCATATCCTTCCTCTTTTTCCCCCAACTTTCTCATTTCAATCACCAGTAATTATCAATGCATCTTGATTGTATGTTTGGACAACTTCTGACTGAGGAAGTTGGTAGAATGCTTCAATTTCATCATCACTGGCCTTAGTGGTTGGTGCATACGTTTGAATAATAGGAGTATCAACTGGTCTCCCTTGTGTTGTTGTAGTTGTGAGGTGCTGTCAAGTCAGTTCTGACTCACAGCGACACCATACACAACAGAAAGAAACACTGCCCAGTCCTGCACCATCCTCACAATTGTCAATCCATCTTGTTAGGGGTCTTCATCTTTTTTGTTGACCTTCCACTTTACCCATCAGGATGTCCTTCACCAGAGATTGGTCTTTCTGGATCACATGTCTGAAGTCTGAGAGACAAAGTCTCACCCTCATGGCTTAAAGGAATATCTCATTTATGACAACTTTCCATTTGTCTGCTTTCATACTTTGTACGTTCCATGTTCTGATTAGTAATGGGCATTTGTACCTTTTACTTCTCATCTTGAATTGCACCCCAATAGCAGATGAAGGTCCTGCAAGCTTCACTCCATCCACATCATTAAGGTCAACTCTACTTTCAGGAGGCAGCTCTTCCTCAGTCGTATTTTGAGCACCTTCCAAACTGAAGGGTTCACCTTCTGGTACTTAAATCAAACAATGTTCTTGTGTTATTTACAAGGTTTTCAGTGGCTTATATCTCACTACATATTGACATCTATAAAATGCACTGGTTTTATTTAACTAGAGAACTCAGTCTAAGACAGATAGTGAAGAATTTTGTCCCAGAATGGACCAGACCCTAGGGTCTCACCTATGCATTATTTGCATGATTCAAAAGGTGGAGTTTAGGGGTTGGTATTGATGCTAAAAATGGGTTAAGACTTTTGGGGATGCTGGGATGGGCTGAACTGATTTAGCACATGAGAAGATTATGAATTTGGAGAAGGTAAAGGATGGAACCTTATAGGTTGAACTGTGTCCCTCAAAAATGTGTGATGTAATCCTAATCCCTGTACCTATTAATGTCATCCTGTTTGTAAATAAGTATTGTCTTCTATGCTAGTGAGGTCATATCACATCTTCGAAGTGATGAATGATCTAATGGAATAGACCCAAGGCACACACACACAAAAGAAGAGACAAGCCACACAATGACAAGAAATGCCTGTAGTTACCAAAAAGGAAGGCCCCTTCCCTAAAGCTGATGCTCTGACTTGGATTTCCAGCCATGAGAACTGTGAGACAACACATTCCTGTTTGGTAGAGTCACCCAGTCACTTTGTAGTACTTCAGTATTGCAAGCCTAGAAACTGAGACACCTGCCTAGCGAGGGGGCCTGTGAGGGGCTCAGTGGCATACCAGGGTCCCATGGCGTGCCAAGTCTGGGTGCAGATGTACCTCCATATTGATACCCGGACCCTCCAGGTGGCAGTTGATATCTGCTGTGGGCCAGTTGATACCTGCTATGGCTGTCAATCTCTGCATTTTGAGGTGTCATGGAAGCTGCTGGGGTACTCTTCTAGTCAACCCCTCATTTAGCAGAGGAAACAGATGTACATTCATGATAAGGATTAGATGAAACATGTTGATAGCTCATCAAGTTCAACTCAGCTCCCCCAATCCCACTGGCCCGATCTCCCCAGTGGCCATCTCTGGATTAGCTCTGCCTCAGTGCCCTCCACAGTGGTTTCAGCTGAGGTGGCACCAGTAAACATATTGAGATGGAACAGCACCTATTAGGCATGATGACACACTTGGTAGGAGTCAAGGCACTGAAGGACTGCCATGGTGGCAGGGCAAAGGGGGCACTGGCCCCAGGTGAGCTGAGAGGCTGGCATGGTACTCCCCAGTAGGCAGTGCTGGCCCCCAGACATTGCCTGTCTGTCACACAGACACATACGAATGGGCACGTCCCAGCCTGAAATTTTCATCCCACATTCCCACCTACATGCCTGCTCCTCCTCCCGTGTACCTTGTCAGGGCCCTAGGCCACCACCACCCTCTCTGTGTCACATTAAAGATGCCCTCTCAGTGCCCGTCTATGTTCTGCCGAGACCAACGCCCTAACAATCCAGTGCTGCTCACCCCAACTGCTAACACCTTCCAAAAGGGCACTGAGAAAGGGTCCTCACCACATTCGCTCCACAGCATGGGCCTGCTGCACACATGACGGGCACACATCGGCACATGTGCCCATACAGGTGTGCACAGACACCTGCAAACACCCCTGCCATGCTCCCAGGGCATGCCCCATGCAGACCCATGGTCCTCTGTTCTCTCACTGGAATGCAGTGCCTCCTTCTGCTGGTACTCATCGGGACCCCCCACAGCAGACTGGGTGCCCCTCCCTCATCACTGCAGTTAGACTCCACGTCACCCCACTTCATGTACAAGCCTCTCCCTGGACTTGTTCTCACGAACCTGTGGCACCCTGGCTGGCTGATACCTTCAGCACCATAGCACTCAACCCTGGCTCCCAGAGAAGGCCTGTCCTCACTGAACACCTGCAGAAAGGTGGGCGCTATGGGTACCTCTCTAGTGGTGACTTAGGTTCCTGGCCCCGAGGACAACAAGTGAATGACCTAGCACCTCCCTGTGAACTTCTGTGTAGTAATCAGTGGCCTTCCCGCTAGTGTTTCCAAGTGTCCCGAGAGGTTTCTCAGTGATGCGGGGCCTCGTAAATCTGAGGTCCTCTTGTGGGCTCTGCCACCCCGGAGTTAGGAACAGCACCTGAGCAGACTGACATGCAGACAGGGGAAGCTGAAATCATCTCGGAGGCTCCCAGTATAAACTCAGAACCTTCATCCGAGTGAGAGCCATCCTGGTCTCAGGGCCAAAAGCAACGGCAGCCAGGGCATCCACTCCAGGCCCCAAGCTCACTGGAGGGAGAGGAGAAAGCATTTCCAGAGACCAACATTGTGCAACGGGAGCGCAGGAGAACCCACGCATGAGAGGGAAGTAACCGTCAGGAGACGAGCACCTCCACACACACCTCAGTGGAGTTCTGTCAGCACCATGGGGAGTGAGACACCAACAGCCCTGAGCCTTCCAAAGGGCTTCTCTCAACTCAAACGTCTATAGCTAATCAGAGTCAGAGCCGCTCTTCTCCTAGGCTTCCCCGACCACCCACCACACAACAGTGACCATGTTACCTTCAGAAAACTGGACAGCAGGTCATCCGAGAGCTCAGTTGACACCCATATCTGACACCTGAATGAACCAACTGAGCCAACCGTGCTCATGAGTAGAAACATGTCACCCCCACGTAGACATTCTCAGAAGGGACAAGCCCCCACCCAGCGTCGGGAAAGGCTGGGGCAGTACTCAGAACACACTGCTGGTATCTGAAAGTCTCTTTGAAATAAACAACTGGGTGCAATTGCAGACCCGGGAACCGATGCAGATTGTTTTTGCAAACTCTTGTTCCTGAAAGGCACTCAGCCAGCTAATCGTGTGTGCAGCGGGGCAGACAGCGGGATGTAAGGGTTTCAGATCCTTGGATTTACATCGTGGTTCATTACGGGAGGCAGCAGGGTACTGCAGACCAGCACATCAGGCAAAGGCTCTGAGGGACATGAAGGAGCACACATCGTACTGCGGAGCATCCTTAGGTCAGTCCAGCCAAGAGGTCACAGTGGCGGCAAGAGGAGGCCTAGCCCAACTGTGTGCTAGGAAGGTTCATCACTGCATTTCCAACAGTGACCACAAGAGGGAGACTATGAGCTGGTCTGAAGTGAACTCCCAAACTTGCAGCTAGTACCCATTTGACCTTGGATGGTTAGCTGACCAGATGAAGATAAAGCTGCCTGATACTGTCAGCGAGTGTAAATTGCTACAATTTGATGAACTGGACAGTAGCTCAAAATTTCAACCAGATTGGACTCGGTGCACTGAGTTGATAAGGACGCGCAATCTAGACCTTAACCTTGAAGAATAGGAGGCTGGCTAGACAGACACGAAGTGGCTAGCTTACAAGATTTCATCAGGGTGTTTAGTTTCAGAACAAGGGGGTTAAGGTAGAATCCCCACTGAACAGTTTTCCTCTTTTTCAGATGGATCTGGTGAAAGGGGTGGAGGATGATGGTGATAAGATTTTATGATTCACTTGTGAGTAGTAGTTAGCAGGAGTAATTGTGATTGTCACAACTATTATTGTAGATGACATGTAACTAAAAGAGGGGAGTAGTTATCTTTCATTTCAGGAACAGACAATCCCAGGACCATCAAGAAGGAAGAGCCTGAGTGGAGCGTGAGATCCCTACCTAGGCAAACAGCGACAGCAAAGGCAGTGGTGTGGAGAGACAGAGCAGCTGCGGGCTCGAGGGCCCTGGACTGCCTGGGGGCAGGAGGCTGGCTTGCAGAATATGCCCGTAGGACATTTAAATGAATTTTTGTTTTGTTTTGTGTGTGTACATTTGTTCATTTGTGAAATATAAGATGTAAAAGGGAAGCCACAGGGAGGAAGTAGGATGACTGTTGCTGCAGGGAGGGGACTGTAATCATTGGATCTTGTCTGTTAACCTTCACTCAATTCACAATAAGAAGTTTTAACTTTTTTTAAAAAGAGGAAGGCTGTTTATCTCGATGTTCCTGACAGAGATCAGGAGGAAGGGCTGTCACTCAGGCCCGAATAGCAGCAGCTGACAGCAAAGGGAGAAGACTGCCCTGAGCTGGCACACACTGTGACAGCCCTTGGTGCCCCCAACTATCCTCTATCCCTAGCCAACTAGCCCTCAGACATGGCCAGTCTTCATGCGTCACACCTGCACGCCGCACCTTGCTACAGAGTTACAGCCTCCCAAGGTAACAATCACTTCACCTCTGCATGACTGAGAAGCTGACAGGTACTCCCATAACAGAAAAGAAGTCCCCACGAGTCCCCAGGGGCCGGTCTCAGAGCAGGGATAGCGTGGCCTGGCTGCAGGCCTGCAGTTCAGGAACCCTATCTCGACCTGCAGGTGCAGGTAAGGAAGGGGAGGCACCCCTGAGGTGGCACAAGGCTGGTCCCCTGAGGACTGTGCATAGAAGCCAGCCCTGCCATCAGTACCATCCGGAGCAGAGGGCTCACAGCCAGGGTGGCCCCAGTTCCTGGCATTTAGGGCTGTGGTCACAGGGCATCATGGATTTCAAGAACACAACATCTGGTCACCAATGAGCCCCCACCCCGACACTCTGATGCCATACCCAGGTCACTGCGTGCACCCACACTGCACCAGGACTGGGGTGCTTAAAGAGGTCTGGGGAGTCCTATGCTCAAAGCTTGTGATGTGGCATTCTCAGGTGCTCACATCCATCCAGACGTAGAGCACCTGGGGCAGGTAGCATCAGCAGCACATTAGTGTTCTCTCAACTAGAGACCATTTCTAATGGACGGAGAGGCTGTTGAGAGACGAGAATCTCGACCATTATAAGGAAGGGGTTCTATCATAATAAAGGCTGCAGGCGGTTTCTGAACATGCCCACTGCCACCAAGTTGTTCCCCGGGACCCATAGCTACAGAAGGGAGCATGTGGTCCTCTTTGTCTGCACAGGTGTGCAGATAGCACCTGACTGTGGTCCCTATCTGCCTGCACCCACGTCCCTGGGCCTGGAGCTGCCCACACCCAGAGTTTGCAGGACCCCGTGAGTTCTAGGAGGGCACAGGCACAGATCAAGCTGGACAGGGAGCCTGAATTCTAAAAGGCCAGCAGGAGGCCAGAGACCACAGCTCCACAGGCAGAATTCAGGCCTCTGGCTGTTAACACATGCAAGTTCACACCACACAAGTGCACACACATGTGCACACACGCAGCAAGCACACCCACAAACAAACATGCGAGCACACATGCCTTCCACACCTGAGAGACACACGAGGCTGGAGTGCTCAGTCTCTGGATGGGCGCATGGGCCCAGCGCTCTCTGCTCAGCCCTGAACTGAAGACCTGCAGACACCAGCGCCTTGGAGGTCAATGAGGCCCCGCGCCCCCATGTCCAAGAGTCCGTAAGCCCTGCTATCTTCAGCACAAAGAGGTGGAGATGTACAGAAGGTTTCCATCTGTCTTGTGCCACCACTGAGGCCTGCTGAGCCTCCTGGTGGAGAAATAGTCTCCTGACAAGGTTCCCAGGGGCCGGTATCTCTGACCAGCAAAGGGCAGCCCGTTAAATGAACTGAGGGGGAAGAGGGTAAGGCAGGGTCCTGCTATCCCTTCAGCTTAGCACTGCACAGGAGGTCTTCACCCCACCACGATGTCCCACCAAGAGCTCAGGCCTACTTGAAAGAGGGAAAGGAAGGACTGGGACGGGGGGCCACGGAGAGGGCAGGCGGGGCGCAGGGCTCCAAGCCTTCCCTTGTGGACAGGAGACAGGAGCTGAACCTCACAGGTCTGACCCATCTCACCAGGACTATGCCCCACTGCAGAGCTGACGAAAAGGCAGCCAGGACTCACCACCATGCCCTCTACACTAAGCGGTGGGCAGACCCAGCCAGGGTCACTCACCCGCCTATACTACACACTACCGGTCTCCAAGTGCCTAACCCCCTCCCCCCCACCACACACACACACTGTCCAAGTGCCAGGATGTCCATCTCCCTTCCCAGCAGGCCCATGTTCTACAAAGCCTTGCAGCGGGGTGGCCTCAGCCCAACCCATAAACTGAAGTCCTGAACTACATCCTCCCTCCCGCCAACAGCCTGTTCCTCATCTCCTCCGCTCGTTGCTGGAAGCCTCCAGACTCAGGGAGCCTCGTGGAACCCTTTGGAGTCTCCTAACCCCTGGTACACACCACAGCTGCACTTGGATTTAATGTGGGTTTCTGAACAGCGTCTGTCTCCCCAAGGACATGGATCATCATGGAGACAGGGAGTGTCTGGGTCCCACTGAACACCTAGCCCTCACTGCTCCCGGCGACACAAACAACACCTCGGCCCAAAGTCACAAAGTCACCTGGGTGTGAGGGTGAACACATGGCTGTCATGGAACACCAGAGGCCTTGGGGAGCTCCAGGAAAGCACACACTGAGCTGAGATCTTAGCAGGAGCTGATTTGGAAGGAAGGAGCTCTGGTAGCGTCATGGTTACGAGTTGGGCTGCTAACCTCAAGGTCAGCAGTTCGATACTATCAGCGGTTCTGCAAGAGAAAGATGGAGGCCTTCTACTCCCGTAAAGATTTACAGCCTCAGAAACCCTGTACAGGGTCGCTATGGGTTGGAACTGACTTGACAGCACTTGACAACAACCAAACAGTGGTGTGTGCAGGTTGCTATGGGGTGCCCACCAGGAAGCGGGCCTCCAAACCTAACTGTCTGAAGCTCAAGAGAGGAGTCAGGGCACAGGTTGGGATTCATCTCTGAGAGAGGAGGTGGGGTGGGGAGCTGAACCTGCGTCTGTTCCATACTGAGAGGAGGCTAGCAGGGGCAAACCCCAGCTGAGAGCAGGCACTCCACTCCTTCCCCACTTTGCACAGCCTGCCTGACCCCATGCCAGAAGGAACATACCCTGCTACCTTCCTGGTCAGCTGACCCAAAAATATCTCAGTCCCAACCATGTCTGGTGTGGCGCTGCAGGGTCAGCACTGGGCTTCCAACCACAAGGTCGGCTGTTCAAACCCAACAGCTGCTCCTCAGAGACCCTATACCGGGTCCTTATGAGTCGGAACCACTCCAATCACGTGCAGATTGTGGCTGGACAACAGAGGGGCGCACCCAGCCCCGACTCCAGCAGAGGCAGAGGGGCAGACACAGATGGGCACAGCATGGAGTTTGAGGGCCCAGAAGTTGATGGGTAAGACGTCAGGGCAAATGTCCCAGGGAGGTGAGCCTCGGCCTTTGAGCAAAAGGCACTTTGGGCAGTAGGCCCAGGCCAGCATAGGCACCGATGGCTACAACCAGGATGCGGATTCAGGCATGACAACCCTAGGTCTCCTGTTATCCTGAAAAGTGACTATTGCTTACCTCAGAACAAGTCACAATTCCTAAGGAAAGGTGACAAAAGGGAAGTTCCTCTGATAATCACGCCCTGAGTCCCACTGCTCCCGGAGAGCCTGGACCACACCCTATCAGTGTGCTTCTCACAGCTCATCATCTCTCCCCACAAACCTGCTCTCCCATCAACACTCTGCAGCCTCAAATGACGGCAGCAAGGACACTAGGCCAGGAATCGTGTCATGGTCTTTCGCTACCCCCACCGCAGCCCCCCTCTGCCCGTGGTGCCTCTCCAAATGCCTTCCTGCACACCCTGGTTCTGCCTTCTTGAGCATGCTGCTTTTCCTTCTGGTGATTCCTCAGTTAAATTCAAATCAACAACTACATTTAGCTTCAAGTAAAGCCAGGCAGTAGCCAAAGCCAAGAAACGCAGTCCGGGCCCTAGCTTACCAAATATTCCTACAGCACTGAGCCTTCCCCTCAAAGGCTCCCCTGGCCTTGAGGAGAGCTGTACCTTCCATGATGAATTTCTGCTACACCAATCCACACCCCGGCTTTCCTCAGTCTCACTTCACCTAGCAGAGCCCCCGGGCTGGCTTTACAGAGAGGGCCAGATTTCTCAGGGGCCCAGAGACCCCATCCCCACCTCTAGCTCCAAGGCACCACAAGAGCCTCCCTGAGAGGAGAGGAGAGGAGAGGAGAGGAGAGGAAGGAAGCTACAGTGCTCGGTTCTACAACACATCTGAGCCAAGACCGGGACCCTGGTCTGGGAACAAAACACTGACTTTCTCTAGACCACCTAAGAGCTACTCTGGCAAGAAGGTCTTCAGTCTGAGAAACAAGGTGGAAATTCAGAGAGAGGCATTTCTTTGCCCAGTAAATTAATCCAACCCTGGAAGTAGCCCCAGATATTTACACCAGGCACATGGGTAGGGACCCGTGTGGCCCTCAGACAGGTAGGGGCATACTCCTGGGTGAGGTGGCACCCCCTGCACCCATTCCAGACTCTGGAATAGGAGGGGCAGGTCCTGGCTCCTGCTGCCCCACGTCAGGGGAGGAACGGCCCTGTGAGCAGACCAGCCAGCCAGCCAGCCATTTGTGGTCTGAGCAGGAGACCCACTTGCCCTCTGTCTCACAAGGCCAACACCATCCTCCACATGCCTCCCAAGTGCCCGGGTGCTGAGCTAATTGAGGGCAGATGTCACACTCTGGAATCTTTCCTTTGGAAGGGGGAACCCTTGGGGCTTTATCTTGTCTTTGTCAACACATTTCTCTGCACTGATTCCAAATGATTTATCAACATCCATATCCTATACCTGTAAGGGCTCCAGAGGATAAGCACCGGGCTGCGAAGGTCAGAGGTTCGAGCCCACCAGCTGCTCCATGGGAGAAAGATGAGGCTTGCACTCCCACACAAGATTTAAAGCCTAAGAAACCCGATAGTGGGTCACTGTGAGTCACTCTGGCACTTCACAACAACACCAAACACACCCCATAAAAAACATTTAAAGAAACCAAACTGACGCAGAAGTGACAGAAGAGTCCCAATCTGGGCTTTTTCAATAGAAACTTTTAACCTTTGCCACAGCCCCACAAGGGGTGAGTGACGTCCATTTAGAGGAAGTACTCTGGATAGTGGCAGATGGTTAGTTAATATGCTTGACTGGCCACCGAAAGGTTGGAGATCTGAGCCCACCTCCAGGTGTTGTTGTTAGGTGCCATCAAGTTGGTACTGACTCACAGCAACCCTACACACAACAGAACAAAACACTGCCTGGTTCTGGGCCAACCTCACAATTGTTGCCACACCTGAGCCCACTGATGCTGCCACTTTGCCAATTCATCTCATTGGGGGTCTTCCTCTTTTTCTCTGACCCTCCACCTTACCAAACATGATATCCTTCTCCAGTGACTGGTTCTTCCTGATAATATGTCCAAAGTATGAGAGATGAAGTCTGACCATCCTAGCCTCTAAGGAGCACTCTGGCTGCACTTCTTCCAAAACACATCTGTTTGTTCTTTTGGCAGTCACCTCCAGGTAGTCACCTTAAAAGACAGGTCTGGCAATCTAATTCCAAGAACCTAAATCTAAAACCACGGAACCTTCCAGAGCACAATGCTACTCTGATACACATGTGATCAATCTACGTTTAACTCAGAGCCACAGGAAACCCTGGTTTGATTTTTTTACAGATGAGGAAACAGACTCGGGGAGGAAAGATTTGGCACTGCTCAGTATCATGCAGTGAGTTGTCCCCAAAAAATTTGTTCTGTAAATCCTAACCCCTGCATCTGTGGTTCTAATCCCACCTGGGAATGTTTTATCTTTATTATTTTCTGAGACAGGATTAGGACAGGGTATGTCTTAAAACATCTCTTTTGAGATATTAAAAAAATTAAACAAGCAAGCAAGAGAAGCAGAGATGGAAACACAGATGCCAAGCCACGTGAAGACTGCCCACAAGTAACTCAGAAGAGACAAGAACCCTCCTCCAGAGATAGCTATAAAGTCGGCAACCTGAATTCAGTCCTGGAGTGGCGTTGTGGCTTAATGCGCTGGACTACAAGGTCGCTTTGAACCAAAAGGTCAGCGGTTGAAGCTCACCAGCTGCTCCTCAGGTCACTATGAATCGGTACCAACTTGATGCCACTTAGCAATAACAACAAAAACTGTGAGAACGTAAATGTCTATTTCTTAAAGCGACCACTTGATAGTATTTCTGTTCTAGCGGTAGTAGGCAGTTAAGGTGCAGGGAGTCACAGCTGACAGCTCCCCGAGAATGCTTGCTCCTGGCAATAACTGGGGTCCCCCTTATCCTCAGGCCCACAAGGCACCTGCATGTAATCTCTCCTCTGTCTCTCGTTTTATATCTTCAGTCCCCTCACAGGGATAATAACAGCTATAGAGGAAAAATGTTTATTTCAAAAGGGCAAGAATAAAGCCCTTTCTTGTGCCAGCAGACTGGTGTACCAGAGCACAGCCTGGCCCCAACCTACCTGGACCACCCAGAGGTCAATTCTGACCTTCTCCCCACCCTGTGCTAACAGCGGCTGGTCTGGCCCAGTTATATTCTGTGAAAGGCTGTGAGTCCCAGCAGCTGGGCTGTGCTCCAGGGCCCGTTTTGGAGTGAGTTATTAGTCAAGAAGGAGTAAGGTGGGGTGAAGTCTGGGTGTGACACAAGAACTAGACTGCTAACCACAAGGCTCCTCAGAAGCCCTATACGGGGTTCACTATGAATCAGTGTTTCCTTCTGTGGTGCACAGGGTCACTATGAGTTGGTACCGATGGCATCTAACAACAACAACAGAACGAATCAGACTGGCTTGACAGTACTTAACAACACCACCAAGGATTAAGCTGGGATTAACTATAAAGGTGGCACTAAGGGTTAAGGGGGAGTCCTGGTGTGGCGCTGTGGGTTAGTGCACTGGACTGCAAGGTCAGTTTGAACCATAAAGTCGGCGGTTCAGGCTCACCCGTCGCTCCTTGGAAACCTTATACAGGGTCACTATGAGTCAGAATGGACTCGACGGCACTTAACAATAAGGATTAAGGGGTCCTGTTGTGACCTTATAGAATAAGCAATGGACTGCTAATCACAAGGTAGATAGTTCAAACCCACCAGCCACTCCACAGAAACCCTACACAGGTCAGAGCTGACTCAAGGGCACTTACCAACAACAACAAAGATTAAGGATGCCCCTATCTTACCAGGAGGAGTCCTAGGGTGGCGGTGTGGGCTAAGGAACTGGACTGCAAAGTCAGTTTGAACCGCAAGGTCAGTGGTTCGAGTTCACCAGCCGCTCCTCAGAAACCTTTACTAGAGGGTGACCACCGTTAGTTTCCCTAGGGGTCTGGTCTGCTTTGTCAAAATGCGCTCTCTTGCTCTAGGTCCTGCATCGGGTTCATACTCATCTGACCTCTAGCTCACAGGACTTGCGGCCTCTCACCTGACCCAATGGTGCAACCTTGTGCACCAGCAGCCTGTCATCTGACCTCCTGACGTGGTTTCCTCAGCCCCTGAGACCACGTGAGTAAGGAGAATCCTCCAGACTACCATCTGAATTACCGACTGGGGACTTGCCAGCCTCCACAGCTGTAAGAACCATTTCCCTGACAGTGTGTGAGTTCTGTGAGACTTTGCAGAATCCTGGCGCACGAAGGGGGTTGGGGAGTGCTGGTTGGCAGCAGGGTTATAAAATGCTGGAAACCTCCATCTCGTAGGGACCAGCCTCATGCTGATCCTTCTAAAAGAAATTAGACTTGCACTGAGACTAAACACTCAACAGATGGGAAGGTCAGACTAGGTTGCCCCCTAATAGTGGTTAAGCAAGACACAAGCACTGACCAAGGAGACACTGAGGAGGCCTGGCTCGCCCCTTTCCTGGGCACACAGTCTTTACCTGTGTCACTGTCTCTGGTCTTCACCACCTACTCTTCCCCTCCCCCTCAGTCCCTACTTGCCAGCTCCCCTCAGTTCCCTTCCATGTACTCCTCTGGGGAGGGAGTCCGGCTTGATGTCCCGAGGTACATGTGTTATCCCCACAGTCCTCCTGACTGTCTGACTCCTCACCACCCACTCTCTAGGTGTTGGTACTGAACTCACAGTGTCCCGTTTCTTTTCCTTATCCCCTACTTCTGCTTTCTCTGCTTTGATCCGCACCTCTACCCAACTCTCCCCAGGCTCCAAACCTAGCAAGCATGTACCATCCTCTTGCTAAACCAAAGCCAGAGGTAGAAACAAAATCCATCCCTCAAGGGCCTTCCAAGCCCATGATGGGATGAAGCTTCCGGCTACCACCTGCCATGTCCAAGCAGAGAATGCTCTCAAAGCCTATGGGGCAAAGGCCATCTGATTGGAGGGGGGGGGGGCGGTGCAGGGACAGGGCTTTGGGAGGACCCCAAATCCTCTCCACTGTCTTCCCAAACAGCTAGGGAAATACTGTCAGGGAATTCAAGGTGCTGCGGTAATGGAGCCACGACGCAGGGGAGTGGAAGCCGGTGAACTGATCAGTGTGCTGCTGGTGACCCTGGCCAAATCCAGATTCCTCTAGGCCTTAGGGAAAAGGGAAACTGAGAAGGGGCTCAAAGATCCCCCTTGACTCCCAGGTTCCCAAGACCTGGAGGGTGGTCCTGAACGTCCTACAATCACTCCAGGTGCACCGGGGACTGGCCAGGCCCTGTGATTTGAGAAAGCCTGGTCTACAGGGCTCACCTGGAGCCCATCTCTCCTGTGGAGGGTGTGGGGAGAGGATAAGGTGTTGGGGGGGGGGGGACGAGATGGGGGTGTAATTTGGACACAGGAAACAACAGGATTGGCCCCTCACCAGTGGCAAGACCTTGGGCAGATCTTTCCCCTCTCCGTGATGGTTTCCCCAGCGCCACACTCTTTGTGGGCTGGAACTCTGCAAAGAGTCTGAGCCTGGGGTGTCAGCCCCACCTGCGTTCAAACTCGCTTAGTGAACTTGAACGTGCCCTCCATCCGGGGTCTCAGTTTCCCCATATGCCCAAGAGAAGTGTGTCCCCCTCCTGGTCCCGCTCCAGCAGGTGCACCTGAGATCACAATAGTGGCGCGGGCGGTACTTACCATCTTCCAGAGTAGTGGGAGCTTGGCAGGGACCAAGCTGGCCGTAACCAGCAGCTGCGATGCGGCCATCACGAGCCCAAAGCCGATGGCCAGCAGGCTGCGGACGGGCAGCAGGGCATACGACACGAAAGTGACCAGAAGGAGCTGCCACACACCCTGCTGGGCAGCCACCGGTCCCGCGGAATGGGCACTGGTGGGGCCACCCAGCGCCAGAGGACAACAGAGCAGCGCGAAGGTGAGGCTGAAGAGCAGCGTGAGTTTGCTGAGATGCTGCAGTTGGGACTCCTGCAGGTACTTGACGTTGGTGACCACCAAGAGCAGGAGGAAGAGGACGCAGTGCACCAGGTGCGAACCCTTGGCCAGGCTGGGCACGGGGCCCGGGTCTCCCAGCAGCTCGGCCAGCGCCAGCGTTCCCGCCAACAGGCTGAGCACCGCCAGCGCCTTCAGTGTGGCCGCCTGCTCCAGCCGCAGCGTATAGGTGCGGAAGAGCGCCTCCAGCTCTGGGCACGCGAAGCGCTCATCGCACTCAAGCCGGTGCCGGACGCCCATCTCCACCGCCCGCTCTGCGCCCCCCGGCTCGCCGCCGCCGCCGCCTCCTCCATGCGGCGCCCTTGCCATCTCAGAGCCATGCAGCGGCCGCGGATCGCAGGCGCGTCGCTCGCCGGCCCCAGGAAGAGTGCGCGGGGCTCACGACGCGAAAGGCCGGCAGCGGGATGCCCCGCGAGCCAGCCCAGAGCATGTCTCCGTCCCGCCGCCCGTGGCCGCGCGCCTGCGCACTGGGCCCGCCTCCCGCGGCGGCGGCCACCGCGCTGCGACAGCGGAGCCCCAGGAACCGCGCCGCTCAGCGCGCTCGCGCCGGAATCTCCACGGGCACGCACGGCCCCACGCGCACGCATACTCAGCCCCGCGCGTCCCGTGGACCGCGTTCCTGCGTGGCCCCAGTGCGCCCCGACACCCGCCAGCGCCACGCCCCCATCGGCGAGAGGCGGGCCTCGAGGCTGCGTGACCTTGGTCTGTCGCCCGGCCCAGCAAGCCTTAGTGTCCCCACGCCGTGGGTGTCTCGTGGTCATTCAAACACTATAAGCCGGCACGATTTCCCATTTCGCCGCTAAATTCTGCTAAATATGTCCCTCTGCCCCATGAAACCAGGCCCCGCAATTCAGGAGGGTCTCAAGGGCATCCCGCGTTGGACTGCGGGCCACCGCCCTGCAGAGCCAGGGGTCACTGCTGCAGCAAAAGGGCCCCTGCTTGGGGGAGAAGCAAGGGGACTTCAAGGAGGAGCCGGAGAAATGTGGAGCCCGACCCCGGCACTCCACGCCGCAAGCTCTGGGCAGCCCCTGGAGGAGCGCCAGGGCGCAGTACACCTGGAGAGAAGCGGGCAGAAGCAGCTAAACCAACGTCGGGGCGATGCACGTGAAGGACCCCCCAGGATCTTGACGGAGCAGGAGAGTCTTGGCAGAAATGTGTGTAGGAAAAAGATGTGAGATCGTTGGTGCGGTAAGGCTGTGTGAGATGAAGAGGTTTGCAGAGAAACCAAAGCGAGAGCTTAATTTTTCTCGTTCTTCAAGACAAGTCAAGGACAGTTCTGCTCACGTGTGTGCAAGGAGGGGGGAGGAAGGGGAGGGCGAGGCGTTTACACACCAAGATCCGACCGCCCCTAATTAATTCCCTGCCCTTAGGGTTGGTGCTTTACAAACACTATGGCATCCTAATGCTTATCTAGGCCACTGGGGTGGAGGCTGCATTTCTCCATTTATATGTAGGAAACCTTTGGCAAACAGCTCGTTCCAGATGCTAGAAAAGCAGGTACTCTTTCCATGCTGCTTCGTATTCACTCAGCTATTATCTAGCCCCTGAAATGCGGGGACCAAGAACTGGCGCCCCATGAAACCACCGAGGTCATTTCCTGAGCCCTAGCGAGCCTGCAGCCTCACTTCCACTCTGAATGAATTGATGCCCTAAGGGCTCTAGTCTTCACTTTAGAATCCAAGGATTCTGAGGCCCAAGGGGTGGGAGTCACTGAGTCAGTTGGATTTAAGGTGTGTTCTGATTTTTTTCTGGGAGCCATAATAATATCAACATATTAGGTCGAACCCTTAAAAACTGTCATTTTTGTGTAAGGTCAAAGTGTTGACAAAAGCAGTTATTTCAATATATTTAAACCTAGTAGTTGTTGTAAGGACCCCAGGTGAGGAGCCCTAGGATCAACACTGGGCTGCAAACCACAAGATCAGCACTTCAAACCTACCAGCTGCTCCCCAGAAACCCTATACAGGGTGTCTGTGAGTTGGAACCAACTGACAGCACTTAATAACAACAACAAGTAGTTGTACAGATTGGTTATGCCTTTCAGTCTTTGCCTTGGACTGGAGTGATTTCCTACACTGCAACCCCCCGCCGTCCACCCTCCTCCCCAGGGTTACACTCTGAAGGCACTTTCTCTGAGAAAAGTCTTCTGGTCCCTGGGCACCACCTCTGTGAAAGATTCCCAGACTTCCTTAAGCACAGTTAATGGCTTTCTCCCACCACCACCTCAATCATCTTTGAAGTTACCATCACTCGGAATATGGTTTGTGTTCATTTATCTTCCTCCTTTCAAGTTCCTCCAAGCATCAGCTGTGACTGTAAAACTTGCCTGACACAATCACTGTTGACTGACTAGATTAATATTCTCTTGTCATCTTTTGATTCCCTTTGTCACTGAACAGTAGCAAGTTCGGCAGGGATTTGCTAGTATAGTTTCTTTTCTTAAATACATGTTGCAGAATAAGCACTACACTGCGAACCATAAGATCCACCGTTCAAACCCCCCAGCTGCTCCCCCGAAATGCTGTGAATTTCTGAGTCAGAACCAACTGGTTAGCACTTAACAACAACAAAAACAAACATCTTATGAGTTCAAACAAGAGTAGTATCCAAAAAAATCACTAAACTACCTGAAAATGAAAGAAGTATGATTAAATTATTTAGGTACAAAATTGAAAACAAGAGGCAAGATGGTACCATTCAAATAAATGGTTCCAATAGATTTGGTTCACGAATCTTCTCTCAGAACTAACTGGCGGGGTCTGTACCAATTCCTTTCAAAAGAGCATGCCATGCTTATAGTGAGATCTAGAATGGGAAGAAGATGAAAAGTTTGGATACCAGGCAACAAAACCCTTTATTTACATTATTGCTCAAGTGCAGGTAGCAACAAAATAATCAGGGCTCTGGGTTATATTACAGTTTATAATTTTCATGTCTATTACTGTATTTTCTTCTCACAGCATTCAGGTAGAAAAAGAAGTTCTAGAGATGCACTATGTCAGAGTCTAATGGAGGAATTTACTCATTCCTCAGAAGGTTGAAAATAGAAATACCTTATGATACAGCAATTCCTCTACTTGGTATTTACCTGCAAGAAAAACGAACCACAATCCGAGAAGATATATACACACCAATGTTCATAGCAGCACTATTTACAATAGCAAAAAGATGGAGGCAGCCAAAGTGCCCATCAACTGAAGAATGGATAAACAAACTGTGGTACATACA
>NW_006408524.1:2580007-2593102 GCF_000296735.1 Chrysochloris asiatica | reverse complement strand
TAATTCTGGGATTCACATTTAGGTCTCTCAGGGTTGTATTCTTTCACCATACTTATTCAGCGTGTCTGCTGAGCAAATCATACGAGAAGCTGAATTCTATGAAGAAAAACGTGGCATCAGGATTGGAGGAAGACTCATAGTGACCCTGTATAGGGTTTCTGAGGGGCAGCTGGTGGATTTGAACTGCCAGCCTTGTGGTTCTGCCAACATCAGTGCAGTGCTGATCCTGTAGCACCACACCAGGAGTCCAGGACTCCCATGGTGGTGGTTGTGTGCCGTGGAGTTGGTTCCGACCCATAGTGACCCTGCATAAGGTTTCTGAGGCTAGAAATCTTTACAGGAGCAGAAAGTCTCATCTTTTTCCCATGGTAGTTTTGAACTGCTGACCTTGAGGTTAGCAGCCCAACCATAGAAGCCTTCAAACCTAGGGTTGAAATTTTTCTTCAGTTCTTTCTACTTGAGAAATACTGAGCAAGTTCTTCCCTTTTGGTTTTCGAACACCAGGTCTTTGTGTATTTCATTGTACTATTTAACTATGTCTTCTCCAGCTGCGCTTTGAAATTTTCTGTTCAGCTTTTATGTCCTCGTTTCTTCTAATTGTTTTAGCTATTCGACACTCAAGAGCAAGTTTCAGAGTGTCTTCTGACATCCACTTTGGTCTTTTCTTTCTTTTTAGTGACCTTTTGCTTTCTTCATTATGATGTTCTTGATGTCATCCCACAATTCCTCTGGTCTTCAGTCATTAGTGTCTAATGCATAAAATTTGTCCTTGAGGTGGCTTCTAAATTCAGGAAGGATCTACTTAAGGTCATATTTTGGCTCTTGTGTACTTGTTTTAATTTTCTTCAGCCTCAGCTTGATTTTTTCATATGAGCAGTTGACGGTCTGTTCCACAGTCTGACCCTGGCCTTATCTTAACTGATGATATTAAGCTTCTCCATTATCTCTTCTCATAGATGTAGTCAAGTTGATTCCTGTGAATTCCATCTGGTGAGGTCTACCTGTATAGTCACAGTTTATGTTGTTGAAAAAAAAAAAAAGGTATGTGCAATGACTAAGTCACTAGTATTGCAAAATTCCATAATGCAATACCAGCATCATTTCTATCACCAGGGCTATTTCTTCTAACAACTGTTCCTTTTTCTTTGTTCCCAACTTTTGCATTCCAGTCATTATCAGTAATTGTCAATGCATCTTGATTGTATGTTTGGTCAATTTCAGACTGAAGAAGTTGGTTGTTGTTGTTATTAAGTACCATGGAGTTGGTTCCAACTCATAGTGACCCTGTATATGGGTTCTGAGGCTGTTAATCTTTACAGGAACAGAAAACCTTGTCTTTGTCCCATGGAATGGCTGGTAGTTTCGAACTGCCAACCTTGAAGTTAGCAGCCTGATTCATAACTATGCTACCAGAGCTCCTTAGAATGCTTCAATTTCATCATTTGTTTTAGTAGTTGATGGGCAAATTTAAATAATAATATTGACTGATCTTCCTCCTAGGGTGTATGGATTTTATCCTGTCACCGACTACATTGTACTCCAAGTCAGACCTTGAATTGCTCTTTTTGATGATGAATGCAACACCATTCCTCTTCAAGTTGTCATTCCCAGCCTAGCAGATCATAGGATTGTCTGAATCAATACCTGTCAATTTCAGCTCACTGATGCCTAGGATACTGATCTTTATGCATTCCATTTTGCTTTTAACAACTTTCATTTGGTTTTCATTTGGTCTCTCATGTCTCTTTGCAGTATCTGTGTGGTGTGTCTGACTAGTCTGCCATCTTGCTGCTAGCCTGTTTCTGTTAGTACATGTTGTCCCAGGCTCTAGAGACACTGAGAGGAAGACTGCAGCCCAGCCCTACAGGAGCCCAGAGCCCAGTGAATGAGAATAGCAAGAAAATAGGCCAACTGAGTCTAGAGCCGTGAGCTCCGCTGTTGTAGGGAACACAAGCAGTCAGAACAGGGGCGGGCCCTGGCCAGCTTGGAGACATTCAGGAACAGATGTCTGGTGCAAGTCTGAGGGAAGAGTGGTGTTCCCTGACCACATGAAGACTGGAAGAGAAGGCATTGCAGGCAGAAGAAAGGAGTCGCCATCAACCCACCAGTGATTCCAGGGTGGCTATGGTTTGTGCCTGAATAATGGTGCAGCAGGATAAGCATTGGAAACCCTACACAGAATCAATATGAGTCGTAACCAATTCAACCATACTTAACAACAACAACTAGCCTAAAAGTTGGCAGTTCGAACCCATGCAGTAGTGTCGTGGAAAACAGACCTATCAATCTTCTCCCATAGAAAATAGAACCCAAAAAGCCCTGTGGAGCTCAGTTCTTCTCTAACACATGGGGTCACGGTGAGTCAGAATTGACTTGATCGTGGCAAGTTTGGTTTGGGTTTTGGTCTTAATAGTAATAGCAGCGGTCTTGCCCATATTAAGGAGCCCCGTGGGAAATTACTATCGAGTTATCCCTATGAGTTAGTCGTTCAAGGTCAGCGGTTCAAGCCCACCAGTCACTCCACAAGTGAAGATGATGTTGTCTATTCCTGTAAAGATTTACAGTCTCAAAAACCCTACATACGTCAGAACTGACTCGATGACAGTGGGTACCCACGGTCATGCCACTTCCAGGGCCCACTCTCTCTATCCCATCACCCGTCACAGGGAAAAGGCCACAGGAAAGGGGAGTGAGTCTTCATGTGCTCCCCCATGGCTGGAAGCCCACCTCAGTTATTTATAGTGACTCTGGGGGCATAAAGTGATGAGCAGGAAGTGGATTTGAGGAACTGTGTGGGGACAGGGAGGGAGGGAAGGGTGTTAGAGGCGGGCAGGGCAGGAAAAACTAGACAGACAGGTTCACCTTGTATTCTATTGGGAAAACATTGAAAACAAGTCTTTGTCTGACTTGAGAAAGTCAGTGTGGCAGAAAGTCAGCTCCGACAGCTGTGTCTGAATGGCCAGAGAAGCTCTTGCTTGAGGATTTGCACTAAAAATAGAAATGCTGGCACGTGGGTAGAGAATTTGACCCAATTCAAGATTACCAGTTTCAAGAATTACTGGAAAAGAAATCTCATTAAATATGTTAAATATAGGAGGAAGATGTTTAAAAGGCCATTGGGAATTCAAAGGGAAGCCAAGATTTTAAAACACTG
Organism: Chrysochloris asiatica; assembly: GCF_000296735.1. Taxonomy (NCBI): domain Eukaryota; kingdom Metazoa; phylum Chordata; class Mammalia; order Afrosoricida; family Chrysochloridae; genus Chrysochloris; species Chrysochloris asiatica. The sequence goes on along the minus strand of NW_006408524.1, from coordinate 2,589,948 downwards.
CTCACACCTCTTTAAAAAGAAGAGAAAGTGGGGTCATAAATCCAGTCACTCCCAGGAGGGAGCTGGGAGATTCTGGTGAGAGCATCATCACAAAACTGCTACATAAACGGGCCTAGGAGGCTTCTGAGTAGTACACTGGGCACTGGGCTTTGCCGCCAGCATGATCCTCACGTGCCCGTGACCAGGTTCATGCCAAGCCAGCTAGTTCTTGGGCTAAAGTCTCAGGACCAGGTGTGGCAGATTTGGGGCACACTTTGACTCCTTCCCAACCACTCCTAGAGTTTAAGTTTCTGCTGGTGGCATCATCAGCTTGCTTACTTAAGCCGGGAGCCTGGCAGCTACTCTCAGTGTCACCCCCACGTCCAATCTGTCAGCAAGGCCCATTGATTCCCTCCTGAAATAGTCTGTTCCCTCCTCTCACTCCCCACAGCACAGCCTTTATCCAGCCTGGAGTGGAGTGCTCCTGGCAAAGACACCTCATATGGCCTCCTACCCTCCTACTTAACTGGTTGTCCTGCCTGCTCTCTCACTCCCTGCTCCTAAAATGTAAAGAGGGTCTGTCCATCTGGTGCTCTTAAAAACAGAAAACCAAACAAACAGTAGCTTTCTCTTGCCACAAAGTACTCCCCAAAGTGGAATTTTACAACACAGAAATCCTGAGGAAACGCTAAAAGAATAAAGACAGTTCAAAGGCATTATAGAATTTCTGCAGTCACCACGTTCATTACCTTCACTTAATGTAGGACTTCCCAAACTTTACCTGACTGTGGAATACCTGCCTTCCTCCTGTGTGTATGGTTAAGAATCTCAGACTAGTGTTGGGCAGGCCAGCCCCCTACGTCCCCCTGCATGACTCTACACTTGTTTCTCCCACTCACCTTCTGCCCCTTGCTGTTCCCTCTGCCTGACTGGCCCTGTCCAAAGATTGCTCCTCTCTTGAAGAGTTTTACCCATTCTATTGGTCAGAAACCTTCCAGCTGCAAGACACCAGACTGACACCCAAGGGAACTGAGTTCATACAAGTCTTTGTCAGAAGCTGAGTCCCAGACTCTTTCATGTCACAGCATTGCTCATGATGCCCCTCTGTGCCTTGGCATCTTTCCCACACCAGCACTGTCCACAGGTGAAGAAGACAGCGCACACCATGGTCCCATCATTGGAATGGAGTCCTTTCCTTGCACTTCATCACTATCTGGGTCAGTTACTGAGCCAGAAGCCCAGGTACTCTAACCAGCACACTTGGCACCTCAGATCATGTATCTATTCAGATCATGTATCAGTAAGGGGTGTCAGGGAGACATGCAGATTAGCAGCCCAATCCAATCCAAATGGACTGGGAAAGATTAGGATACTGGTGAGATGTAAAGCAAAAACATTGCATTCACCATTGAAGGACCAACCCAACTCCTTCTTCATGAAAGGACCTCCCTCACCACCCCGCACAAGTGTCCCTTCTACCCTACTCCAACCAACCACTGCTCAATATCTGTCTTTGTAGTGAATGGTGTCACCTCAAAATGTGTGTTGACCTGAAACCTCAAAATGTGACCTTATTAGAAAATAGGGTCTTTGCGGCTGTAATTAGTTAAAGATCTCCAGATAAAATCAATGACTGGCATTCTCATAGAAAAGGAGAGGACACAGATAAAGAGAGAAAATAGTTATGTGACAGAGGAGGCAGAGTGAATGATGCTGCTAGAAGCAAAGGCTACCAGAAACAGGAGAGTCAAGGATCCTCCCAGAGAAACTCGAGAGAGACGGTGGTACTGCCAGCACTTGGAGTTTGGATGTCTGGCCTGCAGAACAGGGAAAGTGTACATTTTCATTATTTTCAGTCACCCAGTTGTGGTGACTTTTACAGCAAGTTTAGAAAATGATGACGTCTTGAATTGTCATTAGTTAGCCGCCTCTCTGTCTCCATCCTTTGGAGACTCCCAGACGCACTACCTGCCTCTTGCCTATGGATACCCCACTTTTCCATCGCTGGGGCTCAGCTCACAGGACTCTCAGAGAAGGCCTGAAGTAAGGTAAACCTCACACTGCAGGTGCCATGCCCACCAAATTAATTCTCCAAGCAAGTCCTTAATAGTCCAATGGCCCCACCTTACCTTCTGTGGAATGGAAAGGAATATGGCACTGTAAGATAAGTACTGAACTGCAAGTTCGGCGGTTCAAGCTAATTAGCCACTCCTCGGAAACACTATGTAAGGTCTCTATGGGTCGGAACTAACTCGACAGCACTTAACAACAACAACAACAACAACAGAGGTCACACCTGAGCCCAGGAAGCCTCTGAGACAGAAGACATGCCCAGTGATTGTTACTATTCATTGCTCTCCACTGCGCTCTGACCCAAGACCATCCTATGACTAACAGGAAGCTGGCTGGGTCCTATGCCATCTTCACGGTCATGGCTGTGTTGAGCCCTTTGTTTCCCACTCCAATGTCAGTCCATCTCACTGAGGGTCTTCCTTGTTTTAATGGCCCTCTACTTTGCCAAACACGATGTTCTTTTTAAGCTGTAGATATTTCCTGATGAGGTACTCAAGTAAATGAGCAGCAATCCCTGTGAACCCCCCGTGGTGCCCTGGGGACTTGGTTCCTCAGAGGAACAGAACTAGCCAGAGGCTGACTTGGGCAGAGACTTGCGAAGTGGGTCAGCTCCCTGGCTGGTACGTAGCAAGGAAGGTTTGCTGATGCCTCCACTGAGTATTGGAGGATTCAGGCATGTGAGGTTAAGGAGCCTTGGGAAAGCAGGACTGTGGTCCATCCAAGGGCTCTGACCTTTAAATTGTGGAGGAACCCTGCAGGCTCTTACCCATCAGGTTCTCACAGACCCTTGTAGGGGGAGAAGCTGTACATTTGGGTGAGGCTGGTAGCAAATGCAACTTTACGGAGAGTCAGCCCCTTTGCACAAGTTATAGGTGAGTTTGTTTAATGTGCCAAGAAGCCTGGGCCATCTCTTGTCTCTATGCCATGTGCCCGACTCAGTAAGGAGCTTGGCCTTGCCCCTGACCTGCCTGGTCCTTTCTTCTGCAGTGGGAAAGAGTATCACGGCTGCTCGGTGGAAGGGCTGTGCTCTCCAGGTGACCCCTTTAGCTCTGACACCTCTCAACTGTGCGGGAGGACAGCAGGCTTCCTAGTTCTAGGCTCCCCTTTCCTCATACAAAGCTAGGACGTCCCTGCCAGCCCACCTCCCCAGATGGACCCACATGTGCAAAAGTCCTTGTGCCCTTATAAACGCAAGGGGTCATGAGGATGATAGTGGCTTTGAGAAGATGACGGTGGAACTGGGACTTGTCTTCCCCAGGAAAGAGCTGGGTGTAAGGAGCTAAGTGCTGACAGCATCCCAAAGGGCTGAGGGCTGAGTTCAGCCAGAACATCCTGAGTCCAGGCATCCCATTGACTGAGAAGATTTGGATAGTCTTTGAGATTCCAGGGAGTAAACTGAGTCTTCAGAGTGAACCTACAGTTCTGAACTCCGGGGAATGAGCATACATGTCCCTCCACACATCTGCTCTGCTTCTAGTGCAAGGGGCAGTGACGGCAGGGACAGGGCGGACCGTGCCCCCAGACAAGCAGCCCCCATGTATCATAGAACTCACATCCCATGTTATGATAAAAGGGCAAGCAAATGCCAACTGGCCAACTTACTGAGAACCCACTTCATTCAGGCTTAGCCAGGATCTATTTGGTTGAAAGTGATGAGAATCCTACTGAAACTGGTTTATAAGCAAAAAAAGAAAAAGAAGAAAGAAGTTGGAGGAGTTATTTAGGAAGGATACTATGATGTACCAGAGAATCCAAACAAGAGGGTCTAAAAGCAGGGCATCTTCCACTGGGCTCCCCAGAAGTGGAGGATGACACAGGGATTCTTGCTTAAGTGGTTTACTGAGGAGGTGCCCTCAGGAGAAGAGGGTGAGGGAAGCAGAAGAGGGCAGGGGAAAGCTAAGCAAGATGTGGTATCACTCCAGCCCAGTCCACAGAGCGCTTGAGAAAAGCTCTGCACAACACACTTCTACCTGGAGGCAAAGAGGCAACCTTTACCACCTCAGGGGTAGTCAATTACGGATGGCAGGCTACCCCCAGAGGTGAGCACCTGGACAAGGTGGTCTTCCTTTCAGCAATTGCCTAGTGCGTGGGAGATCTGGGTGAGGCTACATTAGCTTCTACTGTCTGCCTCTTGCCTGTGGGTACCCCACTTCTCCATTGCTGGGGTCCAGCTCACAGAGCTCTCAGAGAAGGATACTTTAGCACACTACAGTAAAAGCTACTATAACCCACTACAGGGCTCTCAGAGATGGCCCTTCTGTAAACTTTGAAGATTGGAAAAAGGGGTATCATGCCCGCTAGAACCCTGTCTCTCTCCGTCCCTCTTTCAGTGTGACTTCATTTTCTTCTATTAAAATAGTTTTTCTCCAGAGAATAAAACTACCAGCTGCTTCGGGGGTTGTCCTGCCTACTGTGCAAGTCGAAACCAAGGGGCCTTTCCACTCAGGTTGCACCCAGAATTCAGGGCCCTTCTGTGGCTGGGGGCCAGGATCCCTTACCAGAAACTCAAGGGTGAAAGAAAACCGGGAAGCCCAAATGAACAGCCACAAACATAATACCTATCTCTGAAAATAGGGCAATGGAAGAAGGGATACACCTCAGTATGATAATGCCAAATATCTAAATTAAAATCTTTTCACACATCCTCCTACAAAGCAAGCAGATTGATGGGGTGGGGGGGCACATAAAACCACTCATGATTCATAGGGAGCAGAGTGCAGAGAACACTATAAACTGCTTACATTAAGTACAAACGAACTAGCCCAGGGAGCAGCCAACTTGAGCCCTGTATCAGAGCAGGGTTGGCGAAGCTAGCACTGGGGGGCAGGGCATGAGGGGCTCCAGAAAGTGGAGAATTCAGGAGAACCCCCAGCGCTGGGTGGAAGCAGAGCTCAAGGTATTGTCAAATGGAAGGGAAAACATGGAAGATGAGCAGAGACCCAACATGTAGTCTTGGGACTACATCATTTTTGTGGAAGATGGAGGTACCTCAGAGGGAGGAGATGCTCCTTAGAGGCTGGGCAGGAAACAGAAAGACAGACGTGACTGAAGATAAGGATCCATTAGAGAATAAAGGGTGTGGCTGATGAAAGGAGATGCGGATAGGTCTCTTGTGGTACAATAATGAATAATTGCTATCAGGACTGACTGCGAGGGCTGGAAATGTAAAGGTGGATGTTTTGTAGCAAAAGAAGGGGAGTAATTGACTTTGCAGTCCAGGAGCGGAGGTCCCTGGGACCATCAAGATGTGAGACCCTACCCAGAGAAACAGTGACCAGAGATGGAGGCAGAGAAGATGACCTGGAGAGATGGAGTGACTGGGGACTCTAGACCTAGAGAGGAAGAGGGGCTGTGTGCTGACGACAGGGGTACAGGCTTGCAGGGTGTACCCTTTGGTTGGTTGATGATGCATGCAGGGTATTGTAACCATGGCAATGAAACGATCTATGATAGGATGAATGTAAAGCTAATGTTTTCCTATGTAAACTATCACATAACTCACAATGAAACACGAAATAAAAAAGAATAAAGATGCCATTTATCTTTGTAAAAAATGGTATTTCTCTATAGCAACAGAACAGTGTGTTCATGAATTGCAAAAAAAGAAAAGGTGGTCAGACCTTCTAGCCCTCAGTGTAATCACGGTCACTACTAGTCCAGGAATTCACAAGCAAAATAAGCAGCAGAAACTACACCAAACGCAAAGTTAGAAGAAAAATGAAATTCCAGAATATAAGAAGAAAAATTTTTGGCAGATAAAAACATAACAAAAAAGACACAAAGTAGAAAAAACCCAAAATACAAGATTTCAACATGAAAATAATTTAAATAAGCAATTGTTGATATGAAAAAAAATTATAGATCAGAATTTTTTAAACTCAGAAAATAAAAATAACAGGAAAATGTAAATTAGAGATGACTGGACTTAGGAGAAAATTGAAGAAAAATGCAGAAAGATCTCAGAGAAAAAAGGATAAATAATTAGATATTCAATAAAAAAATTTTTTTTTTTAATTACAGAAAGGGACATGGTTATGGTGGTGATGGCGATTATGTGCTGTGGGAGTCGGTTCTGACGCATAGCGACCCTGTACAGGGTTTCCGAGGCTGTCAGTCTTTACAGGAGCAGAAAGCCTCATCTTTATCCTGTGGAACAGCTGGTAATTTCAGACTGCTGACCTTGAGGGTAGCAGCCCAACTCGTAACCACTACACTACCAGAGCTCCTTAGAGAGGGGCATAGGAATGAGAGGAGCTCCTGATGTGGCACTGGGGGATCAGCACTGAACTCCAAACCACAGGGTTAGTGGTTCAAAGCCCATGAGCCACTCCTTGGAAACCCTATACATGGTCTCTATGAGTCAGAAGCAACTGAACGGCATTTAACAAAAATTTGTTGTTGTTGTTCTTAAGTGCCTTGGAGTCAGTTCCAATTTACAGTGACCCTACCCTGTATAAGGTTTCTGAGGACTGGATGAGGGTTTGAACTGCTATCCTTGCAGTTCAAGCCAACTTTGCCGTGCCATGCTTTATCCTGTGCTGCCACACCAGGACTCCAACAACAAGATGCTGTTGTTGTAAAGTACCATGGAGTCAGTTCTGACTCACAGCACCCCTGTATAGAATTTCCTAGGGTCAGCTGGTAGGTTTGAACTGCCAACCTTGTGCTTAGCAGTCCAGTGCAGATCCTACAACACTACACCAGGACTTCAAGAAGACCAAAATAAAGAAAACAGGAAGAAGAAAAAAATTAAAGAGAAAAGCCAGGCGATAAGTGCAGAATAACCAATGGCATACAGTTGAGTTCTCGGAAGAAAAAAGAACAAAGCAGCAGAAATAATATTTAAATCTCAAAGTCAAGAAAATATTTCTAAAACATTTACACCTGAACCAAGGGGCCACTGAACACCTGGGAAAATTGCCACATAAAATTGCCACATAAAATCTCAACTAAGGAAGACTGTAGAAGAATTGATGCTTTTGAGTTATGGTGTTGGAGGAGAATATTGAAAGTGCCATGGGCTGCCAAAAGAACCAACAGATCTGTGTTGGAAGAAGTGCAGTCAGAGTGCTCCTAGGAGGCCAGGATGGCCAAACTTTGTCTCTTATACTTTGGACATATTGTCAGGAGTGACCAGTTGCTGGAGAAAGATATCATATTTGGTAAGGTGGAGGGTCAAAGACCCCCAGTGAGATGAATTGACAAAATGGCAGCATCAATGGGCTCAAGTGTGGCAACAATTGTGAAGTTGGCCCAGGACCAGGCAGTGTTTCATTCTGTTGTGCATAGGATCTCTATGAGTCAGTGCCGACTCAATGGCACCTAACAACAGCAACAAGTTTCTCTAGTGAAAATTATTTGGTCTAAAAGGAAATGAAAGTCATTCTCCGTGTCTGCTGTCATAAAAGACTACGTTGTTGCTGTTAAGTACTTTTGAATTAGTTCCAACTTATAGCAACCCTGTATAGGGTTTCTGAGGAGCGGCTGGTGAGTTTGAACCACCCACCTTGAGGTTCCTTACAGCATCACACCAGGACCCCAGAATAAAAGACTAAGTCACTTCTAAAACTAAAAATCAAGTTAGCATCAGATTTCTGGATCACAACATGATAAAATATATGTAGAGCACTATTTTCTAAAAACATTCAAGTAAGACAATAATTTAAGAAACTAAAAAAATTCGCTAAGGATTGTATATCCAGCTAAGTATCATAGTCACAGAAAAAAATGTTAAAATGTGTAGAAAATAGGGAACTACAACCATTGTTCCCAGAAATCCTTATTGAAGAATCTACTACGGGAAAAGCTCCAACCAATCAAGACATAAATTAGAAATGAACATTGAATTTCAGATTTGAGACTAAAAATGACCATTTACAGGTAAAAGAATAGTATTAAATGCGCTGACAAAGCAGAAACAATACAAACTTTTATAAAGTACGAGAAATAAGAGAAAAAAAGCAATGTAAATCAGCCTATTGGTTGCCTCAGAGGTAGTATTTAAGAGTTTAAAGATCCATGCCTACTTAGAGTAAAAAGATATTAAGGACATGAAAGAAGTTACTAGCATACTGTAGTTGTTGTTAACCACTGTTGAGTTCATTCGACTTACAGAGACCCTTGGATCAGTGCTTATCCTATAAAAAGTGAGCAACTAATTCTCAGGGCCCAATTTTCAGCCAAGCAAAAGATAGGTATATGGGGTGGGGATAGGGCAGGGGGAGAACAACACTCGTAAAGTATGCTCACCATGGAATGGTCAGCCATTAAAAATAAAACGACAACATATACCTAAGAACAAAGGTGAGAAGGAATGGGAAGGTGGGTGGAATGAAAACAGGAACCACAGGTAGGAGGCGGAATAACTGCTGTTCCTTGGAAGAGATTGGAACCATTGAGATGAAACAAAGTGTGTGATTTGCTGAATGTAAAACCGATGATCCTGTCTGGAAACTTTCACTCAATTCACACACACACACACAAAAAAAATTAGAAATAAATATAAATAAATAAATAAAGGTAAAGTAACTATTTTACTAAAAATTGAAAGAAAACCTAACACCAAAATAAATATCTCCAAAAGCAAACTAAAATGAATCAAGCTAGCCACGTGTGAAAGAAATGTTATAATTGTAGCATAATCTTCTCAGTGGGCATAACATGGGGTCCTAGAGCGGCACCATAGTAGAAGCTCTGGCTTTCTAACTGAACGGTCAGCAGCTCAAACCCACCAGGGGCTCCTCGGAAACCACAGTCAGGGTCACTACGAGCTAGAGCCAAATCAATAGCACACAACAACAACAGCAGCAAAGAAGTCGCAAGATAGTATTAGAGAACTGAGACCACGTACATCACACATATCAATAAATACAAATCAACCTAAGTACCCTCTTAGAAGCAGGCATTGGCTCATAAAGCAACACCCAAATTTATGCATGATGCCTAGAAAAGAAACGCCTAGAACAGAAAGGCTAGAAATACAGGAAAAGGCCAATATACCACAGATAACAGCATGCAAAATGAAAGCATGGATCAAGTCTTTATCTCAAACTACAATTGAGGCCAAAAAACATTAGCAAGGTAAGAAGGATGCTGTCCCATGCTAAAGTCTTCATAGTGAAGATGTACACGCTTTGAATAATTATCTGGCACCTGTCACAGTAGCAAATGTCACAGAGCACAAATGACAATAGAAGAAAGAGAACTTGGCAGACTTCCACAGTGATAAACTCTCTCAGACCCGAGAACTGCCACAAGTCCAAACTGGATTCAGAACAGGAGGTGGAACGAAGATCCTTACTGATGTCAGATTGATCTCAACTTCAACCTAAAGCAGAGGATACCAGACTGATGTCTACCTGTGTTTTATCAATTCCTTGAAAGCAGTAAATTATATTGTTGTTGTTGTTGCTGTTAGGTGCCATCTAGTTGGTTCTGACCCACAGCAGCCCTATGCACAACAGGAGAGGAGAGGAAGGCTGGCTGGTCTGAAGTTTAGGGACTTGTGTGAACTCCTGATCCCACGGGCACTGACCTAGCCCCTGGGGGCTAAGGCTGAGAGTGAAGGGGCCAGCTGGTCTGAAGTGCAGGGAGGTGTGTGAATTCCCAAACTTGTATCTGGTACTCATCTGACTTAGCTTGGATGGCTAGGGCTGAGCTGACCAAAACTGGACCAGATGACAATAAAGATGCTTGATATTGTGAGAAAGTGTAAATAGTTAAAATTTTTTACTCTGGACTTTTGCTTATGGATAAAGTTGCTCAAAATTTCAACTGGAATGGGAGCTTCTTCAGATTAAGGAAGATGCTTTTCTCCTCAGTGTAGTCAGTTGATTGTTGTTGTTGTCAGGGGCTGTCAAGTCATTTCCGACTCATAGTGACCCTGCATA
>NW_006408524.1:2572647-2579286 GCF_000296735.1 Chrysochloris asiatica | reverse complement strand
ATTGGGGATGTTCAAAGGCATGTAGTGGTTGGCTTACAAACTCATGGGTGTGCTTAGTTTTAGAATGAGGGGACAAGGGAGAATTCCCACTGAGTAGTTTTCCTCATTTCCAGATGGGTCTGGTGAAATGGGGTGGGGGATAAAGCTGATAGGATTGTATGGTTCAATTGTCAGTAACTGTTAACAGGATTAATTGCCATTGTCAAAAGTGTGTAGAAAATGTATAATTTAAAGGGGGCAGTACTCAATCTTTCATTTCAGCAACAGATGATTCCAGGACCACCAAGAAAGAAGAACATGAGTGGCACAGTAAGAGCACAGACAGGCACAGTTAGCTCTATGGTGAGTGGTATAAGCAGCCAATCAATTAAAGGGATGCATCCTTGGGGGTGTGGCCTGCTTCCTATACATGGGCCTTCTGGAAAGCTGTCTCTTCTGCTGGGGACCTAGGACCCTACAATTGTAAGCCATTTCCTCTATAATAAACTCTCGATATAGATATTGTTGTTGCTGTTGTTGTCAGGTGCCATCAAGTCGAAACCGACTCATAGCGACCCCATGCACAGCAGAATGAAACAATGTCCGATCCTGGGCCGACCTCACTACCGCTGTCACACTTGACACCATAGATATAGATAAAGATATAGATATAGATCACTGGTTTTGTTTCTCTAGAAACTCTAGCCTCAGATGTTGAGTATTAATCTTCCAGATTTCTAGTTGCAGTTTTATTGATTTTTCCTGTAGTGCTTTCCTGAATTTTCCTTAACCTTTTTTCCTGTCAACCAGTTGGAGTAACCTAAATATCTCTCTCTTCAATTATTTTTAGGTGGTTCCAATGCCTTTTTACTCAAAAACGTTTTCTAACTCTGCTTTTGGTCACTTGTTTGAGCCATACAGTCATACTGCCTTGTTTCTTTGTGTGAAAGGAAATTGTTTGTGTTATTGTTGCATTTATATTATGCTGATTATCATATGTTGGTGTATTCTTATGCACTCACCAGCTGCCTTCTGGTGCACATGATTCTGTATGAGCGTGTGTGCCATTCTCTGTTCACTTCATGCAGTTCGCTTCAAGATGGATTTGGCTGATGTTGGTTGTTCTCACTGATCCTGTATGTAGCAGCTGGTATTGGCTCTTACCAATGGGTGGCGTTGTAGAGGGTATGGTCATGGCTGAGCTGTATGGACATATTTACTTTCTCCTGTTGGGTGAAGCAAGAAGGGAAAACGCACCCACAAGACAGAAGGGAAGTAAACAAGCAAACAAACAAAAAAGAAAGTAGTGGGGCGGGGGGAGGGCAAGAAATGGCTAGAAAAACAACAGAAACCAAAGAAAATAAGTAAGGAGGGGAAATAAAATTATTTTTAAAGAAAAAGAATGAAACACAATCAGGGAGAGGAATGAGTAAAAGGGAAAGAGACCAGAGAGTTCTGGAAGGGAAAAAAAAGAAACAAAGAAGCAATAATGGTTGGAAAAGAGAAAAAAAAGAAAAAAACTGAAAGGGGAGATAGGATAGAAATCAAGGGAGAGGAAGAAAGAACAAATAAAAGCAATGAAAGGAGGAAATGGTAGGGTCTTCTGCCAGCCTAGAATCTCATATCCTGGGTGAACAAGGGAAGAGATGGTAACACTCTGAACCTGGAAGGAGTTCCTAAAGGGTTAGGTATTAACCTGTTCTAGTCACCCAGTCATGCAATCTCAAAAGCAGCTGGAGGATCAAGGTATTTTCATCCTAAAGGGCAGCCGAAGATGAGAGGTCCTGCTAGTCTAGGATTGTTCTGAACCAGCTTTGCAAGTCTGGAGCAGGTCACACATGACCTCGGGCACCAGGGTTGGTGCTGCTAGCTCCCCCACATACTTTGATGTGACTCCAAATGCCCAGAGAGAAGGAGTTTTTTTGGAAGTATACATGGGTGGGAGCCAACTGCACCCCTGGTCACCAGGATAATGTGGGGTACAAGAAAAAACTTCGCATCTTTCTCTACACCAATAAGTGGTATGCCTTTGTCACCTGCTGACCTCTTACCTTCAACATTTCACAAAAAGATTCAAGATGACCAGGACACAGTTGGCCAGCTGGTACAGATCACCAATTTTCTTTCTACCCAACCCTCCTCCCCACTGATCAGCAGGACTAGTTCAGGGCTGGCCGCAGCCGGCTCTGTAGATTTGGAGCAGGGCCTACACTAGGGGTTAATGCAGATAGTTCCTCCTTCCTTCAACAGAGCTCACCTCCATGTGGCCCGTATCCTCAGAAGAGCAGGACCTTCCCAGGGGGTGTACTAGTGAGTGTCAGCCACACCTCTGTCACCAGGGGAGTGTGGAGAACAAGCAAAGAGCACCCCTTTATATCCTGGAGCCGCTGGTGTGTTTCTGCCATGTTGAAATGTTTTCTTGTCCCTGAGCTGGTCACTCAGGGTCAAGATGGCTGAGCTGTGTCTGGTTGGCTAGCACAGGTCGTAAATCTCCTCTGGTTTTGTTGAGTCCACTCAGCTCTCCCAGTAAGCATTCCATCCACTTCTCTACCCTCCATCTGAAGCTCAGGGCTCCAGGACTATCGTCTGCATCTGATTCACTTGGTTTTCCATGTCTTTGTTGTAGAGGGCCCGTGAGGTTTTTTAGCCTAGTCTTCCATCTTGCTGCTCCTCCCCTGGAACCTGCTTTTCACTAATGCCTTGAGGAGTAAAGCTTGAACTTCTTCCTTCAGAGCCATCGGTTCCTGATCGTATGCTACCTCTTGAAAGGGTTGAGCATCGACCAGTTCTTTTTGGTACATGACTCTGTGTATTCCTTCCATTTTCTTTTGATGCTTTCTGAAGCTTTTAATATTTTGTTAACAGAATTCTTCAATATTGCAACTTGAGGCTTGAATTGTTTTCCAGTTCTCTGGAGACAATTAGGCTTGTGGTTGGCATCTGAGATCATTAACCAACTTGGCAGACTGGAGGACAATGCCTTTTTGAACAAAACAAACATTTTATTATGAATTGAGTGAAGGGTCACAGAGCAGATCATCATCCCTACACTGAACAAACCATACACTTTGCTTCACTGCATGCCCGTTGTCCCCTCCAGGTATCAACAGTCAATGGTACCCACCTCCACCCACTCAACTGTTACATTCCTCCCCTGCCAGCCTGCACACTGTCTGCTCCATCACCCCATGTGTCTGCCTCTAGCCCATGACCAGCTGTCACTTCCCCTTCACTCCCCCAGTCCCCTGAAACCATCATAGATGGCCTCTTTCTGTTTGTTTGAACAATTATATAATTCACAGTTTCAAAGTCACAGTCTGAAACCATTGACTGGAATCAAGTTTCTATCTTGAGGCATGAAGTTATGAATTGTTGTTAAGTGTCATTGAGTTGGTTCTGACTCATAGAAATCCTCTATAGGGTCTTGGAGGCTTTTAAAATCTTTGTGGAAGCAGGAAGTCTGACCTTTCTCCCATGCAGTGCCTGGTGGGCTCAAACTGCAGACCTTGTGGTTCACAGTCCAGTGTTTATCACACGGCACCACCACGCCTTTGAATGGTGGTGGTGGTGTACCGCGGAGTCGGTCCCTACTCATAGCAACCCTGTAAAGGGTTTCTGAGGCTGCAAATCTTTATGGGAGCAGAAAGCCTCATCTTTCTCTTGGGGAATGGCTGGTGGTTTCAAGCTGCTGACCTTGAGGTTAGCAGCCTAACTCATAACCACTACATGCTTTTGAATATACTGCCATAATTATTCTTTTGCTTGGATACCGGGGCTTCAGGTTGTAGTTCACCTGGGGCCATAGCACACCCAGGCCTAGCTCACCCAGGCTGAGTCTGTTAAATCCTTGTGAGAGCAAAAATCCTCATCTTTCTCTCTCAGAGATGCTAGGGTTCCAGTACATATTTGCATGGGTTTATTCCAAACAAAATGTGCTTAAACATGTCTCAGAGATTAATGGATGGTCACTACTTGTTTTAGTCAGGTTTAGGGCACCTTTAACAAAAAGGTTTCATCAAAACAGTGGCTTATGAACCTGTCTGGATGGGGCTAATGAAAGGAGATGGGGATAAGACTCTTGTGGTTCAATTATGAATAATTGCTATCAGGACTGACTGTGAGTGTTGCAAATGTAAAGGTAGACATTTTGTAACAAAAGGAGGGGAGTGGTTGATCTTACAGTCCAGGAGCAGAGGTCCCTGGGACCATCAATGGAGAAGAGCGGACCCTACCCAGAGATACGGTGACGCCAGAGATGGAGGTAGAGACATGGAGAGATGGAACGGCTGGGGACTCTGGACTCAGGGAGGGAGAGGGGCTGTGTGCTGGTGACCAGAGGGCAGGTGTGTAGGGTGTACCCTTTGGTTGTTTAAATGGTTGTATATTCCTGAGTGCTTTGGTGTACATTAAAAAAAGAAAGAAAGAAAAAAAAAAGAGGGAATGGAAGCAAATGCTGTGGGATGATGATACACAGAAGGGATTGTAATCATTGCAATGAAACAAAATACGATAGGATGAACGTAAAGTTGATGTTCTTCCATGTAAACTATCACTCAATTCACAATAAAAACTTAAAAACAAAAAACAAAAAACAGTGACTTCTGAAGGAATTTGCTGAGCCAGTTAAATTCAAGGCAGAGAGGTCAGCTGATGAGATTATGGAAACTGGAATTTTGTTGGGACACTTTAGCCCATCCACCCTACAGCTTTAAAAAAAACATAGAAAGGAACATGATTTGCATCTCTTGAGGATACCAACCTCACCATTTTAATGTGGTGCCAATAAAACAGTATAGAATTCTTCAGGGAAAGGTTGGTGCCCTCTAGTTGGTTCCAATGCATAGCGACCCTGTATAGGGTTTCCAAGGCAGCAAATCTTTAGGGCCTCATCTTTCTCCCACAGAGAGGCTGATAGATTTGAACTGCTTACCTTGAGGTTATCAGCTTAACTCATAACCACTACACTATCAGGGCTCTACATAACTATGTAGACCTAGATGAAGGATATCCTGAGAAACTGTAACTTCACAATTTGATATTTTTGTTTAACAAAGCTTTCTATGATTTTTGTAACAATACTTTTTGCCTTACCTGTTAGAGTGTGCTTGTGTGTGTATAACCTTATAAGAAAATATCCATGATTTATTTTTTCTTTAATCAGGAATTAGTTTTGCATTTTGTTGAAAGTTTTCTTGGTATCAGTGGAGGTGATCATATGGTCAAATTACATTCCTGATATAAACTCAAGTAGGATCTTGTATGTATGCACATTATATATGAATATATTTCCTCTAACAGAGATATATTGAACTAGGCAAGAATATATTAAAGATACTAACACATGCAATCAAAGAAGAGTATTAAAATTAAAGGAATCTGAAAGGAAGGAAAAATACAGCATTTGTATTTTCAAATAATAGTATATTACACTTGGAAACTTATAAGAAGTAATGAAAACAAAAGTGGGAGGGGGATGGAAGAACAAGGGATCTAGGGGAATACTGAGACAGGTTTGCATGGGCTAAATGGGACAAAAGTAAATAATGATGAATGCTGAACCTTGGAACCAAGGGCTCTGTAATACAGGGGATCGAGGCATTGTCTAATGGGTAAAAGAGGGGAAATAACGTTAAGATGCTTGACTGTCTTATGAAATTGGTTTCCCTTGTTATGAATATTGATTTCCCTTGCCTACTATTGTAGAATAGACACTTGAGTGGGATCTAAAGGAATGTCGGGAAACATGATTACAGAAAGCTTGTAAGCTTGTCTTCAGCCTCTAACTGATTGGAATACCTAAAAAGAGTTCTAGAATTTGCCCAGTGAAATAGGCTTCTTGTGGAGACTTTACAGTGTATATGACCTTAGGTGGAATCCTAAACCCCATCCAGAACCTTCTGAGATGGGACATTTCCACTTGAAAGGACAAGTAGACCAGCTGGGAGCAGTTAGAGAAACAGAAGATACTTCTTGAAAGAAAAACCAGCAGTAAAAATCTTAAACAAAAACAGCAGTCTAATTAGCCACTACAAAAACAAGCAAGGTGTTTGCTGGGGAGCCATCAAGGCAAGCAATCAAATCCCTTCAGGACAACCTCCCTCCAAGACTGAAACTCAAAGGGAACACATGAGCAGGCACGTAAGATTGCTAGTGACCACGGTTTTGTCAGCTGGTGAGTGGAAGAGGGGCAAAGGCAGTAATGACGACATGGCTGAGTTTGACCACGTTCCATAGACACCTGTCTACCTGGAGATGAAAGAGATAAGAGAAAGGGCTGGTTGGTCCGAAGTGTGGTGATAGCTGAGGACTCCTGAGCCCATGGACAAGGACATAGCCACAGAGGGCTAGAGCTGAGAGTGAAGCATCCAGCTGACATGAAGTGAAGGGAGACACATAAGAACACCCAAATTTGTAGATAGTACTCATTCAACCTAGCCTCAATGTCTTGATGATACAAACTCAACTGTTGTTGTTGTTGTTAGGTGCCATCAAGTCAGTACCAATTCATAATGAGCCTATGCACAACAGAACGAAACACTGCCCAGTCCTGGACTAACCTCACAATTGTTGCCAGACTTGAGCCCATTGATGCTGCCACTTTGGCAATCCATGTCATTGGGGGTCTTCCTCTTTTTCTCTGACCCTCTACTGTAACAAACA
>NW_006408524.1:2547125-2568390 GCF_000296735.1 Chrysochloris asiatica | reverse complement strand
GTACAAGTGGGCATTTTGTGGCAAGGAGGGGAGTGACTGACTTTGCTGGCGGGGAGCAGAGGTCCCTGGAACCATGAAGGGAGAAGAGCGGAGAGTGGAACCATACCCAGAGGGGCAGCAATCCCCAAGATGGAGGCAGAGATGATGACGTGGAGAGATGGAGCAGCTGGGGACTCAGGACCTAGGGAGGAAGAGGGGCTGGGGACTCAGGACCCAGGGAGGAAGAGGGGGAGGAGCAGGCTTATAGGATGTACCCTTTCATTGATTGGTGATGCGTGGAGGGGATTGTAACCATGGCAATGAAACAATATACAATAAGATGAATGTAAAACTAATGTTTTCCCATGTAAACTGTCACATAATTCACAATAAAACTTAAAAAACAAAACAAAACAAAAAGACCAACAAGAAATTGGGCAAATATCATAAGTAGACGATTCACAGGAACTTAAATGTACATGTGTCTTAAACATATGAAAATATGCTCACCTATACTCTTACTCGACCCTGGTGCAGCGCTGGAAGATCAGCACTGGATTGCGAAGCACAAAGTCAGTGGTTTAAATCCACCAACTGCTCCTTGGAAACCCTATATAGGGTCACTATGAGTTGGAACCAACTCGACAGCACTTAACAACAACATTAAGAAAAATGCTCACTGAAACTACATTTGTACATAGTTTCTCAACTATTAGATTAACTGAAATCCAATCAGCAAACCACTATGGTGGTGTGATCTCTTACACACTGTTGAAGTCAGAACACAATGACTCAGGTACTATGGCCCTATGGATGACCGTGGAAATATCTGACAGAATCACAGAAGGATTTACCCGCCACCCAACGATTCCATTTCAAGAAGTTTACCCTAAAGTTCTGGTGTGGCGCTGCAGGATAATGCACTAGACCACAAGGTTAGCTTGAACCAAAAGGTCAGCAGTTCAAACCTCACCAGCCACAACTTAGAAATCCTATACAGGGTCACTATGAGTCAGAACCACCTTGACGGCACTTAACAACAACATTCGCAACTCTAAAGTCAATTTTGAACCATATGGTTGGTATGAGTCAGAATCAACTCGATGACAGTGTTTTGTTTTGCTTCTTTAGCCTAAAGTTACACTTTTAGATTTCTAAAAAATGTATGCACAAGGATGTTCATTATGGCATTTTTGGAAAAATCATGCAAATACCGATGGGTAAGGTGCTGTATCACGGAGTACCCTGCAGCCCCAAGTAATAAGAATAGTATTTGTGTACTGGTCTGGGGTGCGCTTCAGGAAACACTGTACAAAAATCAACTGTAGGATAGTGTATAGACTCTCATATAATGCTACATTTCTGTAAGAAAAGAAGAGGAAGATGTGTAAAAGCATTTGTTTAATTTTATTAAACATACATAGTGGAAATAAATATTTGCATAAATGTAGTTAGAACCAAGATTTTCAGTATAATAGAAAATTGCTACAAATAAAAACTTCAAAATGTTACATAAAAATACTGTAATATTACATTTAAGTTGGAAATATCAATATAAATTCATGATTTCTCTTTCTCATCACTGAAATGGTCCATAGCATGACTCATCTGTAGCACCAAAATCTTAATTTCTAAACATCATTCTTCTCTAAAATGAACAAAATCTTGGCTTATTTCAGGTCTTCAACATCTTGTGACAGGAAGGCAGAAATACTCAAGCACAAATAGAGGCATACGGTCAGATTGAAGGGTCTCCCACTGGCTCCTTTTAAAAATATTTGAGTATCAAAAAGAGAATAATGAAGACTTTTGCTTCTGACTGCAAGGGGCTCTGGTAGCATAGTGGTTACGAATCAGACTGCGAACTGCAAGGTCAGCAGTTCAAAACTACCAGTTGCTCCATGGGAGAAAGATGAGGCTTTCTGCTCCCATAAAGATTTACAGGCTCGGAAACCCTGTTCAGGGTCACTATGAGTTGAAATCGACTCGACAGCACTTAACAACAACAATGATAGGGGGAAAAAATACTGGAAAAAATTGTTCTGGAGTTGATTCCATTTGAAGTTTATTTATACACATATATATAAAAAGAGGAAAAGAGTGAGAAAGGTTTATATCAAGAAAATGGCCTACACAGTTTTGTCATTGTTGTGTGCCCTCGAGTCAGTTCCAACTCATAGCGACCCTGTATAGGGTTTCTGAGAAGCGGCTAGTGAGTTTGAACCACTGGCTTTGTAGTTGAAGTCAACCTTGAGGTCGAGTGCTTATCCTCCAGGACTCCTACACAGTTGCAGAAGAGAGCGAGTTCTAAGTCCATGGTCAGATGTCCAGCTGGAGACAGCTGACTCGTGTAGCTGCCTGGGCCGATGAACCCAAGATCAGCATGTCAGACAGCAGACTCTTGCTGTAGGGATGAAGCCAAGTTCAGCTTGTCTGTCATTCTGTTGTGGCTGGTATGTTGCTGAAGCTATGCCACTAGTATTTTAAATATCAATAGGGTCACCCATAGTGAACAGGTTTCCATGGGACTTGCAGACTAAGCCAGACTAGGAAGAAGAGGCAGACCACTTTTGAATAGTTAGTCACTGAAAACCTTATGAATAGCAGCAAAATATTGACTAATATAGTGTCAGAAGAAGGGCCCCTCAGATTAAAAGGAGCTTAAAATACGATTGAAGAGCCACCTCCTCAAAGTAAAGTTGACCTTAATGACATGGATGGAGGAAAGCTTGCAAGTCCTTCATTTTCTGACGGGGCACAATTCAAAAATGAGGAGAAACAGCTACAAACGCCCATTAATAATTAGAACATGGAGTGTGCACAGTATGAATCTAGGAAAATTGTAATCCACCAAAACTGAAACAGAATGCATAAAAAGCAATAGTCTAGGCATTAGCTGAAGCTGATAGGTATTAGCCATTTTGTAGAGAAACCATATTCTAGGAATGACAAACTGAAGAGGAATGGGCATCATATTCAGGCTCAATAAGAGCATTTCAAGATCTATTGAAAGTCACTGCTGTCTATGATAGAAATGATGCTGGAGATCGTGTGATAGGATTTTGCAAAACCAACAACTTGATAAAATAAGTTTGGTGAAAGGCTACAACCCTACAGAACATATAGAACACCTTTGCCAGTTTTGAACCAGGCAGTATACCCTTGTTCTAGCTGATCAACGATCTTGATCGCTGTACAGATTCCACAGGAACACAATTAACTCTTCAAGAATCCCATTTCTTCATAGCATTACCATCATTTGTTGTAATCTACATAACTTATCTTGGTGATTACATGATAGAATTTTGCAAGACCATTGAATTACTCATTGCAAATCCTTCTTTTAACAACATAAATGGAGACTATATGCACAGATCTCATCAGATGGAAAGTGCAGGTATCAAATTGACTACATCTATGGGAAGAGATGATATGGAGCTTTTCCATCTTCTCTTTCCACAGATGTAGTCTATCTGATTTCTATGTGTTCCATCTGGCGAGGTCCATGTGTATAGTCGTCTGTTATGCTGTCTAAAGAAGGTATTT
This sequence comes from Chrysochloris asiatica, assembly GCF_000296735.1. Classification (NCBI taxonomy): domain Eukaryota; kingdom Metazoa; phylum Chordata; class Mammalia; order Afrosoricida; family Chrysochloridae; genus Chrysochloris; species Chrysochloris asiatica. The sequence goes on along the minus strand of NW_006408524.1, from coordinate 2,564,865 downwards.
GAAATAAACAAATCATTTGTCTTGCAGAAATCTATCATTCATTCTCCAGCATCATTTCTATCACCAAGTCCAAATTTTCCAACTACTGGTCCCTCCTCTTTGCTCCCTACTTTTGCATTCCAGTCACCAGTAATGAGCAATACATCTTAATTGCATGTTTGATCGATTTCAGACTGAAGAAGTTGGTAGAATTCTTCTATTTCATCTTCACTGGCTTTAGTGGTTGGTGCATAAATTTGAATAATAGTGGTATTAATTGGGCTTCCCTGTAGGCGCATGGATATTATCCTATCACTTATAGCATTGTACCTCATGACTGATCTGGATATGTTCTTTTTGACGATGAATGCAACACCATTCCTTTTAAATTTGTCATTCCCTGCATAGTAAACCATGTGGTTATCAGATTCAAAATGGCCAATACCAGTTCATTTTAACTCACTAATGCCTAAGATATCGATGTTTATGCGTTCCATTTCATTTTTGACCACTTCCAATTTTCCCAAATTCATACTTCGTACATTCCATGTTCCAATTTTCAATGGATGTTTACAGCTGTTTCTCCTCATTTTAAGTTGTTGCCCATCAGCAAATGCAGGTTCTGTGTGCTTTTTTCCCCCAAGCTTAACTGTATTCATGTCATTATGGTCAACCCTACTTTGAGGAGGCATTTTTTTCCACAATCGCTTTCTGAGTGCCCTCCCACCTTCCAGTCCTATATCTGACAATGTTTCTCCGCTATGCATAGAGTTTTAAGTGACTAGCGATTCGGAAGTAGTTTGTCACTCTTTCTTCCTAGTCTGTCTTTGTTTTGTAGCTCATCTGAAACCTTTCCACCATGGGTTATCCTGCTGGTTATTTAAAACACCGGTGGCATAGCCCTCAGAATCACAGCAACTCAGACCACCACAGCACGACAGACAGACGAGTGGTGGCTGTTTGGTTTTATGTCTATACTGTCTCTTTAAATTTCTATGTCAATCTTGATACAATCCTGATATAATCAAGATAATATTAAACATGGGAAGAGATGATGAAGAAGCTCAATATTATCATCCAAAAGAAGGCCAGGGGCAGAGTGTGGAACAGACCATCAGTTGCTCATATGCAAGTTCAGGCTGAAGCTGAAGAAAACTAAAACAAATCCATGAGAGCCAAAATACGATTTTTAGTTTATCCCACCTGAATTTAGAGACCATCTCAAGAACAGATTTGATGCATTAGATACTGATGAGTGACAATCAGAGGAGTTGTGGGATGACATCAAGAACATCATACAAGAAGAAAGCAACAAAAAGACAGGAAAGAAAGGATCAAAATGGACATCAGAAAATACTCTGAAACCTGCTCTTGAGTGTAGAGAAGCAAAAGCAACGGAAAGAAATGAGGAAGTTAAAGCTGCTCTCTAATGTTTCAAACTTCCTGAGGGCAGTTGGAGAAGACAGTGTTAAGTATCATAATGAAATGTACAAAGTTCTAGAGTTAGAAAACCAAAAGGGAGGAACATGCTAGGCATTTCTCAAGCTGAAAGAACTGAAGAAAAAAATTAAGCCTCAAGTTGCAATACTGAAGAATTCTGTGGGCAGCATATTGAATGATGCAGAAAGCATCAGGGAGATGAAAGGAATACACAGAATCACTGTGTCAAAAAGAATTTGTCTCTGTTCATTTCAAGACGTAGTATATGATCAAGAACCAATGGTACTGAAGGAAGAAGTTCAAGCTGCACTGAAGGCATTGGTGGAAAAGAAGGTTCCAGAAATTGATGGAATACAAACTGAAATCTTTCAACAAATGTATGCGGCACTGAAGGTGCTTATTGTCTATGTCAATAAATTTGGAAGATAATTGCCTGACCAACTGATTGGAAGAGATCCATGTTTGTGCCCATTCCAAAGAAAGGTGAGACAATGGAGCGTGGAAATCATCTAACACTATCTTACGCAAGAAAAATTTTTCTGACGATAATTTTGAAATGGTTGCCAGAAATTCAAGCCAGATTCACATGAGGATGTAAAACTAGGAATACCTTGTTGATATCAGATAGATCTTGACTGAAGCAGAGGATACCGGAAATATGTTTACTTGTGCTTTCTTGACCTCGCAAAGACATTCAGCTGTATCATAACAAACTAAGGTCAAAATTGTGAAGAAAGGGCATTCCAGAACATTTCATTGCACTCATGAGGAATCTGTACATAGACCAAGTGACAGTCGTTCATTCAGAACAAGAGGATAGTGCATGGTTTATATCAGGAAAGTATGTGCCAGATTTGTATCCTTTTGCATATTGATCCAATCTATATACTGAACAAATAATCCAAGAAGCTGGTTCACACGAAAATGATTGTGGCATCAGGTTTGGAAGAAAACTCATTAACAACTCGTGATATGCAAATGATACAACCTTGTTTGATGGAATTGAAGAGGACTTAAAATAATTACTGATGAAGATCAAAGAATACAGAATTTAGTATGGATTGCACCTCAGTGTAGAGAAAACAAAAATCCTCACCACTGGAGCAATAAATAACTTAAAATATATAAGTATAAATAAATGGAGAAAAGATTGAAATTGCCAAAGACTTAATTTTGCTTGGATCTATATCAACAGAAATGGAAGCAGCAGTAAAGAAATCAAATGACATATTGCATTAGACAAATCTGCTGCACAAGACCTCTTTAAAGTGCTGAAGAACCAAGATGACACCTTGAGGACTAAGGCATACCTGACCCAAGCCATGGTATTTTTAATTTCCTCATATGCATACATAAGGAATTCTGACTCCTCATATGCACTCGACCTCAAGGTTGGTTAGAACCACAAGGTCGGTGGTTCAAACTCACCAGTCGCTCCTCGGACACCCTGTACAAGGTCACTGGAATTGACTCAACAGCACTTAACAACAACAACAACATGCATACATAAGCTGAATAATTAATAAAGAAGATCATAGAAGAATTGGTGCATTTGAATTATGGTGTTGGTGAAAAATATGGAAAGTACCATGGACAGAAAGAAGAACAAAAAAATGGGTTTTATAAGTACAGTTAGAATGCTCCTTTGACGTGAGGATGGTGAGACTTCGTCTCTTGTGCTTTGGAGGCACTGTCAAGAGACATCAGCCACTGGAGAATGACGTTGTTATTGTTCAGTGACATTGAGTCGGTTCCAACCCTTAGCAACCCTGTATAGGGTTTCCCAGGAGCGGCTGGTGAGCTTGAACCGCTGATCTTGCAGTTCAAACCAACTTTGCAGTTCAGCGCATTAACCCACAGCAGCACTTTGCTTGGTAAAGTAGGTGGTCAGTGAAAAAGAGGAAGACCCCCAATGAGATGGATTGACAAAGTTGCAGCAACAATGCGCTCAAACGTAGCAACAACTGCGAGGATGGGCCTGGACCAGGCAGCACAGGGCTTCTGTGAGTTGGAACCAGCCTTGTTAGGGCACCTAACAAAACAATAACAGGCAAGATGGCAGACTGCTGACGAGAATCGACAGGCAATACAGCCACGGGCCCAAGTTCAAAGATCCAGGGGTCATATGACAGACCAGATGCAGGATCCAGACCCAGTGAAAAGCATCTAATATATTTGAAGTAGGTATCACCATGAAAGAAACTTCCTTTCAATCAATGACTGCTCATAGCAGATCTCACCACAGAGGTGATGACATCATTTGGGATCTCATTGTGGAGGATTACTATGTCCCAACTGAAAACCACTGAGAGTCCTAGCCCAGCATGGTTGACACAAACCCTAAGCTACGATGGTTTAATATGGTTGCTATTTGAGACAGAGATCCCAAGGTCTTTCTTCCAAGGTGTTTCTGGGTGGATTCCAGTCTCCCATCTTTAAGAGTGTATTAATTGTTTGAACCATCCAGGGACTCTCTCCTCCCACTTAAAAGCACAAAACAAAGAAAGAACAGACATAAATACATGCAACATCAGCTTTGAAATACTGAGCAACAAGCAGTGGTCTATAAGAGAAGGAAACGAATGAGCGAGCCCTAGGATTGCCCCAACTTACTGCCTGGAGAGAGGTCCCTGCCTGAGCGAAGAGGCTGAACCAAACAAAGTGGATTCTAACATGCCCACCAGTCTCCCTAAGGCGAGAAAACTGAGTTGAGAATTTGAGAGAGTCAGTGAAGCTAGGATTTGAAGATCAGAATGCAGGAAAGACCTGCATGAACAGTAGATTGCTACAAAAAGAGAAAAAGCTCTGAGGTCCATTGAAGATCACCCTTGAATTCTCAGCTGGACAATAAACAAGACAGGTGTGAAACACCACCTATGACTGCGGAAAGGTGGTCCACACAGGGTTCACGTAGGGTCAACAGTTTGTGTCTCTATCAGCCATAGTGGAAAACCATTATGAGAAAGGAGTTATTGGACAAAATACTGCTGAGTATTATCCTGTTGGTGAGGAAAGTATCCCAGGGCAATACATTTCTTTAGATACCCATTAACAGAGTTTAAAAGCAAAGCTTGAGAGGTTCGAATGGTTCCCAAGTGACTTAACTGCATTCCAGAAAAATCTCAAGGATATTTACAGGAATACAAAAATATCCAGGAGCCAACAAGATAAAAATTACCCTCCACTTTACCAAGTATGATGTCCTTCTCCAGGGACTGGTCCCATCCTGGTTTCTAAGGAGGTTGTGTTGTTGTTAAGTGCTGTTGAGTTTATTCCGACCCATAGTGACCCTGTATAGGGTTTCCAAGGAGCAGCTGGTGAGCTTGAACTGCCGACCTTGCAGTTCAAACAACTTTGCAGTCTGAAGCATTAGCCCATAGTGCCACACCAGGACTCCATAAGGAGACTGTACTTCCACCAAGCTCAACCACCACTAGCCTTTCTGTCCCTTAAAGGTATGGCAGGAAGCAGGATATGCAAGGCCAACAAGAGTCTGGCCTTTAGTAAAATCAATAGGAAACACTATAGCCAGGACAAGCAGTACAGAACTGGGGCCGGGGAGGATGTTATACCACTTGAGAATCCCTTGTGAAGATCATCCCCCAAGACCCACTAAAAGATTGAGATTTACTCCTAAAAGTATAGAATACTCCTCCGCATTCCCACCTTACCATCACACCCACAGGTCTCTAGTACCTAACTGTAAAACACAGGCTCCATTGGAGGTTGGGAAGTTAGGAAAACCTGAAGTCATCAGAGGTCATTAAAATGACTACAACAGAGGAAGTCGAAGCCCCAGACACCTACATAAAAATACAGAAAACATTAAGTACAGCCCAAATACTGGTCAGATTAATTTATATCTTACGTTATTAAGCAATACGTTCTGTCTAGCCTTCAACAAAATGTTATCAGGTATGTGAAAAGGCAAGAAAGAAGAGAAAATGCAAATATCAGAATATGACACAGATATGAGAAGTGCATTAAAATGCATTAAAAAAAAACAGTGATTTCTATGTTCAGGGTTTTAATGGAACTAGTAGACACCATGTAAAAACAGATGGGCAATATAATCAGAGAAATGAAAACTGTAAACTAAAATCAAAAGAAAATGGTAAAAAAAAAAAAAAAAACCTTGTATAAAGAATAAATAATGACTCTGATAGACTCAATAGACTTGATGTGATGAGGGCAAAATCAGTGAATTTGAAGGTCAATGTTGTTGTTGTTATGTGCTGTGGAGTCGGTTCCGACTCATAGTGATCCTGCACAGGGTTTCCGAGGCTGTAAATCATTAGGGAAGCAGAAAGCTTCATCTTTCTCCCGCGGAGCTGCTGGTAGTTCCGAACTGCTGACCTTGAGGTTAGCAGCCCGATTAGTAACCACTACGCTACCAGACAGAGCTCCTTAGGGAGTTCTAAACGGTAATGGAAAGAGAAAAAAACAAAACCTAGAACATGGGAAAGAAAGTGATACTAAAGGTGTGTTGTTGCTGTTAAATGCCATCGAGTCTGGTCCCAGACTTTGCAGTTCAGTGCTTATCCTGTGGCACCACACCAGGACTCCAGCAAAAGGTGAATTGTAAGCATAACTGGACGTCTGGTGTGAAGGTGTAGGCCAGCACTGGACTGCGAACCACACGGTCGGCACTTTAAACCCACCAGCAACTCCTTGGAAACCCTATGTAGGGTCATTATAAGTCAGAACCAACTTAATGGCACTTAACAACAACAACAACAGTGTAAATATACCAATTAAATCAAAGAACTTTTTAGAGTAGTGAAAAAAAAAAACAAGACTCAACTTGTGTTGTAAATAAGAAATCCACTTTAAATAATAAAGACTTGTTACTGCCATTGAGGGTTTCTGAGGCTATAAATCTTTATGGAGCAGAAGCCTCGTCTTTCTCCTTCCAAGTAGCTGGTAGACTTGAAACAGTGACCTTAAGTCAAGCAGTCCACTGCTTATCCTACAGGGTCTTACGTAGGTTAAAAGTAAAAGGGACTGTTGTTGTCAGGTGCTGTCGAGACTGTTTCGACACATAGCAACCTTATACACAACAGAATGAAACACAGTGCGGTTCTGTGCCTTCCTCGCGATCATGGTTAAGTTTGAGCCCATTGCTGCTGCCACTTGCCAATCCATCTGTTTTTCCCTGATCTTCCATTTTACCTAGTATAATGTCCTTCTCTAGGGACTGGTCCCTTCGACTATTGTCCAAAGGATGAGAGACAATGTCTGGCTGGCCATCCTGGCTTCTAAGGAGCATTCTGGCTGTATTTCTTCTAACACAGATTTGTTTGTTCTTCTAGCAATTCATGGTACTTTCGATATTCTTGTCCAACACCATAACTCAAATGTATAAATACTTCTATAGTGCTTATTTACTGTCCAACGTTCACATGCATATAAAGTTATTGAAAATACCATTCCTTGGGTCAGGTGTACCTTAATTCTCAAACTGTTATCTTTGCTCTTGAACAATTTAAAGAGCTCTTGTGCAACAAATTTTTTTTAGTATATTACATTGACTTCTTGATTGCTGCTTCCATGAGTGTTGATCGTGGATTCAGGCAAGATGAAGTCTTTGACAACTTCGATCTTTTCTCCATTTATCATGATGTTACTTATTGGTCCAGTGGTGAGGATTTTTGTTTTCTTTACATTCAGGGCAATCTATATTGAAGGCTGTGGTTTTTGATCTTCATCAGTCAATATTTTAAGTCCTCCTCACTTCCAGCAAGTAAGGTTGCATGATCTGCATATCGCAGGTTGTTAATGAGCCCTCCTCCAACCCTGATGCCACGTTTTTCTTCATAAAATCCAGTTTTTTAAAAATTATTTGCTCAGCATACAGATTGAATAAGTATGGTGAAAGAATACAACCCTGGCTCATACCTCTCCTAATTTTAAACCATTCGGTGTCCCCTTGTTCTATTCAAATGATTGCCTCTTAGTCTAGGAGATTACCCTGTACTTTATTAATTTCTTCTCCATTTCAAAGCAGTCTGCTTTATCTTGAAATCTACCTGACCTCCTCACCACCTGGAACTCTGTAACTATACTTTTTCCCTCCCTTCACTTTGTAGTTGTCCTGATCATAGATGAACATCTCTGATTCTCTATTTTCAGTCCTGTTTTTTGTTCTACTCTGGACACTTCCAGATCTGGACCGGATTCCAGTTGGTGTGACCATGTATGTCAGTCTCCAGTGGTTAGCTGCTACTCTTGGTTCTCCATCCAAAGAAGTCCTTTTATTCCTTTTTGTAAAATAAAATTCTGATGAATGCAATCTAAATAGACAGACAAATGGTCCTGGAACAAAAATGCAATTTTTAACATAAGCTTAATACCTTATATAAAATGAATTCAAGATGAATCATAGATTTCAATGAAAAACATAAGGCTATAAAACTTTTAGAAGAAAATCTTTGGGATGTAGGGGTTGGCGAAGAGTTCTAAGATACAAAACAAAAAACATGATCCATGATAGGAAAAAAAAAGAAATAAATTTAACTTAATCAAATTTTAAACCTTTAGCTATGCAAATATCCTGTCAAGACATACTACAAACTGGGAGAAAATATTTGCAAAGCATCTATCTGGCAAAAGATTAGTATCAAGAATATATAAAGAACTCTCAAACCTTCAATTAAAAATAAACAATTTAATTTTAAAATAGACAAATGAGATGAGACATTTCATGGAAAAGGAAAATTAACCCATGTAAAGACGTTCAAGATCTCTAGCTGTAAGGGAAATGCAAATTAAGACTACCTGAAATATCATTATAAACCTGTTAATATAGCTAAAATAAAAAATACAGCTAATATCAAATAGTGCTGGCAATGATACAGAGAAAGTAGGTCTCTCACACATTGCTGGTGGGGGTATACAGTCACTCTGGAAAATATTTGGACAGTTTCTTAGAGAAGTAAACACATGCACAATCACACTCCAAAAAATTTAGCCCAGAGAAATAAAAACTGATCTCCACACACAGCCCATGAATGTTAGCTTTATTTGTAATATACAAAAACTGAAAACTACTAAAATGTCCTGAGTAGAACTGTTGTTCATTCATACCATTGATTCTTGCTCAACAGTAGAAAGGAACCAACTACTGGTATGCACAATGGCTAGGCAAGATTGACGGTGAACTCTGTGGAGTGCAATGGACAACCCATTGAAGTTACTACTGTGTGATTCTTCAAGTGACAAAACTATTGTTGTTGTTAAGTGCCATCAAGTCGATTCCGACTCATAGTGGCCCTGCACATGGTTCCTGAGGAGTGGTTGGTAAGCTTGAACCACCGACCTTGTGGTTCAAACCAACTTTGCAGTCCAGCATAGTAACCCACAGTGTCACACCAGGACCCTGACAAATCCGTGGAGATGGGAAGCTACTAGTGGTTGCCAGGGGCTATGGATGGTGGGGTGGGAGGGAGGAGAGTGGGTGCTATCATAAAGAGGTAGTTGTTGTTAAGTGTCATCGAGTCAGTTCTGACTCATAGCAACCTTGTATAAGGTTTCTGAGGAGCAGCTGATGAACTTGAACCTCCAACTTGCTGTTCAAACTACCTTGCAGTCCAGCACATTAACTCACAGTGCCACACCAGGACACCTTGTCATAATGTTAGAATTATGATGCCAGATTTGGGTCGTTAGACTGTGCTGGTGTTTATACAATACACACATATGACAGAATGGCATAGAACCACACACAGTCCGTATCCATGTCAACATCTTGGCATTGTTGAGAACAGCTGAAAGCTCCGGGAGACTTCTCTGTACTAGTTTTGCAACTTCATGTCAATTTACAATTATTGCAAAATATGAAGTAAACAGCAAACAAAAGACCAATATTTCATGCAGCAAAAGAACTCTACTAGGGACTCCTGCAAGAACATGAATGAATCTCAGAAGGTAATGTTGAGCAAAAGAAGCTAGACATAAAAGAATGCATACTTTTGTTTTGTAGGCTTTGTTTTGTGATGTTCAAGAACAATCAAAACTAGTCCTGTTATTAAGTGCTGTCATATCTATTCCGACTCACAGCGACCCTGGACAAGGTTTCTGAGGAACAGTTGGGGGGTTTGAACTGTTGACCTTGTGGTTCACAGTCCAGTGCAGATCCTAAAGTGCTACACAAGGAGTCTTGAAGTGATAGAAATCAGGATATTAGTTACTCAGGACTTGGAGAGAGAGTGGGAAGGAGTGCTAAAATTAGCCCTGGTATGGCCCTGTAGGGAGTCCTGGTGTGGCGTTGTGGGTTTATGCTCTGGACTGCAAAGTCAGTTTGAACTGCCAGGTTGGTAGTTCAAACCCATCAGCCGCTCCTTGGAAACCCTATTGTTGTTGTTGTTAAGTGCTTTCGAGTCAGTTCTGACCCATAGAGACCCTGTATAGGATTTCTGAGGAGTGGTTGGTGAGCTTGAACCACCGACCTTACAGTTCAAACTGACTTTGTGATCAAGCGACACACCAGGACTCCTGGGAACCCTATACTGGACCATTATGAGTTGGTACTCAACAGCACTTAACAACAACAAAATTAGCTTAGGGGTGAATATGGTAATGACAGATATTACTATGAGAACTCAGGTGTGGTACTATAGAGGTTAAAAATAAAAATTCAAAAAGCTATACAACTAAGAAAAGTGTGTATGTCAGGAGGGACCAGTCACTGGAGAGGGATATCATGTTCGGTAAGGTGGCGGGTCAGAGAAAAAGAGGAAGAACCTCCAGCGAGATGGACTGGCAAAGTGGCAGCATCAATGGGCTCAAGCATGGAAATAATTGTGACACTGGCCTGGACCGGGCAGTGTTCCGTTCCGTTTTGCATAAGGTCACTATGAGTCAGTGCCGACTCGATGGCACCTAACAACAACAATGTATGTCTGTAATGTTAAAAATGATAAGAGAAAAAAGTCTGTCTGGTTTTGTTTTCTACATGTCTGCACTGCCAGAATAGGTCATAACTGAGGGACACTGCCCACCTGGGGACATCACCCATGTCCATGTTCTACTTTAGGTTCTTGATCTCAGGACATGGAAAAGAAAGGCGCAACTTTCTTATTCCTTCCTAGACTGTTCCTTTGTTTCTGGACTGTGTTTCTATTCTCATCACTGTTATTGCTATCTTTTAAATGGGAATTGGCATCAGATTATTACCTCATTATCAGTGAATGTCTAATGTGGTCTCACACTAATGCCAGAAACTCCTGGGAACGTATTAGAAATGGAAATCCTCAGACCCCATTTGATATACTGCAGATAAGGCCCAGTGGCCCCCTTTCCAGCATATCCAGGGAATGTGCTGATGTTTGAGGACCATGGCCCTCTAAGGGATTCCCCATCAGCAGACTCTGAGATGGGGTTTAGTAAAGGGATATGTTTGGCAATGACCTCGGAGTTGGGGGTCCTTTAGCCTCTTCAAATATTGCAGTATAAACTCTTCCAGTTGCCAGGATCCTATTTCTAATTCTCTGCCTGAACTTTAGCTGCAGTAGGGGATTAAGTAGGGAATTCAATGGCAACCATTTGTCAGACCTTGACTTTCTTTATATTATTTCAGTTGAACGACCTTGATCTTGAGGTGAAAGAAATCAACATAGTTTGCTACCAAATATCCTAGAGTCTTGCCGAGTGGAGAAAAGGTCTGAGTCAGAAATACAGCAGTGGTGGCCCCATCTCATAACAGAGACAGACGTGGAAGAATCTCATCCCAGACTTCCTCTTAGGACCTATGACTAGGTCCCGAGACTAGTACCTGCTTTGGTTACATTGTGTGTGTGGGTTTTTTTAAATTATATACCCCAGCTTGAACTAGTTTGTTGTTGTTGACTATACATAGTGACTCTGTATAGGATTTCTGAGGAGTAGCTGGTGGGTTTGAACTACTGACCTTGAGGTTTAAATTGACCTCGTGGTTAGCGGGTGAAAATGGTGATGGCAGTAATGACCATAACAAATCAAGCTTCTCAAAGAATTCAGGAGAAGACATCAGAAAGGCCTGGGAGAGGACTGTGGTCAAGAAGAAGTGGTATCCCTGGGCCCGGGTGGTGCCCTGTGTCACCTCTCAGCTCTGCCGTTTGCACAGGAGTCTCACTCTTCTCTCTGCCAACCAGATGGCTTTCTGCATCGTAGGGTGCATGAAGGGTTGAAGAGGACTACTCAGCTCAGTGTTCACAGTTCATTTTTAGAAGAATTTGCCTGCTTTCCATGACCTATGCCTGCCTCTGCTTCATACACCTTTATGCCTCTACTTCAACACCCTATTTCAACATCAGTAGTTTTGGTCAAGTTTCCACTTGTGTCCACCACAACTGCTGGGTTTGAGGTCAGGAGTCAAACGTTCTGCGGGCCATCTCTGAGGGTGAGAAGCCAATTCTTAGAGAAGAGAGGCTGAGCAAACAATCTAACAGATGGTTTATCACGATATACGCAAATACGCTTGGAGAACATTATGACCGTCAAGTAGAATGTTCCATCCTCATTAGAAATGATGGAATCGATTTTCTTCACTGATGCTTTACTTATTTTGAGAAGGAAAAGAAAATTATTTAATTTTCAGGGGTTTCAGTGTGACAGGTAATTAAATAATGGCATGGAACATGTCATCTGCAGTGATCTTTCTTCACCCAGATTTTTTTTTCCAGAATCATTAGAGATTATTTTATTTTGAAGAGAAATAGCTGCCCTAGCAACTCGAAGTGACTTATAGTATAGTTCTCAATCTTGTAAAAGTTGTTATATTTTATAAAAATTAAATTGCACCAAAGTCACAATCTCTGGGAACTGAGCCTGCAGATGCCTCCAATTAAGCCTCCCCCAGGCATCTGCTGCAATATTTTGCCAATAAGCCATTCCAAGCTAAATATAGTTTTGATTCTCACAGCACTTTCTGTAGCAATTAAATGTGTATTTCCAACATTCATGTTGCGTTTGGCAATCTCTTTCCGCCGGTTGCCCATTCTGTGGCCACCTGCTCTCTAACATCGGCCTCCTCCTGCATACGCTAACTTGGTTGTTTGCTTGATCTTATCACCCTTTTGCAAATCCATGATGAACAAAATAAATCTATGGCTATGTTTTTATTTTGTTTTTGCAGGCCTGTGAAATGAAGCAACTGGCCCTAAGTGTCTTTCTCTCAATCAATGACAAAGAGGTCCATGTCTCCTACCTAGGGCCTGGTACTTGACTCCATATAAAATTGTCAGCTGTTTGCTCTAGAAGGAGTTCTGGTGGTGATGCGGGTTAAGCACTGGGCAGCTAACTGCAGGGTTGGAAGCAAACAACCTCATCTTTCTCCAACAAAGTGGTTTGCTCCCCAAAATATTTGCAGTTCAGGAAACCTAAGAAGTAGTTCTACACTATTATATAGAGTTGCTGTGAGTTGGAATTCACTACAAGGCAGCAGGTTTGCCCTGAGCTCCATTTTGAAAATAACACGTGTGCAATTAGCTTATCATTTCCATGAGGTAGGTGTGAGATGGCATTTATCTTTCATCAGTGTTGCACGGTGGGTGATCCCAGAGGAGACTGTGAGAGGAGACCAGCATGTGGAGAGTGCCGCTGAGATAAAGATTGTGGGAGAAAGCAAGGGAGCAGGATGGAGCTGGTGTACATTCACAACAGGGATGGCAGCAAACTCCACCAGGGGCTCTGAACTGGAGAGAAAGGTCAGTCTTCACACTCCTACTTGGATTAGTCATTGGATGCAACACAGAGGAGGCCCACTAGAGCCACACAGCAGAGACGCCAGTCATCTAAAGGTAAGCACCATTTTTAGAGAATGGGGCATCATGACTCTACCTCACACTCTGACTGGAGTCTGGGCCCCTCACACTATGATAAATGCCTCTGGTCCCCTGCTGTCTGCTCCTGCTATAGCTGTCCCTTCCCTGTGCAGTCAGACCACTGTCCCTTCACTGTAGATTCATTCATCACTCTTCAGGAGTCCTGGTCAAACTGCTGCTCATTCTTCCCAGACATCTCGGCCATCCATCGCTCTCGTTTGCTTCTCTGCTGTCATTTCTGACTTTACACTTCCATCAACTCGTGTCTAGACTAAAAAGACAGCCTCCAAGACGCTAGCACCTACTGTAGCTGCTCTGGTCCTTCCCAACTGCTAGTGTTTTTCCTCCTCTTTTTACTTCTGGTTGAGCTCTGATCATCCAGTCACTGATGCCAGGATAAGTGGGTATTATCTGCAAGTGTGGGTGTTCTTATGCATATGCCCTCTCTTCTTATCAGCTGGATGCTTCACTCTCCACTCTAGTCCTCTGTGGCTATGTCACTGACTCTGGGCCCAAGAGTCCCCAGGTCTTGCCACACTGCTGGTCAACCAGGTCATCACCCGGGTTCACAGAAGTCTATTGAACGTTGTAGGGCTTAGCTCACTGCTTCATTGCTGTTTTTCCCTCACTTCCCCTTATCGGTGTCGAGCATGGTCACCAATCACAGCGTGTATTCCCATTTAGTCTTAGTCTTGGAAGGGGGTTTGCACTGAGGGGACCCGACCACTTGTCTTGATGTTTCCTGGGCAAGCACCAACTGCTAGTGTTTTACCATTAACCACAGCATACAACTTCATGTTGCTTTTGATAGGTGGAGCTGGTTCTGACTCATGTTGTTGTTGTTGTTGTTGTTAAGTGCCATTGAGTTGGTTCTGACCCATAGCAACCCTCTATAGGGTTTCTGAGGAGCAGCTGATGAGCTTGAACCACCGACCTTGCTATTCAAACTGACCTTGTAGTTGAGTGCTTATCCTACAGTGCCACACCAGGACTCCAGCTACCCTGCTACCCCATAACTACCCCATATAGGGTTTCTGAGGACTAGTTGATGGGTTTGAACCAGGAACCCTACAGTTAGCAATCTAGTGCTTATCCTATAGCACCACAGCAAGTCTGCTTAGTCTTGCTTTAAGGTTGTTCATTATCCAACTTCAGCCTTCACTATGTCATTCCTGAACCTGACCAATAACCACGTGGACACAGTCATGATTTTCTGAGATGTTTCACCATTCTACTGCTGGGCCCTGCAGAACCCTATGCTGACCTCCTTGTCCTTCTCTTGAATTTCATTCAGAGGCAATAAAACAAGAAAAAGAGGCCTATGGGAAAGGAAATGCAGTCCTGGGGAAATGTTGGACTACATCCTGGGGTAGCCAGTTGTTGCTAGGTGTCATTCAGTTAGTACTGACTCATAGCGACCTTTCACACAACAGAAGGAATCACTGCTCAGTCCTGCACCAATCTCACAGCTGTTGCTGCTGTCACTGTGCCAATCCGTCTCATTGGGGTCTTCCTCTTTCTCACTGACCCTCCACTACACCAAGCATGATATCGTTCTCCAGGGACTGGTCTCTCCTGATAATATGCCCAAAGTGTAAGAGACAAAGTCTGGCCATCCTGGCTTCTAAGAAGCATTTTGGCTGTACTTCTTTCAACACAGATCTGTTTTTACTTCTAGGGTAGCTAGCTAAAAAAGGTTAAAAAAGAAAAAGACTTACGTGGTAGAAAAGATCTAGTTAGTGATTTGTGTTGTTCAGTTCCTCTATATTTTTTTCTGATTTTCTGTCTACTATTCTATCAAGGAGTCCTGGTATGGCACTGTGGGTTAATGCATCAGACTGCAAAGTCATTTGAACTGCAAGGTCAGTGATCCAAGCTCACCACCTGCTCCTTAGAAACCCTATACGGGGTCGTTATGGGTTGGAATTGACCTGACAGCACTTAACAACAATTCTATCAAGTAACTGAGGGAAAAGCATTAAAATCTCCAACTATGATTGTGGATTTGTCTTTTTCTCTGTTCAGTTCTGTGAGCTTTTGCTTCAATTATTAATTTCTGTGTCCGGTGAGTGGATCGTTTAGGGTTGTTTTGGTCAATTGACCTTTGACCTTTTATTCATTGTGTACTGTCATTCTGAATATTTTTTGCTCTGAAATCCCCTTTGTCTGGAAATAATACAGTCAAGTCACTTCATCTTTCCTAATTAGTACTGCATGGTGGTGGTGGTGGTTATGTGCCGTGGAGCTGGTCCAACTCATCGCGAACCTGTACAGGGTTTCTGAGGCTGTAAATCTTTACGGGAGCAGAAAGCCTCATCTTTCTCCTGCAGAACAGCTAGTAGTTTTGAACTGCTGACATTGCAGTTCACAGCCTGAGTCATAACCACTATGCTACCAGAGCACCTTAGTATTTGCATAGTATAGTATTATTTTATAACCCTCCACTTTTAACCTATGCATATCATTATACTTGAAACAATTTTCTTCCAGATAGCATAATGCTGGGTCATTTTAAAAATCAAAGCTTACATTCTCTTTTAGTCAGTGTGTTTAGACCATTTATACTTAATGTAATTATTAATATACTCGAATCTCAAGCTACCATCTTATTACTTGTTTTTTACTTTTATGCTCCTTTTTTTATATACTTGTGTTTCCCTTTTCCTGCCTTGTTTGGGTTATTTAAGTATTTTTAATAATCTAGTGTGTAAATCAATTGTGGTTTTGACAGTATCTCTGTTTCTAGTTTCTGTAGTGGGTACTGTAGGCATTACAGTGTGCACACTGAACTTTTCACAGTCCACTTAGCATCAGGTTCTACCATTTCAAGTGGCACATAGAAACCCAACCACGTTATCTTCCCCCTCTATTTTGTGGTCATAAAAATTACATCCACATACACTGAAAACCCATTAAGCAATGTTTTGATTTTTGCTCTCAACCACCAAGCACATTTTAAAGAATTCGAGAGAAGCAGAAGATGAAATCAATCCAAATCTCCCATCTGTTGAACTAAAACAGTTAATTTTTTTTAAAAAAAAAACCTCATGGACAAAGGAAGAGACAATAATAGAAAGAAGGAAGTAAATAAAGTAATACATTCAATTTATTCAGACCTCACCTCTTTCTCAAGTGTTACATGCTTTCAAGGAAAAAACCAACTCAGCAGTCACTTAGGGAAGACAAAATCTGTCCACATCAAGTATTTCTTAGATGTGCACATAAAATTATTCAGGGCAAAGTGCTGCACAAGCTTCTCTGAGCACATCCACAGGGTTGTGAAAACAGGCCCTGGAGTCACCTAGCACCTCTCCAGGGCTCTCCAGGGTTAAATGTCCATGAAGGGGTTTGTTTATGAAGCTGAGAGCAGACTGGACATGGGGCTGAAGGAATGCCACATCTGACTCACAGCAGTCTTGTTTGGCAAAGTCTGTGCCATGGCTACTTCATCTTACTGCATTGTACGCAGCCTCCTTGTGAAGGCCAACGGCACCCGGAGACATCACCTGTGATTTCCTTCCTCAAACTCACTGACTAGAATAAACACTTCTGAGAGTATTTTGATTAGATGAAACCCCTGTGTGCTTTTACCTCAATCATTTGCCTTAGAAAACAAAACATTCAACTAAAAATAGCTCTCTCCTAGGAATATTGAGAGGAAAACTTCTGGAGACAGATTTTCTGGGTATTCAGTAAAATCACTGTCTCAGGCCATTTGGAGAAAAGTGTCCTGGGTACCTCCTATAAGCTGACACAGTGAAGAGGGATGGCAATGGGAGAGAGGGAGACTTTGATGAGGTCTCTCCTTTAAGAAGGAAACAGTTTAGAATACTGTTAAGATGCTTGGCTGTCTTTTGAATCTTGGTTTCCCTTGCCTACCATTGTTAAATAAACACTGGGGGGGTGGGAATAGACAGAAACATCACAATAGAGAGCTTGTAAGTCAGTCTTCAGCCTACTACTAATTGGAATACCTTAAAGGGGGCTAGAAGTTGCCCAGTGAAACAGGCTTCCTGTGGAGCCTTTACATTGCATAAGACCATAGGTGGAATCTAGAACCCCATCCAGAATTGTCTGAGGTGGGAAATTTCCACTGGAAAGGACAAGTAGACCAGCCTGCAGTGGCCAGAAGAATAGGAGCTACTTTGTGAAAGAAAGACCGTCAGGAAAAACCCAAATCAATAACAGCAGATTGATTACTTCAAGAAAAAGTAAGTTGTTCACCCAGGAACCATAAAGGCAAGTGGTTGAAACCCCTCAGAGCAAACTCCCTTCCTAGACTGAAACTCAAGGGGAATAAACAAGCAGGCATGTGGTCTGGCTGGTGACCATGTTGGTCACCGATAAGGGGACAAGGGGCAAAAAACAGCAATGAAGTTGGGATCTGAGTCCGACCACATTCAATAGACTCCTGTGAACTCGGGTGGAAACATGCATGGCCAGCAGTACGGCAAGACCCGGGGACTCCTGGGCCCAGAGGCAGTGACATGGCCACAGAGGACTAAAGCAGAGAGTGAAGT
>NW_006408524.1:2539522-2545850 GCF_000296735.1 Chrysochloris asiatica | reverse complement strand
CAGAGAGGCAGTGACAGCAGGGATGGAGACAGAGACAATGACATGGACAGATGGAGAGGCTGGGGACACTGGACTCAGAGAGGGAGAGGGGCTGTGTGCTGATGGCTGGGGGGGCACGGGTCTGTGGGGTGTACCCTTTGTTTATCTGATGATGCATGGAGGGGATTGTAATCATTGCAATGAAACGAAATACGATAGGATGAGTGAAAAACTGATGTTCTCCCATGTAAACCCACATAATTCACAGTAAAAACTTGAAAGAAAAAAAAAAAGAGAAGGAAACAGTTTAGAGATATGACAGGGTGGTAGATGAGGCAGAAATGCGACATTGACCCTCTACAACAAAGATACGGGAAATCAAATGAAACAGACGCAGGTGATAGTCAGGGAGCCCTGGGCTTTGGGGAAAAAGATAGACAAGTGGATTGAACGCTCATGAAGAGAGGAAGATGTGGAAATAAAAAGGAGACAGACAGGTGAACTATGCCAGCCAACCTACCATAATACAGCCATCTAAAACTTTCATGAGCAACTTCAGAGAGAAGACAATGTCTTGGTGGTTCAGACTTGGGGACATGTGGAGATAAAGGTGCAGTTTTTTTTTTCTTGTTCCCCATACTCCCCTCATGACCAAAGGTGTAATTGGCCCCCACCCATGTACACCCCCAGCGAAGATCCCACTGTCCCAGTGGTTGGAATTGCATGGTGGGGAACGACACAATTCGTCACAGTGAGTTGGGAACCATTCACATCAATCCCAGCTCCAGCATTCAGGTCAGCCCTGTTCCAAACCTTCAGAGTTGTCCCTGGCTAGCCCTGGACTAGCCCTGACTAGGAGAAGAAGCTGAACAGATGGGGATGGGGGCAGATAGACAGGCGATTTGTGCTGGGCAGCCAAGCAAAGTGAGATCATTTTGTGCTGTCCCAGGAGGCTTTGTGAAGGCAAAGGGCAGATTAATGTTGAAGAGGCATACTGCTTACTGGTGGAGAGAAAGGAGCAATTTTGTCTTATAGTCCACACTACCCTAGTGACAAGATGTGTGACTAGCCCCCACCCATGTATGATCCCAGCAAAACTATTACTTTCTGGTAGGTGGGAAGCACATTAGTGGTGAGCCCTGAAGTTGTAAAAAGCAGCGTCAAAATGAGTTGGGAGTCTGCATTCCAACCCAGCACCTAGATTCAGCTGAGTGCCATCAAGTCAGTTCTGACTTGGCGAACCTGTGTATGGTTTCTGAGGACTGGCTGCTGGGTTTGAAATGCAAACCTTGCAGTTAGCAGTCCAGTGCTTATCCTACAGCTCCACACCAGGACGCTGAATGATATTTAGGTATCTCCAAATGATTGACCTAAAAGTCAAGGAAAACAAAGAAATAGGAAAACACTAAAAGAACAAACAAACAAAACATAAAGAACTGGACACAATATAAAACCTGCAATTAGAAAGAAATCAGAAGGTTAATACTCAGATTTCAGAAACAGCAAAGGAGTAGATTTGAATCAATGGAAGTCCAAAAGAGTGAACTGAAAGATAAATTTCTCAGTACTAGTAAGCTAGAAGAACAATCAGAAAAAAGAAGGTGAAAATCCAAAGAAAGCTTAAGATTCTTGTGAGACCCATGAAAAGGAATAACTTCTAGGCCATCAGAACTACAAAATAGGGAAAGATAAAGAAAAGCATGGAAAAAGTTGTTTGCGAGTTGTTGGAAGACAATTTCCCTAACATCATGAAAGGTGAGAAGCATTCAAGATGCAGAAGGAACCCCAAAAATGATAGACCCCAAAAGAAAATCACCAAGACATATCCTAAACTTTCCAAAATCAAAGATAAGGAAGGGATCCTGAGAGCAACTCAGGAAAAATGAAAAGTTATCTACAAAGGAGAACCCAATAACACTAAGCTGATTTTTCAGCAGAAATCATACAAACAAGAAGGCAATGGGCTGACATATACAAAACTCTGAAAGAAAAAATTGCCAACCAAGAATCATATACCCAGCAGAACTCCCTCAGAAGTTGTTGTTAAGTGCAGTTGAGTGGGTTCTGACTCATAGCAACTCTGTATAGGGTTTCCAAGGAGCGGTGGTGAGTTTGAACCACAGACTTTGTGGTTCAAACCAACCTTGAGTTCCAGTGCATTATCCTACAGTGCCACACCAGGAATGGCAAAATGAGAATGTTTCCAGATAAAAAGGATTTACGGAATTTACAATAACCAGACAAACTTAACAAAAATATTAAACAAAATTCTTTGAACTGAAAACTAACAACTGAAGACAACAATCTGATATTGATATACATGGCAACACCATCCAGAATTCAATCAGATATAGAAGTACACAAAGTAAAACAAAGCTGCTGGTGGTGGTGATATGTCATGGAGCTGGTTCCACCTTCCAGCAACCCTGTGTAGGGTTTCCGAGGCTGTACATCTCTACAGGAGCAGAAAACCTCATCTTTGTCCTGCAGAACAACTGGTAGTTTCTAACTGCTGACCCTGAAGTTAGCAGAGCACCCTAATAAACATCTATGCTCCCAAAGAAAGAGCCTCAAAATTCAAAATAAATAAATCAAACTTTAGTAGAATTGAAGAAAGAAATAGTCAACTTTACAATAATAGTCCTAGAGTGGTGCTGTGGGATAATGCACTGGACCACAGGTTGGTTTGAACCAGAAAGTTTGGCAGTTCATACTCACCAGCCGCTCCTCAGAAACCTTATACAGGGTCGACTATGAGTTGAAACCGACTCAACAGCATTTAACAGCAACAAAAATAACCGTAGAAAATTTTAATACACCACTTTCTATGAAGAACAAAGCAACTAGAAAGACAGCAATGTTTGTCAACAAAGACACAGAAGAGCTAAAAACACAATCAACCAACTTGACCTCCTAGACTTATACAGAACACTGAACATGGCAAAAGCACAGTACACATAAAACATAATACTACAAACAATCTTCTCAGATCACAGTGCTATAAAATTAGAACTCAACAATAGGAAAGTCAAGGGGAAAAAATCAAATACACGGAAATGAATGAAAACTCTGCTTAAATGCTACAGGGTAATAGAAGAAATAAAAAATAAATGAAAATTTTAAATTCCTTGAATTGAATCAGAACAAAAACACAACACACCGAAGCCTTTGGGACACAGCAAAAGCAGTGTTTATAGAGTAATTCATAGCAATAAGCACACATTCAAAAAGAAAAGCTAAAATCAACACAGTAACACAACATTTTCAACAATTAGAAAAGAGCAGCAAAGTAAGCCTACAGTCACCAGAAGGAAAGAAATAATAAAGATGAGAGCAGAAATCAATGAAAGAGAAAAACAATAGATAAAATCAACAAGACAAAGAAGTTGTTTCTTCTAAAGGATTAATAAAATCAACAAACTATGGACAATACCACAAAAGTAGAAGAAGTTGCAAATAACACGAATTGGAAATTATATGGGTGACATCACAACAGACCAATTGAAATCAAAGGGATACTAACAGAATACTATGGAAAACTGTACTCTGACAAATTTTTAAAATCTAGAAGAAATGGACAACTTTTTATCAAAGCAAGACCTACCTAAACTAACACATATGTAAGTAGAAAACATAAACAGATTTATGAAAAAGAAGAAATTGACCAGATCATTAAACATCTCCTAACAAAAAATTGCCTGGGTCCAAATGGCTTCAGTGGTGACTTCTAACATACGTTCAAAGAGCTAACACCTTGTCTACTCAACTGTTCTAGAACAAAGAAAGAGATAGAAAATTCTGAATCCATTTCATAAAGCGATCATAACCCTTGTACCAAAACCATGCAAACGACACCATGAAAAAAGACAATTATGGGCAGCACTAGTGTGAACGTGTTCTTCCAACACCATGTCCCATGTCCCTGAAATTGAGGCCGTGAACCCTAACACTTGCAGGGGCACTGGGTGTGGACCTATCAGAAGCTGACGATGGCAGTGTGCCTGAAAAAAGAGTGGGAGGTAGAAAAGACGAAAAACAATCTATGAATGAAGCATTATCAGGAGTTGCAAATGGAGATACGTCTAAAGAAGCACTGGAAAATGTGAAGATTTCCAATTCCCCAAGAAATCTGCCATTTTGATCAATGGGGAAGCAATAACACAGCCTCCCAATTTTGAACCAGAGAAAAAGAGAGAAATGGGAGACGTTGGTGGGCTTGACACACACAAAGCAAAAACTGAAGACAAAGAGAAATCTGAAGAGGGTGGTGTCGAGGTAGAAGCAGAAATAAGCGTGGAGAAGCCAGATGACGAGGAAGATGAAAGCCAGGTGCCCAGCCTGCCTTACGGCTGACAGAGAACATGAGGTCCCTTCATCTACTGCTCTACCTAATCTTGTCAATGAAAACACTCGAAGGTGATAAGAGAAACAGGCTTTACAAACATGACAGAAATTCAGCATCAAAGTATCTGACCACTTCTGGAAGCCAGAGATCTTCTAGCAGTAGCAAAACCGGGAAGTGGTAAAACCCTAGCATTTCTCATGTCTGAAGTTGAACTTATTAAGCTAAAATTTATGCTTGCAATCCTTACTCAGTCACCTACTAGGGACCTGGTCATGAAGGCTCTTGGTGTGCATATGGAACTAATGACACATCACGTTCACATGTATGGGTTGATCACCGGGGGTAATAACAGATCTGCTGAGGCACAGAGACTAGTTAATGGGACCAACATCATTGTGGCCATACCAGGCCACCTCCTGGAGCATATGCAGAAGACCCCAGCTTCGTGTATAAAAATCTACAGTGTCTGGCTATTGATGAGGCTGATGAATCTTGGATGTTGGATCTGAAGAGGAGTTAAAGCAAATTATTTAAACTTCTGCCAATATACAGACAGACCATGTTTTTTTCTGCCATGCAAACTGGAAAAGTTGCCCAGCTGACAAGGATTTCTCTGAAAATAGAGCCCTTTATGTTGGTGCTCATGATGATAAAGCCAATGCAACAGTGGACAGTCTTGAGCAAGGGATCTGCTGTTTGTGCCTCTGAAAAAAAGATTCCTTCTGCTCTTTACATTCCTTAAGAAAACCCGAAAGAAGAAGCTAATGGTGTTCTTTTTATGCTGCCAGTCTGTTAAATTCCACTATTAATTGCTAAACTGCATTGATTTACCTGCCTTTGGCCATTCATGGAAGGCAGACGCAAATAAGTAAACAACCACATTCTTTCAGTTCTGCAACACAGATTCGGGGATACTGTTGTGTACAGATGTGGGCTGGATATTCCTGAAGTTGACTGGATTGCTCAGTATGATCCTCCAGATGACCCTAAGGAGTATATTCAGCGTAGGGGTAGAACAGCCAGAGGCTTAGATGTGGAAGAAGGCACGTCTTGCTCATTTTGCACCAAGAGAACTAGGTTTCCTTCCTTACTTGAAGCAGCCCAAGGTTCCACTAAGTGAATTTGAGATTTCCTGATCCAATATTTCTGATATTCAGTCTCAGCTTGAAAAACTGATATAAAGGAACTAGTTCCTTTATAGGTCCGCCCAGGAAGCATATAAGTCATTGATTCTAGCACATGTATGAGTCTCATTCTCTGAAACAAATCTTTAATGTTAATAATTTAAATCTACCTCAAGTCACTCTGTCATTTGGTTTCAAGGATCCTTTCATCGATCTGAACTGACCAGCTATGAAGGCAAACTTAAAAAGTGAGAAGGAAGTGGTGGATTCAGGTACCAGAAAGCCAAAAATATTAGAAAGTCCAAGATCTCTAAAAAAAAAACATTAGCAAGAAAACCGTGACAGCAGATAATTCTCACACTGAAGACAAACCTCCCTTCATCTGTCCCAAATGGATTTTCTCCCCTTTGTTCTAACAGGGAAATATTGCAGCCTTTGAGATTTGGACTGATTTATTGAGTTTAAGTTGACTTAGGCTTGCAAGGACTGAGGACTGTTCCAGAAAATATTTTCTTATTTTGGGTGGAAGATGGTATTTAATAGCTCAATTTTCCTTCTTTGCCCAAGAGCAAAACAAAGAAATATGTTTGGTCTTTGTTATGATAATAAAGTCATTTTAAATATTTTGCCCTTTAAATTTGTTATCATTTTACTATATCTCTCCTTGCTGCAAAAGGCAAGTGACCCAGTATACAGAGCAGATGGTACTAGTGGTGATGCCAAAAATAGTCCCACTTTATTTTTTAGGTTTTACCATTTCTTGGACCTTTACAGTAACTCCTGACTCCTCTTGAAAAATGCTCTGGTATAAAAGAGCAGAGAACTGTCAGGGCATTTGATTTTTACTGTTGAATGGCACAGATTAGCTACAAAATACTTA
>NW_006408524.1:2535357-2539092 GCF_000296735.1 Chrysochloris asiatica | reverse complement strand
GGTCCAGTGCATTATCCTGCAGCACCACGCCATAACTCCACATCAAGGAAATAGGCTGATAAATACAGAAAACATCATTGCGCTTTTGGACCTGACCTGACCCTGGCTGACCTTTTTTGGATTTTAGCCCTTAGCTACTGGATTCTTCCTTTTGCATCCTGGGTCCACATTCTGGGCATTTTGTAACTTTCTATTTTTGTTTCTGAAATAATCATGTTTCCAAAAAAAATACATAAAAACAAAGGGAAGAATATTCAATCACTCAACAGATCTAAATACTGTTGATACTTTGGTATATACTTAGCTTTTTTCTATGCATCTTTATACTTCGTTTTTTTAAATCAAAAGTGAAGTTATTCTCTGCTCACTGTAACCGCTTTGCATTATAACTTGTTATGCTCCATGTCAGCAAATAACTTTACCAGTCTCTTGAAAAAGGAAAAGAAAAAGAAAATTATAGACCAGTCCTGGTATGGTGCTGTGGGTTAGTGACAGACTTAGTGACAGGCTTAGTGAAATTAATCATTTACAAAAGGGCAAATATTGCATGAGACCACTATTGTAAAAACTCAAGAAAAGTTTTTCATGTTAAAAGAACTATTCTTTGGTAGTTACCTACTGGGAAAGAATAGAAAGTAATTCATTGGCTAGAGGATAGACTTATGTCAAATTGGATGATGGGAAGGGCAATATATAAGAAGGGGAGGTTGGCAGAAGTATGAGGGAGACAGGTGAAGACACAGGGAGGTATGCAAGGGATAAAGGGGACAGAGTAAACAGTGTTATGAACACCAGGCCTACTGTTCAGAAATAGACTGGAGGAACCCAAGTTTGCAAGGGAACTCAACCTCCATGACCCTATTTTCAACCAAGAGGTGGATCTGTATACAGCAGGTACAACAACACTAGCAATGTACGCTCTCCATGGAAAGGTCAACCATTCAAGATCAAAGGGAGATAAGGTTCAGAGGCGTTGGGAAGGAGTGGGGAATGGCATAGGGCGGGGGGGGGAAGAAGGGGGGAGGGCTGCAATGCAACCCCTTTCAGAGCAGTTGGCAGTGGTAGCTGGGAACCATCTAGATCTGGTTTCAATGTTCCACATCCCACTTTGGTGATAAGTGACTGGAATCTTATAAACTCCATTTGTGGAAGAAAAAAGAGTGACGAAAATTCAAGATGCTTGGAAACAATTAGCCCAGTAGACTAATGGAGCACCTGAACATCCGGCTGATCTAGATGATTCCTGGCTACCACTACCAACTGCTCTAAAAGGTATCACGTTAGAAGGTTCTGGATAGGGTAAGAGACATTGTGGAACAAAATTTAAAATGATAAAAAAGACCAGGCCTCCTGTTCAGAAAGAGACTGGAGGAACTCGAGATACAACCCTCAGGGACCCTTCAGGTCTGGAAGGGAACTAAACCACGTGACCCAATTTTCAACCAAGCCATGGATATGTACATAGTGGGATCAACAATACTGGTAAGGTATGCTTACCTTGGAATTATCAACCACGAAAGATCAAAAGAGAGACCTTTCTCCGCATCTGGACCACAAATCTGGTCTAACTAGGAAATCACCAAATTCAGGGGTGTGTTTGCAGCAAAGGTAAATATCCATGTACAAATGTTCTCTTTTAAACCCTTATATATTTGTGGATAAGGAAGACCATAGAAGAATTGATGCTTTTGAGTTATGGTGTTGGAGGAGAATATTGAAAGTGCCATGGACTGCCAAAAGAACCAACAGATCTGTGTTGGAAGAAGTACAACCAGAGTGCTCCTTGGAGGCCAGGATGGCCAAACTTCGTCTCTCATATTTTGGACATATTGTCAGGAAGGACCAGTTGCTGGAGAAGGATACTATGTTTGGTAAGGTGGAGGGTCAGAGAAACAGAGGAAGACCCCAAGCAAGATGGATTGATAAAGTGGCAACATCAATGGGCTCAAGCCTGGCAACAATGGTGAGGTTGGCCCAGGATTTTGTTGTACATAAGGTCACTATGAGTCAGTACCAACTTAATGGCACCTACAACAACAACATATTTGTGGGCATGCTCCCACTCTTCCTCTCATACCCATTCAGCCTGTGTGTCTGTCCATGTATCTACCCACAGAACACTGTTGTTGCAAGAGTGTGTAATAATTGTCCCACAAAAGTTCAAGATGGGCACTGTGGCCCTGCCAGCCAGCACAGATCACCAGTCCCCTTTCTTTTGTCCCTCCCCTCACGTCTGTTCAGCTGCTTCTGCTAGTGAGGGCTAGTCCCTGGCTGGCCAGGACTAACTCTGCTGATTTAGAGACAAGCCCACCGGAACGGGGTTAGTGCAGATAGCTGCCCCCTCCTTTAATGGTACACACAATGTGGTGCTCATCTTCCATACAGCTCTGACTTCCAGGAGAGAAGGAGCTTCTCTTAGATTGTATATGGGTTGGGGCCAGCCTTGCCTCTGGTCACCAGGGGAGCATGGGAAATAAGAGAAAAGACTGTACCTTCATTTTGGTGAGCCCCTGGTAGGTTTCTGCAATGCCAACATGTTTTCTTGTCTGGTCGGCCAGCACAAATTACCAGTCCACCTCTGCTTTTTAGCCGTGTCTGTTCAGCTTCTTCACCTACTAAGTATTCAATCCACTTCTCTATCCCTTCATCTGAAGTTCAGGGTTCCAGGGCTATCTGCCATCTGCACCTGTTTCATTTGCTTTTCTATATCTTAGTTGTAGAGGGCCCATAGAGCCTTTCTGCCTAGTCTGACATCTTGCTGCCTCTCCTGGGGGGTGCTTAAGATGCTAAATTTGTGGACACTTGTTGCACAGCATAGAAAACTAACACACATACATACATACAAGTGAACCAGAAGCCCCTGGCATCCGTTTGATACCATTTCCCATCAAAGGGCCTGGAAAAACACTGTTCCATGGCACAGCCCCTCCTCCTTAGAACCACTGTGTTCCTTCCTACCTCAGTTCTGCCTTACAGAGCCTCCCTCTGGGTCTCTGAACAGAATTTGCTATTGAAGAGTCCCGGTGTGGCGCAGGGTCGGAGGCTGAAATCCATCAGCTGCTCTTCAGAAATACAGAATCACTATGAATCTGAACAGACTCAACAGCACTAAACAACAACAGTAAAGGGGAAAGAGTTCCTATATGTTGTAAATGGTTTATAAGTTCAACTGCTCACTGAAAGGTTATAAGTTCAAGTCCACACAAAGGTACCTTGGATGAAAGGACTGGCAATCTCATTCTGAAAAACTAGCACAGCACCTTCCAGTAGCTGAGCGCCACCTCAGGAGCAGGTTTGACAGCCAAGGATATAGGGGCTGGGTTAGGAGACTGTTCTGCCTCTGTTTCACACCACACTGATGCACAGCACACTCTGGAGGGTTACATAATATTCTTCAAAGGAGTTTCCCAATGTTCTTCCCAGTGAGATACGAGAAGTAACTGCAACTTTCTGAGAAACAACAGATAGGAAATTTACTGATGCCAGAGTGGGTCATAAAACATTAATCACTAGAAACAGCATAAATCTGGATAAGAGGAAATATGAAAGTTTTACTAAAGGTAATAAGCGGCTATAATCATACATTGACAGAGAACTTCCAGAGGGTCAAGCCAGATTCAAAAGAGGCTGTGGAACGAGGGATATCATTGCTGATGTCCGATGGATCTTGGCTGAAAGCAGAGAATATCAGAAAGATGTTTACCTGTGCTTTATTGACTATGCAAAGGCTTTCAA
>NW_006408524.1:2532409-2534487 GCF_000296735.1 Chrysochloris asiatica | reverse complement strand
CAGAGAAAATGAGGAAGACCCCCAGCAAGATGGATTGGCCTAGTGGCCGCATCAATGGCTCAAGCATGGCAAAAATAGTGAGGTTGGCCCAGGATCGGGCAG
The DNA here is from genome assembly GCF_000296735.1 of Chrysochloris asiatica. Classification (NCBI taxonomy): domain Eukaryota; kingdom Metazoa; phylum Chordata; class Mammalia; order Afrosoricida; family Chrysochloridae; genus Chrysochloris; species Chrysochloris asiatica. The sequence continues at coordinate 2,534,385 of NW_006408524.1, read as the reverse complement.
TGTTTCATTCTGCTGTGCAAAGGGTCGCTATGGGTCGGCACTGACTTGAAGGCACCTAACAACAACAAAAAATCACTCACTTGATGAAGAGCTAACATTTAAATAAGACATACTGAACACCACCTAAGTATCTCTCACTGCACATGCTTAACTTTTAACCATTTGAAAGAAACTGTATGTAGACCATATACTGATATCATCCTTACCCTGTAAAACATTTGGAAAACGCCCTGACACAGACATAATCTCAGGGGATTTCCTTCTCTGCCTCATTCCCTGAAGGATCTTAATAAAGTTGTGCCTTGTGCTCTCCACCTGCTGGGTTCATACTGGTTTCTGCCACATCAGGCATCGGGGTGCACCATGTAAGCATGCCTTTACATTTAGGGTGCACTGGGGCCATGTTATCCCCATCGTTGGTAAGTGCCATTGAGTCAGTTAGGTGAACTTCTTGACCCTACACAGTGAGGAACCACTTCAGACTTAATGGCCAAAGTCTGTGAAGAGCTGAAAGACTCAGTGGTAAGTGGTAAGTGCCCCCAGGAAGAGGGAGAAGAAGTCCCTTCGGCAAAGGGTCCAATCGTTTCCAGTTTTGACAAAAAGGGTGAGAATGGGTACCACTTCACCAGTGAAACTAATCCAGTGTCAACAAAATGTAGGTTCCTCTACTGAAGGAAAGTGGTAACCAGGGTAGCTGAATTCTGGGGTACAGTTAATGGAGTGTATTTTGAAGGAGATCTGGTATCATAGGGGTTACGAGTCGGGCTGCTAACCTCAAGGTCAGCAGTTTGAAACTACCAGCCATTCTGTGGGAGAAAGATGAGGCTTTCTGCTCCTGTAAAGATTTACAGCCTAGAAACGGTACACAGGGTCACTATGAATTGGAACCAACTCTACGGCATAGCCCTGCACACACACACCCCACCAGAGTGCATTTTGAAGGATTGCTTTTACTTTAGATGAGATTCTATATTTAGAATCTATATATAGATTCTGAAATGAAGTTTTGGGGTAATACTGCTTGATCCCACTGTGCTCTGCGAATAGCTCATTGACAAAAAATATTATTTTGTGACTTCATTTGCTTTGTACAAGGAAAGGAAAATCAGACGATAAAATGCACAGGACAAACTTTTATGGCTTTGTGGCAAAATAAGAATTTACAAAAAGAATGTAAATTTTTCTTCAAAAGGAGAAAGGAAAGATTTTAGAAATGGAACTGGAAGAAGAAGACCTGCTGGTTGAGTACCAACCTCCCCCAGAGGTAAGCAACAGTTCTCTCTCCTCTGCCGACCACTGGTTAACTCCTACCCCTTCTCACATCACAGTGGTGTTGCATTTATTTTAGGAAAGAGGCAAAGACTGTTCCCCCTCTGGCAAACCCTAACCCCAAATACTGAAGAACCCAGTTCACAGTCTTGAATGCTCTGTGTGCCCTTTCACCACTTCTGATTTCATTGGTAAAGTACTTTGCCATCCTATCAAGAAAAGCCTAAATGGGCACATGATCTCTTTGTGTCCATTTGTAAGATTCATAACCCCAGTTGGGCAGATTGCCAAACATTATGTGATTCTCTGCTCACCCAGAGTCTGATGTATGTACAGGCTAAAGAGGAAATAGGTCAGCTCCACTACTCGGCAACCAACTAATTTCCAGTTGTAAAATGATTGTTCCCTGCAGAACCCTGCCTGAGATACAAATACTCAAGAAGGCAGTAGTCCTGGTGTGGTGCTGCGGGTTAATGCACTAGACTGCAAGGTCCATTTGAGCTGTAAGGTCGGAGGTTCAAGCTCACCAGCCACTCCCCGGAAACCCTATACAGGGTCTCTATGGGTTGGAACCAACTCATCGGCACTTAACAACAACAATCATCTTGTGGATGAAACAGCAAAAAAGGCCACCCAAACTAACTCAACTCTCAATTGGCTCCTTTAATCCCCAAATCTCTTTCCAGAAACTTGAAAATCCAGAATAT
>NW_006408524.1:2530107-2532309 GCF_000296735.1 Chrysochloris asiatica | reverse complement strand
AAACTGCCCATGAGTGGGGAATGTTTTCTTCATTCAGAAAGTAGAAACATATTCACGATGATAAAGTAGTAGTCCCAAAGTATATTACAGTCTGTGTTAAAAGAGTTCTGATTTTTTCACTGCAGCCAAGAAGCCATGTCTGAGCGGATAAAGCAACTCATTTTAGAATGTGGACCACACTCAGTCATTCAACAGAAACGATTCACCAAGCTGCTCATGAACCGAATATTGCCTGAAAATGGTGACCTCAAGGCACTCTGGTAGCGTAGCGGTAATGAATCGGGCTGCGAAACTCACAAGGTCAGCAGTTCGAAACTACCAGCTGTTCCACAGGAGAAAGATGAAGCTCTCTGCTCCTGTAAAGATTAGTTGTTGTTGTTAGGTACCATCGAGTCGGTACCGACTCATAGCGACCTTATGCACAGCAGAACGGAACACTGCCCAATCCTGGGCCAACCTCACTAATGTTGCTTGAGTTCCACCTCGTTGGGGGTCTTCCTCTTTTTCTCTGACCCAGCCTCGGAAACCCTGTACAGGGTCGCTATGAGTCAGAACTGACTCCACAGTACTTAACAACAACAATGGTCACCTCAATCAAGTGGAAAAGTTGAGCACATGAATCAAACAGTCAAAAGACAACTAGCGGAGATTTGCCAAAAGGCCAGATTGACAGGGAGCTAGTTGATGCCCATTGTCCTGTTAAAGGACACTGAACCCATTACAGCTCCTTTTGGGAGGACCCTTTTTCAGAAACCTGGGGCTAATGAATGGAGATCAGCTGTAAGCACTGGGGAGTGAGGGAATACATTCTTACTTGAAAAGTTAGTCTGTCATATTTTCTTCTATTCACAGACACTCACACAACAGAAATATCCCCTTGACATTCTTGCTCATCATTTCCTTCCTGGAATGCAAGTCCTCCTGCAAACCTGGAAAAAGCAGCTTCTTTTACTGTTTCTTTTTAAGCTGCTGTTTGTCTTTCAGTTCCAGCAGATGAGAATTTAACACCCTCCTCAGACTCTAGCAAACCTTGTTGGATCACGCTGACAGCTGTTCCGTATGCTCTCACTCTCCTTCCCACGGTGCCCAGTGACTACCCATCATCCTTCATCTAGAACACTACATCTAGGAAGAGGGCCCCTCCTTAACCAAGGTCAACAAAAGCTTCAGCAAGACTGCAGTCCACCAATAACTAACCCCTCAGGCTACAGAGCTGATGCCAGCTGGCTCACTTAATGGCTTTATTTGTTATGATAATACCAATCTATTGTATTCAGTTCTTGCCTGCTAGTCTTTCAGCAGCTTGTTCCCTGAAGATGCAGGCAGGTCACCAGGCCAATCCTACTTCCAGGTCACCAGGCCAATCCTACTTCCTTGCCCTCACCCTAGAAGACGGCCAGAACATTACATGACTTTTTTTCCCAAGTTTTTATTGTGAATTAAGAGATAATTTACATGAAAGAACATTAGCTTTACATTCATCCTATTGTATTTTGTTTCATTGCAGTGATTACAATCCCCTCCATGCATCATCAAACAACCAAAGGGTACATCCCGCAAGCCTCCCCCTGGCCATCAGCACACAGCCCCTCACCCTTCCTGAATCCAGAGTCCTCAGCTGCTCCAAATCTCCACGTCATCGTCTCTGCCTCCATCTCTGGTGTCACTGCTTCTCTGGGTAGAATCCTGCACTCCACTCTTCTCTCTTGATGGTCCCAGGGTCCTCTGCTCCTGGACTGCAAAATCAACCACTCCCCTCCTTTTGTTATAAAATGTCTACCTTTACCTTTCCAACACTCACAGTCAATCCTAATAGCAATCATTCCCTATTGAACCATAAGAGTCTTATCCCCATCTCCTTTCATCAGCCCCCTCCAGATAGGTTGGAAACTAGAAATTCTACCTTCCCCCGCGCCCTCTGGAACTGAGCTCCCTCTTGAAAGTGTTATGCCCAGAATTCGGGGTCCCCAAAGACCACCAAGGAGCCAACGCAGATGCAAGTGCACAAGGGTTGTTTATTCAAGCTCAAGCTCGGACCCCACCTGCATCCGACACAGCAGATTAGTGGTGGAGCCCCGAACTCCCAGTTGGCAGGGTTTTTAGAGAGTTTTCAAGCAAGCTCAGGGTTTTTCAGCTTTACAATTTTTGGATTGGTTGACATTTGGCAAAGTATGAGATGTTACAGTCTAATTGGTCAGTACT
>NW_006408524.1:2523830-2529563 GCF_000296735.1 Chrysochloris asiatica | reverse complement strand
TCATAGCAACCCTGCTTGGGGTTTCTGAGGAGCAGCTGGTGAGCTTGAACCACCAACCTTGCAGTTCAAACCAGCCTTGCAGTCCAGTGCATTAACCTGCAGTACCACACCAACGATATAAGAGAATTCACTTTTTGAGAAACAACAGGTAGTCAGGAAGTTTGCTGATACTGGAGATGAGTCATAAAAAAACAATCAGGAGAATTAGCATGAATCTGGGTAAGAGGGAAAATTGTTGTAGTTGCTAAGTGCTATCAAGTTGACTCATAACGACCCTGTATAGAGTTTCTGATGGATTTGAACCAATGAGCATTGTTGTTGTTGTTGTTGTTATTGTTAAGTGCAGTTGAGTAGATTCTGACCCATTGCGACCCTGTATAGGGTTTCCAAGGAGCAGCTGGTGAGCTTGAACCACTGATCTTGCAGTTCAAACTGACTTTGCAGTCTGGCACATTAATGCACAGCACCACACCAAGACTCCATTAATATACTAAAAATCACTCTCCTGGGTGGTTAGTCCACATTTAAATGAGACGGGCTAAAAGCCACCAACTCAGTATCCTTTACTGCCAATGCTTAACTTGGAATCATGTGAAATCGTATGTGTAAGATGATTCTGAAAGCGCCAGGAGGAAGACGGAATCCGAGGGAAATCCCCTCTCTGTCTCAGCTCATGTGAGATGGTCATAAAGCTGTGCCTTCTGGTTTTCCCATCAGTGTGACTTTATTTGTTTTGTCACACCTGGCAACAGACCCCAAGTTTGGCAAAATTTGCCACATGGGAAAACAGTGAGGACAACGGATGTGTATCTGGCCTTGAGACATCCCCTGCACCTCCAGGAACCCACTGTCTCCACTGGCTGTCCTGGTGCATGGTCCCCACACCTGTCTCCTGTGGGTGATACCTGTTAAGGAACAACTTCTCTGTGATAGCTGAGAAGTTTTTTATTTTTTTTTGTTTTTGATCCATTTTTCCTCTTCTTTAGAAACAGTTGTTATCCATCTGCAAACTCTCTGCCTTTCATTCTTTCTATATTCTTTCTCATCAGTTTTGTGCTTTGGGGTTTTATCTTCAGCAATCTGAAAGAGTCTCCCAAACTTTATTTACATATGACAGTTTCATTGCTTCCAAGTGTGGGGTCTGAATTTTAATCTGTCAGTGTTACAGCAGTTTTAGATTCGTGGTCGAAGAAACCGAGGCCACTCGGAGAGATGAAGCAGAGTTTCAGATTTTATCAAGCCGGTGACTCAGAGAAGCTCATTTGTCCAGATTCTGAGCCTCGAATGGAGGGTAACATGGGCCTATATGGAGTCAGAGTCAGGGAGGGACCAGGTTGCATACCTGTTTGAAGGCAGGGGGAAAACTAGGAAGATTGGTCCCATTCAGTAACCTATTAGCATTCTAGATCTTAGGTGGGGAAGATTAGGCCCATTCAGTACCCTGATTAGCATTTTAGCTTGCCTCCTTGGGCTGAGAGGGCAGTGAATGATCTTTACTTTTTCCTGTTCATCAGTTGGGTCTTGAAGATTTTCTGCCACTGAGCCATTCATTGTTTGCTTTCTTATAGTCCTTCATTTCCCTTCTGCCCTCTGTTCGCTCAGCATGATAGCTTATTATTGCATTTTTATCCCAAATTGCCTTAAATTTCCTTAAGAATGCTAACTAAGCACAAGTGACCATTTCCTTTTCTCAAGTATGCTGTACTTTCATGTCTTTTATAAGCAATAACCATCTCTGTCTTTATTTGAAATATTATTTTAATAGATTTCACATTATTAAAATTTGTGTTTTATTTCCTGTTTGCTCAAACTAATGGGTAGACACAACTTGGTCCTCTTCTAAATGTTAGCCGAGTAGAGTTCAAAGCCACGCAGCCAGCATGTGTTCATAAATGTTCATGAATGTGTGTGGACACATACAAGGGTAAGTTAAAAAGTATTGGTATAAAATAATAGAAACATCAATTAAACAAAAGTATCAAAATGTGAAACAATTGTTTCTTGGCATCTCTTTCATCTAGTTTTATACACTTCTGAAGGTGATGTTTCCATCTCTGCAACCCTTTCTCAAGGGATTCTAAGCTTTTCCATTTATATCATGTCAAAACAGATTTGACATCCTCAAGGGACTGAAATCATGTCTCTTCTCAGTGTTCTTTCAGTTTAAGGAGCAAAAAGATGGTGAGAAGGGGCCTGATCAGGGATGGAGGTTAGATGGGGTAAGTTTTCCCAGTGAAATTCTTGTGGGAAAACCCTTGCTAACCTCAAAGTACAAGCAAGTGCACTGTTGTGATGGGAAAAAATTTCTCAATGCATCTTTCCTGAATTCTTCTCACCAATGCAGTTTTCAAATTTCTTAAAACTTCTTAAGAAGTCCCTTTATCATCTTGTATCCTTTAAGAAAATCTATCAAGATTACCCTTTTGGAGTCCCCAAAAAGACATTCTGAGCTGACCTCTCTGCCTTGAATTTAACTGGCCTAGCAGATTCCCTAGGAAGCCACTGTTTTGATTGGACCTTTTTCTTTAAAAGGTATCCTAGAAGACCAAGACAAGTATATTACTGAAAGATCTTGTGTGCTGATTGCGGAGACATGATTAAGCACGTTTTATTTTGGAATAAACTGTGCATGTATGCACTGGAAAGCTGGCAGTTGTACTTTTGACTTCCCTTTATATGTAACTAATGTCGCTGAACAATTTGTATGTTGTTGTTGTTGTTAAGTGCCGTCGAGTAGGTTCTGACCCATAACGACCCTGTACAGGGTTTCCGAGGCTGTATATCTTTACGGGAGCAGAAAGCCTCCTCTTTCTCCCGCGGAGCAGCTGGTAGTTTCGAACTGCTGACCTTGCAATTTGCAACCCGATTCATAACCACTACGCTACCAGAGGGATTGTCAAATGGAAACTGAATTTGCTGTGTAAACTTTCATTGAAAACATAATAAAATGTTATTTAAACAAACAAACAACAGAGCACAGTCTTTCTCCCAATTCCCAGGCCTTCAAGCCAGTGACTGTGGTGGTGAACATGAAGAGGTAAAAAAATTCACTGCCCTTTCCACCCAGGAGTCAAACTAGAATGTTAATCAGGTTACTGAATGGAACCAATCCTTTGGTTTCCCTCCTGTCTTTAAACAGGTCTGTAACCTAACCCCTCCCCAATTCTGAACCCATGTAAGTCTGCACTGCCCTGTTTTCGATGCTCAGAATCTGGAGAAGTTAGCTCCTCTGAGCCAGCTGGCTTCATAAAGTCTGAAACTCTACTTCACCCCTCTGAGTGGCTTCGGTTTCTTCAACAATGGATCAAGAGCTGCTGTGACACCCTCCAGCCCAGGGCTGCTGCATCCCTCCCGGGACCAGAGCTGCTGTAACACTCTCGAATCTAAAACTGCTGGAACAGTGGAACTTAGCAGGCATGCTTTACTAACTTCTATGGTGCTGTAGGATGAGCACTGGGCTGAAAGGTCGGTTTGGACTGCAAGGTCGGCAGTTCCAGCTCATCAGCTGCTCCTCAGAAACCCCATCCAGGGTCACTATGAGTCAGGACTGACTCTGTAGCACTTAACAACAACAACTTCTTAGGAATAAGTGTTGTGGTTCAGCCTTGGTGACACCCCTTAGCCTGGTCCCATTTATATCACATCTGACAGAAATTTCTCACAACACATGCATTTGGGCACTTTTCTCCCATTTTGGAGCTGAGGGATTCCCCTCATTTTTTTTTTTGTTGTTGTTCTTTGGTCATTTGTATATTTTCAGGGATACTGGGAGCTCAGTGACTGTAAGATAAGCACTGGACTACAGATCACAAGATCAGCCAGCAGCAGCTCCGTGGGAGAGAGATGAGGCTTTCTGCTCCCGCAAAGATTTACACCCTCAGAAACCCTACAGGGTCACTGTGAGTCCAAACAAAACAACAAGAAACAGAGGTCACAATCCAGGCTGTGGGGCTGAAAGTCCGCACTTCCTTGTCTCAGATCTCTCAATGCTTTCAAAGGCCCCATTTTCGTGTGTCTCCCCAGCCCTTCAGGATGTGTAGGGAATTGGTTGACAGAAGGATTAGTTCTGAGTCACAACCAGTAGCCACCTGGGTATTACTCATATTTCACGAGATTTGGAAATCTGTTTTGTTTTACATTGTCTCAGAAATTTGAACTTTGCTATAAATTCAACATAACTACAGACTTCCAATTCTGCAAAGTTAACAGAAAAATCTCAGACAGCAAAATTTCCTTCTAAGATCAGCAATTTTCTTACCTTGTTTAAGAAATCCCAACATCTCGTTGCATTCTCCCTGCTCAGTACAGCTGGTCAGGAAGAGACATATGACAGTGGGGAAGGAAACACAAAAAGACCCTCCGTGTGATACAACGATTTCCACGTCCACATTCATCCAAATCCTTTCACAATCTGAAGTTAAGAAGATCTTAACCTCACCTTCTAATGTTGCAAGACCTTGACCAAAAATCTTTCTCTCACCTCTTTCGCTGTTACCACACTCAGATGTAAGATAGAAAGAAATATTCAAGTCCTGAATGTATACTAGGCATTTGGATTTTATTCATAGTATCTGATAATACTTAAGGAGCTCTGGTAGCATGGTGGTTACTAATCGTGCTGTGAACCCCAAGGTCAGCAGTTCTAAACAACCAGCTGTTCCACAGGAGAATGATGAGGCTTTCTGCTCCCATAAAGATTTACAGCCTCGGAAACCCTGTACAGGGTCGCTATGAGGCGGAACCAACTCCACGGCACATAACAACAACATCTAATACTTGCAACAACCCTAAGAGACAGTTTTTATTATCTTTATTTTACTGACCAGGAAGCTGAGAAATCAAACAAGTTAGGTTGCTATTCAACTTGTCAATACCCCATCATAGCACACACTACAGGTAAGCAAGCACTTCCATGGTATCTGTGATCTACTGCTTTCTGGGAACTCAGTAATGCTCCTCTGTTGATAGGGTTTGTCAGTCTCCCGCATAGCATCCTTGGCTTCTGAAATGGATTCATGGAAGGACCATGACCACAACAGTCTATGTCTGTACCAACATTAGAGTACTGAGAATTTACCTAAATCACTTTTGTACTCAAAAGACATGAACTGGAGTCTCAAATATACTGAACGTGCACATTGCTTATGATTCACTATTTATAGTTCTCTTTGATAGATAAAAGATAAACAATTTTAAAAATGGGGAAAGATTGATGTAGCATATCATGATCTTTAGTGCTTTATGTACCATAGACAACATTTGTGGTAGTAATAGTGATGGTTATTTTTAGCATTTCCAAGATTTCAGAAAGGCAGAAATTATTGTTATCCTTGCACGGAGGAATAAACTCCAGTTCAGTGAAGTATCAAACAGGATTCTAAACTAAGTCAGTATGAACCTGAATCTGGACTCTTCTTGACAAAGGGGAGTGTAAACATGGTGCACATATCTTCAGCAGCAGTTTTTGACCTGTTTACATTACCTATTGTTCTATTATATAGTAATTTAGCATTTTTATAATAAAATCGTGTTAAATTTTTCCTCTGTGATTTCTTCCATTTCTTCGGAGCTGCGTAAATCAGTAGTCTACCATGATAAGATCACCGCTCATCTGTTAGTTTATTGGACTTTGCTAGCTTGCGTGTTTACGGTAAGGCTTGTGTGTTTACGGTAAAGTTTGTGTGTTTACAGTAAGGCTGGAAGCTTTGCCATCAGTATTTTAAATACCAGCAG
>NW_006408524.1:2515412-2521056 GCF_000296735.1 Chrysochloris asiatica | reverse complement strand
GCACATACATTTTTTCTTTATCCTTAGATCTTTTTCTCAAATGTATCACAGTCCCCCTAAATACTTTTAAAGATCTTTTAAAAGTTGAATTTGCATTAAATCCACAGATTAATATGTGAAGAGTAATTTTTTTTTGCAATATTTCACATTTGTCCACGAATATGTCACATACATGCCTCTATGGAATTTTCTTTCCTTTCTAGCCAGACTATAAAGCCATTTGAACTGCAAGGTCAGTGGTTCAAGCTCACTAGCTGCTCCTTGGAAACCCTATACATGGTCGCTATGGGATGGAACTGACTCGATGGCACTTCACAACAACCACAACTAGCATATTCCTAGAGGTTCCTATAGTCTTATACAGTACTCATTAATCTTGTTCTCCTGTGTTCTATACCAAGTGTATGTATCTATTTTTTGTTTTATTCTCCAGTGAATATCTTTTCTCATCACATTCTCATAGGAATTCTTGGGGAAGTGAATGCTTTTTAGTTTTGCATATATGGCATGAAGCTGATTGGTTTTTTTGTTTCAACTGATCATAATTGTTTAAATAGAAACCATAGGAACCACCTCCCCATCAACAACTGCCACAAGGGGTCATCTGACAGCAGACTGGTGGGCACTTAGCTGATGTTCCTGGGAGACAAACAAGAATTCCTTTGGCACATCAATAGCTGTAATGGCCCCTCCTTCTGTGACAAGGGCTACCACTGCACAGCTGACCTGAGGGAGTGGTGGTAATTCTAGGGCGATGTGTAGTCAGGGGGCTCCTTTGTAGGGCTCTTCTTTCCCATTCAAACAGGCTCAGAGCAGGGCTCACCAGCTATTAGCATGATTAAGTCTCTCCCTACCTGACACAGATATAGAGGGAAAAACCTGAAACAGCAACAGTCTCATTGTTGAATCTCACACTTATTTTTAAATAGTGAGAAAGAAAGATGGCCCACTTTTATGCACACAGAATCCTAAATTACGGCTGCCAGGCCTCCTCTAATATTCCAGACATGTCCAGCATTTCATGCATTTGCCCTACATCTTGTATGGGGTATTACGTCAGGGTGCCCTAAGTGTAAAGTATTCTGCTTTACATTCAATAAATTTCAGAAGCTTGGCAATTAGAGTTACTTTTCTGCCACAGTAATTTGCTACCTAAAATGGAAAACCATACCCCCACAAATAAAGATCTAGATGGTCCCTGTGAGCTTGCTGAGGGAAGAACAAAAGGAGATTTTCCGACACCAAAAATAGCATCTGTTCTGCTTTGATCAGAGCTCCTGTGCCTTAGAAACCTTACAGGCTAGCAGAAAGTTTACCTTTCTCTACAACAGACATGGAACTCAATTTATGTTTAGTAAGTTTGAAATGGAGTTCTGGCGTGGCACTGTGGGCTAATACGCCAGACTGAAAAGCTGTTTGAACTGCAAGGTTGGCAGTTCAAACTCACCAGCTGCTCCTTGGAAACCCTATACAAGGTCACTATGGGTTAGAATGGACTCAATGGCACTTAACAACAATGGACGTTCAGCCTCTGTTTATGGTTAATTGTGATTTCAGACTTGCAGGTGGCAGGTATGCTGATACAGCTATGAGCTAAACAAATTCAATCTTCTCAAGTCTCAGGGTGGTTCCTGTTGTCTATCTTTATGTATGTTTTAGCCTCAAAATGCCAAAACACAAGTATAAGTTTTGTGATGAATAATTTGAACAGTGGAAAATGTCTCTGCTCAGGATGCAATTGGTCATTCAATCAGGGACATTATGGAGAGTTGGACTAATAACTAAGTGTAAGAGATGTGTGGCTTTTCCATTTGTATCCAAGAAAAGGATAAAGTAAGATATTCTTACTAACAGAAACTCAGATATGAAGAAGATAAGATGATCACATCTGAAGTTGTCATGGTTTCACACCATGCATCACCCCCAGTCTTTCATTGCAAATACACTTCAGTTTCCTGCTGCCAGAAATACTGTCTGACTCCAACACTGCTGGCATGCTTTTCAAGTTCCAGCACTCAATCTATGGAAATACACTTTTATTATACTTTTATAATCATCCATGTACTATTACAGAGGCTATCAAACATCCAACTGTCTCTCCTATTTATGTCACAGTAAGTTGCTCCCTTTGTGTGCACAATCTTTTCCTTGCAAAAAAACGTTTGTTTACAAAGCTATTGTCAGGAAAATCTCTTCCAGTTGAGACTTCAGAAAGAATTGTAATTTTTGAAGAGATTAGCAATTGCATGAATGTAAAACTGTGCTGTTTTTGGTGGAGATAATACATAGACAAATTTTGGTGGTTATTTGTATAAAGGTACAGACAATATTTATTCCAAGTTAAAGCAAAGCATTCCACAGCATGGCCATCCTGCCCAGGTTTTACATAATGCTGCTCAAACAGCATCTGATGCCCTTACTATTGGCATTAAAATAATTGTTCTACAATCTCAACATGTACACTGTTTGAACTGAACAATTAAGAATTCTAATAATTTGGTTGGCATTTGCTGTTGCTGTTGTTAGCTGCCACTGAGTTGGCCCCCAACTCATGATTATCCCGTGTGTTACAGAAAACATCTGCTTTATGAGGTTTTCTTGGCTGGAAACAGATCATTGGACCTTTTTTTCTTGGAGCCACTGAGTGGGTTTGAACTGCCAACCTTTTGGCTAGTAACTGACTGCAAACAGGCTTCAATTCTCTCGGTGGGTTTGATGTTGTTTTGTTGTTAAGTGCCGTCGAGTCAACTCCGACTCATAGTGACCCTGTATAGGGTTTTCCAAGGAGCAGCTGGTGAGCTTGAACCGCCGACCTTGCAGTTCAACTGACCTTGCAGTCCAATGTATTAACCCGCAGCACCACACCAGTTCAACAGGCCTGAAAATCCTGCCTGGGGTCAAAGCTGATCACACAGAGAATCAAACAAGGAGAACTATGGCTCTAGGACAGGTGGACTCAAGGATGTGTGCTTGTAGTCTGTAAAGGGCAGTCAGAGAGGTGAGAACAGAGTCAGAGGCTCTAGGTCTTTAAACATCCAGGTAAAGAGCAGAAAGATCCCTGTGCCCAGGGCAGCCCTCACAGAAGACAGCGGAGTGGAGTCTCGTGGACTTTGGATGTAGGCGAGGCAGTCTTCCAGCTGGAGTCCTGAGCACAGTGTTTAGCTGTGAGAACCTGGATTTCCATCTTTACAACGGCATCAGGCTCTGATCTGAGAGGGTGGGGATGGGAGTCCAGTGCTTATCCTCTAACAACATCAGGAAAGAGAGCCGTTAAGCTGAGTCCAACTCATAGTGACCAACTATAGGGTTTCCAAGGATTGACTAATGGGTTTGAACTGCTGACCTTGCAGTTAGCAGTCCAACACTTTTATCCTAAAACTCTGGAATTCACTGCCTTCAAGCTGATTCTGACTAATTGCAACCCTGTATAGAATTTCTTGGAGTCCTGGTGTGGCACTATGGGCTGCTGTGCTGGACAGCAAGGTCAGTGGTTCAAGCTCAGCAGCCACTCCTCGGAAACCCTATGCAGGGTGGCTGTGGGTCGGAACCGACTCACTGTGCTAATGTGTTCTTCTGTCCCCTCTGCAGAGCAGTGCAATGGGGTCTTAATCCTGGGACCTGCTTGTCCTCATCTGTAAATGAAGATCAGTGACCCTACAAGCCCAATCACTGTGTCCTTTGTTTTCTTTTATTTCTGTGATGGTAATGCAGAATTAAGCATTTATAAGCAAATGGACCAGAAAACAGAATTCTGTAAATACACACCTTTTTAATTTCAAAAGCCTATTCAGCTTTAAAAGGGGGCTGTTAACAATCTTTTGAAGCAAATGTTTTGAAGATATTTGAAAACATACCGGGTTCAGTTTTCAAAATGTTAAACTGAGGTGAAGACGAATTAAAACAGAAAATTGGATTAAACTGCATCACTGTGCTTGAAAGGCAAATACTACGAACATGTTCCCGGTGACAGTTATTTCTGTTGGTAGGTGCCATGTAGTTGGTTCTACAATAGATCTATTTGAGTTCATTGTTTCATCCATCCTTTCAATCTATCTCATTCAAGGTTTTCTCTTTCTCATGTGAAGCTTTTCTGCAGGGATTAGTCCACCCTGATAATGTGTCATCAGTTAGTGCGATGACATGAGAAAGGAATGGCTGTGCCAAAATATTCACCATATACTTGTATAAAAGGGAAATGACTCCAACAAGGAACAACAATAAAACGAGTCTAGGATCACATATGGATGGGTAGACATATATGTATAGTACAGGTGTATGCATATGTGAGAGCAAATAGAAATGTTGATATGAATGTAAATACAAATATGTGTTGTTGTTGTTGTTGTTAGGTGCCATTGTGATGGTCCTGACTCATAGTGACCCCAGACACAATAGAAGGAAACACTGCCCAGTCCTGCACCATACTCACAATTGTTACGCTTGAGCCCATTGCTGCTGCCACTGTGTCAGTCCATCACATTGGGGGTCTTCCTCGTTTTTGATGACCCTCCACTTTACCAATCATGATGTCCTTCTCCAATGACTGGTCCCTCCTAATAAAATGTCCAAAATATGACGGACAAAAATCACACCATGCTGGTTTCTAAGGAGTATTCTGGTTGTACTTCTTCCAACACAGATTTATTTGTTCTTCTGGAAGTCCATGGTACTTTTAACATTCTTCTACAATACTATAGTTCAAATGCATCAGCTTTTCTGGGGTCCAACGTATTCACTTTCCAATTTTCACATACATATGAGGCAATTGAAAATTCCATGGCTTGGGTCAGGTGCACCTTAGTTCTCAAACTGATATCTTGCTGTTTAACACTTAAAAAGGTCTTGTGCAGCAGATTTGACTAACTAATGTAATACATCTTTTGATTTCTTGACTGCTGTTTCCATGAGTGTTGATTGTGGATCCAAGCAAAATGAAGTCTTTGACAACTTCAATCGCATCTCCATTTATCATGAAGTTATTTATTGATTCAGTTGTTAGGCTATTTGTTTTCTTTACATTGAGATGCAAGCCATACTGAAGACTGTAGTCTCCATCAGTAAGTATTTTAGATCCTCTTCGCTTTCAGCAAGCAAGGTTGTATGATCTGCATATCGGAAGTTGTTAATGAGTCTTCCTCCAATCCTGATACCACATTCTTCTTCATATAATCCAACTTCTCAGATTATCTGCTCAGCATACAGATTGAATAAATATGGTAAAAAGGATACACCCCTGGTGCACACCTTTCCTGATTTTTAAACCATTCAGCATCCCCTTGTTCTGTTCTAACAGCTGCCTCTTGGTGTGTGCACAGGTTCCTCATGAGCACAACTAAGTGTTTTAGAGTACATATTCTTTGAAATATTACCCATAGTTTGTCATACACCCAGTCAAAATTCTTTGCATAATCAATAAAGAACAGGCAAACATCTTTTTGGTATTCTCTGATTTCAGTCAAGATCCATCTAATGTTAGCAATAATATTCCTAGTTCTATGTCCTCTTCTGAATTCACCTTGAATTTCTGACAGTACTTTGTTGATGTATTGTTGCAACTGTTTTTTTAGCTATCTTCAACACATTTTATTTGTATGTGATATTAATCATATTGTTCAGTGATTTCCACAGTCTATTGGGTCACATC
>NW_006408524.1:2514322-2515312 GCF_000296735.1 Chrysochloris asiatica | reverse complement strand
GAACTGCTGACCTTGCGGTTGGCAGCCCGACTCATAACCACTATGCTACCAGAGCACCTTAGAAACAGCTGTAAACATCCATTAATAGAAGGAAAATGGAATATATGAAGTAGGAATCTAGAAAACTAGGAAGTTGTCGAAAATGAAATAGAATGCATAAACATCAATAGCTTAGGCACTGGAGTCTCAGTGTGGCAGTGCAAGTTAATGTGTTAGATCGCAAGGTGGTTTGAACCACAAGGTCGGTGGTTCACACTCACCAGCCGCTCCTTGGAAATCCTATACAGGGTGGCTGTGAATTGGAACTGATTCAACAGCACTTAACAACAAGTGAGCTGAAATGCACTGGTATTGGCCATTTTGAATCTGACAATCACATGGTTTACTATGCTAGGAATGACAAATTGAAGAGGAATGGCATAGCATTCATCATCAAAAAGAACATCTCAAGATCTATCTTGAAGTAGAATGCTGAGGGTAATAGGTTAATATCCATACACTACAAAACAGAGCAGATAATACAAATATTGTTCAAATTTATGTCCCAACCACTAAAGCCAGTAATGACAAAATTGAAGAATTCTACCAACTTCTTCAGTCCAAAATTGATCAAACATGCAATCAAGATATATTGATCATTACTGGTGATTGGAATGCAAAGGTTGGAGACAAAGAAGAAGGATCAGTCATTGGAAAATATAGCCTCAGTGATAGAAAAAATGCTGGAGATGATGGGATGATACAATTTTGTAAGACCATTGACTTCCTCATTGCAAATATCTTTTTTAAACAACATAGAAGATGCCTCTACACATGGACCTCAACAGATGGAATAGGTGGAAATCAACTTGAATACAGTTGTGGAAAGAGACAGTGGAAAAGCTCCATATCGTCAGCCAAAACAAGACCAGGGCAGACTGTGGAACAGACCATCAATTGCTCATATGCAAGCGCAGGCTGAAGCTGAAGAAAATTAAAACAACTCCATGA
>NW_006408524.1:2505440-2514222 GCF_000296735.1 Chrysochloris asiatica | reverse complement strand
TTGTGCTTTCCTCCTCAATGATGTTCTTGATGCCACACCACATCTCTTGTAGTTTTCCATAATTATTGTCTAATGCATTGAATCTGTTCTTGAGATAGTCACGAAATTCAGGTGGGATCTATTCAAGGTCATATTTTGGTTCTCCTGGACTTGTTTTACTTTTCTTCAGCTTCAGTCTGTTTCACGACCTGCCCCTGGCCCTGTTTTGGCTGATGATAATGAGCCTTTTGACAATTGATGGAAGTAGTCAATTTGACTCCTGTTTATTCCATCTGGTGAGGTCCATTCGAATAGAATGTTGTTTAGAAAAGGTATTTGCAGTGAAGAAGATCTTCGATCTCCAGCATCATTTCTATTAGAAAGGCCATAGTTTTCAACTATGGATCTTTGTTTCCAATCTTCACATTCCAATTACCAGTAATTATCAATGACTGCATGTTTGATCAATTTCAGACTGAAGAAGCTGGTAAAATTCTTCAATTTAATCATCACTGGCTTTAGTGGTTGGTGAGTAAATTTGAATAATAATGATATTAACTAGTCTTCTGTGAAGGCAGTTTAAAATTATCCTACACAAACAGCATTGTACTTCAAGATAGATCTTTTTATTACCTTCTAACTTTTTATTGTGCAATGACTGAAGGTTTGAAGTCAAGATCATCAGTTTTACATTCAACAAATCACACACTTTCTTTCATCTCAATGATTACAATCCCCTCCGTGCAACAACAGTTATCCCACTTCCTCCCTGTGGGTTTCTATTTCCATTCCACCCTCCTTCCTATCCCTTCTCAACTACGTCTTAGGGAAATGTTGCCCTGTGATTTGGAATGACTGCCCATTCCATAGTGAGCATACATTGCAAGTGTTGCTGTCTCCCCTATATAACTGTCAAAGGAGCCCTGTAGCGTAGTGGTTATGAGTCGGGCTGCTATCCTCATGGTCAGCAGTTCGAAACTATCAGCCATTCTGTAGGAGAAAGATGAGGCTTTCTGCTCCTGTAAAGATTTACAGCCTCAGAAACTCTGTGCAGGGTTGCTATGAGTCAGAACCGACTCCATGGCACATAACAAATCCACATATTACTGTCTACTGTTTGAAAATTGGGTCAAAAAGGTGAGTTCCTTTCCACACCTAAAGGATGATCAAGGACCATAGCCCTGGGTTCCTCGGAACAGTAAGCTTGGTCTTTTTTTTTTTTTTTAACTTTTTTGAATTTTTTTGTAAACTGAGTGATAGTTTACATTGAAGACCATTGACTTTACACCATCATTTCATTGTAATTATTACAATCTCTCTGTGTGCATCATCATTCAACAGTATTTGCTTCAATTCCTTCTGTTTTTTTTTGTTTTGTTTGTTTGTTTTTTTGAGGGGATGTACACAGAAACACTCAGGAATATATAATAATTTAAGCAGCTTGGTCTTTAAAAAAAAATTAATTAATTTGAGTTTTGTTCCATGTTTTCTGCCACTCTACCAGGACCTTCTAGTGTGACCCCATTTCAGAACAATTGGTAGTGATAGCCAGGAACCATCTGGAGCTTCTGGTCCAAGAGTCTGGTCCTATGTCCACATGTTCCATTAGTCAGTCCACTGGACTAATTGACTCCAAGCATCTTCAGTTCTCATCACTCTTCTTTCTTCAGCACATGGGGAGACCAATCATTGCACCTTAGATGGCCACTCATGAGCTTTTAAGCTCTCAGATACTACTCATCAAAGTAAGATGTAGAACACTGTCTATGTGGATTATATTATACCAATTGAGCATGATGCCCCCTGAAACTATGGTCCTGAGGCCCCAGACCCAGCAATTCACTGCCTTAAGATGTTTGATAAGATCTGAGAAATTTTCATCATTTTGCCCACTATATGCTCCACCACATTCATAGTTGTGTTTGTAGCGAATATTCTCTTTCAAACTCTTTCATAATTGTGAGTATGCTTCCACTCTTCCTCCCATACCCATTCAGCCTGTGTATTTGTCCATGTATCTCCCTGCAGAGCACTGTTCTTCAAGGTTGGCACAAACACTATTTACCTCTATCCCCTTTAGCCCTTGCATGCCTCCCTGTGTCTTCACCTATCTTCATCATTTCTCTGCCAAATGCCCTCTTCTTGTACATTGCCCTTTCTGTCACCCAAGTTAGTATGGAATCCTGGTGTGGCACTGTGTGATAATGCACTGTACCGCAAAGTCAGTTTGAACCACATGATCATGTTCAAATTCACCACCTCCTCTGAAACCCTACCTATACAGGATCACTATGTGTCGGAACTGAAGGACGGAACTTTTTTCTGCCAAAATTTGTGACATCATTCGCGGACCATACAAAATTATCAACTTAAAAATTAGCCTGCTATATTTGGTCAAGCATTTCATTAACTCACCCCTAGTAGGGAGTCTTGATGTGGCACTGCAGGTTAATGCACTGGACTGCAAGGTCGGTTTAAACCACAAGGTTGGCAGTTCAAGCTCACCAGCTGCTCCTTGGAAACCATACACAGGGTCACTAAGAGTCAGAATTTGTTGTTTTCTGTCTATTTTTCCCTTTTTTAAATGTTGCTATTATTGCTGGGGTGAAATGATATCTCATTGTTGACTTAATTTGCATCTCTCTAATGGCTAATGGAGTCCTGGTGTGGCGCTGTGGGTTAATGTACCAGAGTGCAAATCCATTTGAACTGCAAGGTTGGCAGTTCAAGCTCACCAGCTGCTCCTTGGAAACCCTATACAGGGTCGCTATGGGTCAGAACTGACTCAACGGCACTTCACAACAATGGCTAACGATCACAAACATTGTTTCATGTTTTCCATGGTGAAGTTTCTGTTAACATCCTTTGCACATTTTTAAATTGGGTTATTTGTCTTTTTCTTGAAGAGCTGTTGTAGTTTTCTATAAGTTTTACAGATTAGTCCCTTACCTGATACGTTGTTGCAAAAAAATTTCCCAGTTTGTGAACACACTTTTTACTCTTTTGGAAAAAATCTTCTGATACACAAAAATGTCTGATTTTTAGGAAATCTCAATCATGTATTTTGTCTACTACTGTTTGTGTGTGGGGGGGGGGTTTGTTATCTTTGATAGTGTATTTATGTCTTGTATTAGAGGCCCTAAGTTTGTCCCTATTTTTTCATGGATGATCTTTATAGTTCTAGATTTTACATTTAGGTCATTAACCCATGCTGAGTTTGTTTTGGATGTGATGGGAGATATGGATCTTGTTTCATTCTGTAAATGGATTTTCAACTTTGCCCACAACGTTTGTTGAAGAAACTATTTGTTCCCCATTTAATGTGATTTGACTCTTTGTTAAAGACCAGCTGTCTACATGCGGATGGCTTTACTTCTGGGTTCTCAATTCTGTTCCGTTTATCTATGTGTCTGTCACTGCACCAGTACCAGCTGTTTTGACCACTGTGGCTGAGTAGTAGATTTTGAGATCAGAGAGTGAGAGACCTCCAACTTTGTTGTTCTTCTTAAGCAATGCTTTGCTTATCTGAAGTCTCTTTCCTTTCCATATAAAGTTAGTGATCAATTTTTCCATATCCTTAAAGAATGATGTTAAAATCTAGATTGATACTGTATTATATCTATAGATTGCTCTGGGTAGTGTGGACATTTTTCACAATGTTAAGTCTTCCTGTCCAAGAGCATGGTATATTCTTCCATTTCTATAAGTATCTTTTGGTTTCTTGTAGTAGCATTTTGTACTTTTCTTTGTATAATTCTTTTCTTTCTCTGGTTAGATTTGTTCCTAAAGATGAAATCATCTTTGGGGTGGCTAGCATAAATGATATGTTTTCCTAATTCTCTTTTCAGAATTGTCTTTATTAGTGTAGACGAATCCAACCGATTTTTGTATATTGATCTTGTACCCTGCCACTTTGCTGAGTCTTTCAATGAGTTCTAATAATTTTTATACTTAGTCTTGGGGACTTTCTATGTAAATGATTATATAATTGCAAATAAAGATAGTTTTACTTCTTCTTTACCAATTTGGATGCATTTATTTTCCCTTTCTTGTCTTCTAGCTTTGACTAGGACTTTCAATACAGTGGTGGAAAGGAGTGTTGATAAAGGTCATCTTTTTCAGGTTCCTGTTTGTAAATGGAAGGCTTGCAGTTTTTCCCCATTGAGAGAAATATTGGCTATTGTATTTGTATATATGTTCTTAATTATGTTGAGGAATTCCCCTTCTGTTCCTATTTTCTTGAGTGTTTTATCAGCAATGGATGTTTTATTTTGTCAAATATCTTTTCTTCATCAATCCATATATACAATCACGTGTTTTTTTTTAAGTTTTTTTTTTAATGTGGTGGATTGTGTTGATTGCTTTTTAATATTGAACCATCTTGCATCTCTGGTATGAATTCTACTCAGTTATGATGTATTTTTTTATATGTTTTTGAATTCTATTGGCAATGGTTTTGTTGAGAATGTTTACATCCATGTTAATGAGGAATATTTGTCTTTGCTTGGTTTTGGTATGAGGTTTAAGCTTACTTCCTAAAATGTATTTGAGAGTTTTCCATCCTTTTCTTTGTTCTCAAATAAGTTTAGTAGAACTGGTGTCAGCTCTTCTCTGAATGTTTGGTAGAATTCACTAGTAAAGCCACTCGACTTTTTGTTGGGATATATCCTTTTTGGAGTTAACTGAGCTTCTTGAATGCTTATATTCTCATCTTTCATGATGTTAGGTACATTTTCTCCCAACAGCTTTTCAACTATCTTTTCTGTGTTTGCCTTTGTCTCTTCTTGTTCTGGGATTCCAGTAATCTGTAAGTTATTCCTCTTCAAGTTTTCCCGCATGAACCTTAGACTTTCTTCAGATTTTTTCATTCTTTTTTTCTGGCTGTCCTTCCAGCTTACTAGTAGCGAGAGATTTATCTTCAGGCTCACTAATCTGGGCTTCTGTTGCTTCAAATCTGCTTCTTTTGCCTTCCATATATTTTCCATTTCTGAAATCTTAGTATTAATCTCTGGATTCCTATTTGTAGGTTTTATAGTATCTCCAACCCTTTATCTATTTTTTTTTTTAATTGTTCCTGTAGTGCTTTCCTGACTTTTTCCTTGTTTTCCTAGACCTTTCTGTCAATCATTTGAAGGTACCTAAATATCATACTTTTGAATTCTTTGTCAGGTAGTTCTAATGCGTTTTTTTCTTCAAAAACATTTTCTAGCCCTGCCTTTTGGCCACTGGCTTGAGACACTGTCTTATTTCTTCATGTGAACAAAAATTGTCTGCTACTTTTGAGACACTGAGGTGTTGTATTTGTAGTAAGCTGATGATTGTATGTTGGTGCATTCTTAGATGCTTGTCAACTAACTCCTGGTGGGTGTGATTAGGGGATAAGCTTGTGCCCCGTTCTTTGTTCGCTGTTGATGCAGTTCAGTTTAGGATTGATTTGGTTGGTGTTGGTTGTTCTCATTGATCCAGTGTTTGGCAACTGGGATTGACTCTTACCCAGTGGGTGAGGTTGTAGAGGGTACAGTTGTGGCTGGGCTGTTTGGACATAGTTACTGTCTCTTGTTAGGTGAGGCAAGAAGGGAAAAACACACACAAGAGAGAAGGTAAACAAACAAATTATGCAAACCAAAGCTAAAAGAGAAATTAGTAAAGACAAAAAAAAAAAAAAGCAGGCAACAGTTAGAAAACATATAAAAACCAAAGAGGGTAAAGAGGAAGAGGAAAATATTAAAATTAAAAACAGAAGAAAGAAAGTAATAAAAGAGAGAAAATAAAAAGAACTAAACACAATTATACAGAGGAATGAGTGAAAGGATGAGACCAGAGAGTAGAAAAGAAAAACAAAGAGAAAAGAAAGAAATGCATAGCAGTGGTTGGAAAGAAAAGTAGGAAAAAATAAGAAAAAATTAAAGCAGAGACAGAAAGGATAGAAAACAAGGGAGAGGAAGAAGAGGAATAAAGAATAAACACAAACAATGAAAGGAAAAAGACGGGACAAGTGCCAGACCCAGAAAGGAGACAATTACTGGCTCTCCTGCCAGACACGGACCTCATATGATGGATGTACAAGGATGAGACAGCAACACTCTCAATCCTGTGCATAGTTTCTGTAGGGCCAGGATTTGTCTGTTCAGGGCACCCAACCCAGAAGTGGTCATACAGACCCCAAAGGAACTGGAGATTCAGCGTATTTCTGTCTCAGAGGCCAGCTGGTGGTGAGAGATGGCCAGAACTAGCTCTGCACGTCAGGATCAGGCCACACACAATTCCAGGTGCCAGGATTGGTGCTTTGAGTCCCCCTTCTCTTTGATACAACTGCCTGGAGAGCTGAAGCTTCCTTGGAGGTGTATGCAGGTAGGGGCTGGATACATCTCTGGTACAAGAAAAATGTCATACCTTTTTCTCCATCAATAAGTGGTATGCCTCTGTGCCACCTACTGCCCTCTTGCCTTCAAGTTTGCCTGCGAAAAGTTCAAGATGACCACCTGTGCTCAGCTGGCTGGCACAGATCACCAGTCTCCTTTCTTTTTTTCTCTCCCCTCTGCCCACCCCATACTTCATTCAGTTCAGCTGCTTCTCCTAGTGAAGGCTAGCCCAGTGCTGGCCAGGGCAGGCTCTGCACATTTGGAACAGGGCCCACCCGAAAAAGATTAATGTGGATAACTCCCCTCTCATTTTATGGGGTTCACAACTGCTGCACTCACCTCCATGAGGCTCGAACTGCTGGGGGAGCAGGAATTTCCCTGCAGGTGTATGTGGGTGGGGGCAAGCCACCCCTCTGGTAGACAGGAGAATGTGGAGAACAAGAAAAGAATCATGCCTTTATCTCTATGAGCCACCAGGATGTTTCTGCAATGTAAATATGTTTTCTTGTCTCTGAGGCTGCTCACAAAAACTCAAGATGGCTGCTCTACATCTGATCAGCTCTCACAGGTCATCAGTCTCTCCTTTCTTGGTTGCATCTGTTCAGCTTACTCTCCTAGTGCACATTCCATCCACTTCTCTATCCCGTCAGTTGAAGCTCAGGTTCTAAGACTATTGTCTGCATCTGTTACATCTGTTTTTTTGTATCTTTGTTGTAGAGGGTTCATAGAGTTTCTGCCCAGTTCACCATCTTGTTACCTCTCCAATATAGAACTGAAATGTTCGTTTTGATGATGAATGCAACGCCATTCCTCTTCAATTTGTCATTCCCAGCACAGCAAACCATATGATTTTCTGATTCAAATGACCAATACTAGTCCATTTCAGCTCACTAATGTCTAGGGATCTCAATCTCTATGTGTTCCATTTGATTTCTGACAACTTCTAATTTTCCTAGATTCATATTTCATACTTTCCATGTTCCAATTATTAATATCCATTAATACAGCTGTTGCTCCTTATTTTTTGTTGTGCCCCATCAGCAAATGACGGTCTTGAAAGCTTTACTCCATTCACGGCATTATGGTCAACTCTACTTTGAGAAGGCAGCTCTTCCCTATTTGTATTTTGAGTGTCTTCCAAGATGAGGGGCTCATCTTCTTGCACTATATCTAACAACGTTCTGATGTTGTTCATAATGTCTTAATCTTCTGACACTATGTCTGAGTATATTCCACTGCTATTCATAAGGTTTTCAGTGACTAAATATTTGGAATTGTCTGTCTCTTCTTCTTCCTAGCCTGTCTTCGTCTGGAAGCTCAGCTGAAACCTGTCCACCATGAGTGACCCTGCAAATATTTAAAATACCTGTGGCACAGCTTCCAGCATCACAACAACATGCAAGCCACCACAGTATGATAAATTGACAGACGAGTGATGGCAATTATGTGTGGGGTACATATATTGAAGAAATATCTACAGATACTCCTCAGATATAACAAATACCTCATAAGATTGGTTTTCTTGGGTTGATAACTCAGGACCATGGTCTCATGCAACAATGTAAACAAAAATCATAAGGTAACCAATAGCTCAGAGAACGGTCAAATCTATAAGGCTGATAGTCTACCGAAGCCATGACCTCAACTCTCCTGAGACCATAAGACTATGATAATGCCCAACTATAACCTCTGACCAATCTGACCAGAGATATAACAGATGATCCCTGTTAGAAAGGGAGGAAAACACAAAACAAAACTCACATGCTTTTATTTCATTGTTATTATTGTTTACGTTTTACTGTGAACTGAGTGAAAGTGCACAGAGCAGATCATTAGTTTTACACTCAACAGCTCATATACATCGCTTCATCTCAACTTCAGTTCCACTTCCTCTCTGTGCTTCTTGTTTCCATTTGGCCTTTCCCCACCTTTCTGAATTTTGTCCTAAGGTAAATGCTGCCCTTCTGATCTTGAATACTAGGCCATTCTGTGATGTGAATGCCTCACTTGTATTGTTGTCCCTACTATATGCATATCTACTGTTTGCCTGAAAATGGAGCCACAAAGGTGTAAAAGTCAAATTCTTTTTTAAAAAGTGCAGACTAACTGGACCATCTGAATCCAGAGGGCTCTCTGAGACTATTGCCCTGAGACATTCTAATCCCTTGAGATCATGCTTTAGCAGAAAAGTAAAGTGAAACACAGAGTAAAGGATATTACCCATTAGATTGGTGCTCAACTAAAAATACACCTGTAGGCACTGGACTGCAAAGTTGGTTTGAACCACAAAGTCCGCATTTCAAGCTCACCAGCCACTCCTTGGAAACCCTATACAGGGTCACTATGGGTCAGAACTTAACCAACAGCACTTAACAATGACAACATGAGTCTAAAAGGTCAACATTTAACCTGGAGCAAAGATGAGAAGGTAAGAAGTATGA
>NW_006408524.1:2498269-2504102 GCF_000296735.1 Chrysochloris asiatica | reverse complement strand
TCTCTTTCCACAGATGGAGTTGATTTGATTCCTGAAGATCCCATGTGATGAGGTCCACATGCATAGCTGTTGTTTATGTTGGTGACAAAATGGTATTTCCAATGAGAAAGTCATTGTTCTTGCAAAATTCTATCATGCAATCTCCAGCATGGTTTCTATCTCCAAGATCATATTTTCCAACTGCTGGCTCTTCTTCATTGCTTTCAACTTCTATCTTCCAATCACCAGTAACTCTCAGTATATCTCGATTGTATGTTTGATCAATGTCAGACTGCAGAAGTTGGTAAAAATCTTCAATGCCTTCATCCTTAGCATTAGTGGTTAGTGCACAAATTTGAAGAAATCACATTAAATAATTTTCTTTCTAGGCTTGATGGTAGTAGTTGTGTGCTGTGGGGTCAGTTCCAACTTACAAGGACCCTGCATAGGGTTTCCACAGCAGTAAATCTTTATGGGAACAGAAAGCTTCATCTTTCTCACACGGCGTGACTGGTAAATTAGAACTGCTGACCTTGTGGTTAGCAACTCAGCTGGTAATCCATGATGCTACCAGGGCTCCTGGTTATAGGTGTATGATATTCTTTTACTACTGGCAGTATTGTACTTCAATACAGATCTTGAAACATACTTTTTAAGGATGAATAAGACACCATTCGTCTTCTATTTGTCCTTCTCTGCATAGTGATTCAGTTTTTTTCCTATTCAAAATGGCCAATATCAGTCCATTTCTGTTCTCTAATACCTATGAAGGGCTTCATCAAGTTGAACTGGCACGGTAATGGGCTCAAACACAGCAAAGATTGTGAGGATGGTGAAGGACTGGACAGTGTTTCATTCTGTTGTACAAAAGGGTTACTGTGAGTCCAGACTGACTCAATAGCACCTAGCAACAATGCCTACTATATCTATCTTTATGTATTTCAGTTCATTTTTGACATCTTCCAACTGATTCACACTTTGTACCGTCCTCATTTTGATAACTAATGGATGCTTGCAGCTCTTTCTTCTTTTTGGATTGTGTCACGTCAGTAAATTAAGGTCCCAAAAGCTGTACTTCATCTGCATCATTAATATTGACTCTGCTTTGAGGAGGCAGATCTTCCCCATTGCATTTTTAGTGCCTTCTAACCTGACAGGCTTATCTTTGAGCACTATATTAGACAATGTCCTGCTGATTTTTGTAGGATTTTCACTAGGTATGTTTTTTATAAGTAGATTGTCAATTCCTTTACCTGCCTATCTTGGTGTTGAAGATCCACTGAAACCTGTCCATCATAGATAACCTTGCTAGTATTTGAAATACTGTTGGCTCAGCTTTCAATGTCACTGCAACACTCAAGCCACCACGGTATGAGAAACTGATAATGAGTTGGGGAGTGACACTTAACAACACAAATATTTTGACATTTATAAATGTAACCTCTGGGTTAATGCATGTGTTCTCATCTATTAATTTGCTAAATGTAATAGAAATATTTTGACACATCAAGAAAAGTGGCAAAGTCCTAATTCTTTTGATGAGAATGGTTCAAACTGTTTTAGGAAAAATGCTGATTTTACAACCTATAATTAGGGAAACTATTCTTAGTTTGCACCAGAGACACAGTGACTAATAATGTGGTTATAATAAGAAAAAATAATACTTGTGAAACCTCGAAATGTGCTGCAAAACAAACTCTGAACCTTCCAGCAAAGGAAATGATTTGGAATCCCTGTGAGGTGTTTGCAGGGTAGCTGAGTAATCTCACAACTTTCAGACTAAATTACTGAGCATACAACTATTAGATTGCAGAGTAAGGGAATAATAGATTTTACTGACAGAAATCCTATCTTCCTTTTGTAAAAATTCTGAGACGTTAACTTGCAAGCAATGATTAAATAATACATTTTATGATCCTCCTTCTGTCTCCTCTGGTATTCCAGTTTGTAAGGAGGTGGGTCATGCAGGCTGCTTCCTTCCACAGTCTGGCCATGAGCAGCAGACACCAGAGAGCTGAGATGTGAACAAGTTCCATACATGTTCTGTGCCTGTTGCCTCACTTGAAATTTGGGGATAAGAGCAGGACTAATATTTTGGGTGATTGCCCATCTGTCTAATTGGCTGTCCTGTGGTAGTTTGCACATTGCTATGATGTTAGAACTATACCAACAGTGCTCCAAATACTAGCAGGGTTACCTGTGATGGGCAGGTTTCAGTGAAGTTTACATACTAAGATGGATTAGGAAGAAAGGCCTATTATCCACTTCCGAAAATCAGTTGATGAAAACTGTATGGATCAAAATAAAACGTCCAATAGAGTGCTGAAAATGAGCCCCTAGGTTGGAATGCATTCTAAATACACTGTAGCCCCAACAATGGGTTTGAGCATATCAAGGATCATAAAGACAGTAGAGGATCAGGCAACATTTTGTTGTGATGTGCATGGGTCACAAAAAGTCCAAGTAACAAAGAGAGGTTTTCAGTGTCAAACGCCGCCATGAGTCTAACACAATGGTTGGATATAGGCTTACACGTTCTTACTTGGTGTTTTTTGGTTCCCTTTTAATTGTGAAATGATGAAGGTTTACAGATCAAATCATCCATTTTCCATTCAACAAACCACACACTTCATTACACTTCAATGACTGCTGTTCCCTCCACGTGCCATCCCTCATCCTCCTTCCTCCCTATGATCTTTGTGTCCATTGCTCCTTCTTTCCCGACATTTCTGAAGTTTGTCCTTACATAAATTTTGTCCTTTTGATCTCTAATGGTTGACCATTGTGTGGTATGCACATCACTAGCATTGTTGTCCCCCCTTAAGTATCCATCTACTACTTGGCAAAAAATTAGCCATGAGGATCAGTCAGTTCAGTTCCATACAAGCAACATAACCAAGGACCATAGTCTCAGGTTCCTCCCATATCTCTTTTTGACCAGTAAGTCTGGTCTTTTTTTTATAATTGTGAGTTTAGTTTCACATGTTCTCCCACTCTATCCAGGACTTTCTAATATGATCCCTTTCAGAACAATTGGTAGTAGTAGATGGGAACCTTGTAGATTTTCTGATCTCAGGCCATGGAGACTGATGTTCACATGTTTCATTTGTCCATTGGACTCATTGATTCCAAGTGTCTTCCATGGTCATTACTCTTTCTTTCCTCCACACAGGGAGAAATCAATAGCTCCACCTTAGAGGGCCACTCATGAGATTTAGCATTCTAGTCGATACTCATCAAAGTAGGATGTAGAACGTTGTCTTTGTGAACTATTTTATGACAAATTGACCATAGTGTGCTCTGAGACTATGGACCTGAGCCCTTAATTCTTTCAAAGTGTTTGGTAACATCTAAGAAGTTTTCATAATTTTACCCCTGTATGCTCAACCGTATTCATGGATATGTTTGCAGCAAACTTAAATACCATATACAACTATTCTCTATCACTTTTATATATTTGTGTATTCCCTCCCACACCTATTCAACCTATGTATCCACCTGTGTATCTACCCACAGATCAACATTACTGCAGGACTGTGTGTAGACTATTTACCTCTATTTCCCTTCATCCGTGCACTCTTTCCCATATCTGCCCTTGCCTTCATCATTCTTTTGTCAACCTCCCTCTTGTTGTATATTGCCTTGCTCACCACTCAAGTTAACAAGGTCTACTATCTGACTCCCACTACTCGTCTGTACTGCTGTACTCTGATGGCTTGTGTGTTGCTGTGATGCTAGAAGATATGCCACCAGTATTTGAAATACCAGCAGGGTCACCCAAGGGAGACAGGTTTCAGTGGGGCTTTCAGACTAAGACAGACTAGAAAGGAGAGGCCGACTACTTCTGAATGTTTAGCCACTGAAAACTTTATGAATAGCAGTGAAACATTGTCCTGGTGTGGTGCTATAGGATAAAGCACTAGACTGCAAGGTCAGTTTGAACCACAAGATTAGTGGTTCAAACTCACTGACCACTCCTTGGAAACCCTGTAAAGGGTCACTATGAGTCAGAACTGACTTGATGACACTTAACAATAACATTGTTAGATATAGTTCCAGAAGGTGAAAACATGATGAGTATCACCAGAATAGTGTCAGGTACTGTGCCAGAAGACGAGGCCCTTATGTTAAAAGGCACTAAATTACAACTGCCTCCTCACAGTGGAGCTGACTGTGATGAGAAGAATGTAGCCAATCCATCAGGAGCTTCATTTGCTCAAAATGAAAAGAAGCAGCTGAAAACATCCATTAATAATCAGAACATGGAATGAATCTAGGAAACCTGGAAGTGGCCAGAAATGAAATAGAGCACATAAAGGTCAATATCCTAGGCATCAGTGAGCTGAAACGGTCCACTACTGGCCATTCTGATTGTGACAATCTTATGGTCTATGATGCCAGGAATGACAATTTCAAAAGGAGTGGTATAACATTAATCATCAAAATAATATTTCAAGATCTGTCTTGAAGCAAACACTGTCTGTGATAGGATAATATCCATTCAACTATAATGAAGACCAGTTAATACCATTATCTTAAGCAAGGTTCTCTAGAGAAGCAAAACTAGTGAAACTTATATATCTATCTATATGTATTTGCATGTATTATATATATGTAAAGAGAAGTTTGTATCAAGAAAATGACTCACAGTTGTTGAGGTGGAAAGGTCCCCAAGTCTAGATCAGATGAACAAAGATCAGCAGGCAGGCTCGGCAAGCAACAGGTCTGGCAGGAAGATCGGCAGGCAGGCAAGTCTGGTAGGAAGACAGGCAGACAATAGATTAGGTCACTGACTCAAATCCAAAGAATGGGAGGTGGGAAGACAAGCCAGAGGCAAGATCTAGATCCAGCAGAATGCAAGCAAGCTTTGCCAGAGTGTCCATTGTACTGGAAGCAGCCCATACCCCTGAGGAAGCATTCTTTCAATTGACTGGCTACTCATAGCCAATCATCATAAAGTTAACTAAACTGTATTACTACATTAGATCTCACTGTGGGAATAACCACATCTCAACTGCCAAACCACTAGGAATCCTTGCCCAGTCAAATTGACACACGACCTTACCTATCACAATCACTATAATATCAAATTTATGCATCAACCACTAAAGCAAGGGATGATGAAATTTAAGAATTCTACCACTTTCTTCAGTCTGAAATTGATCAAACATGCAATCAAGATCTATGGATAATTACTGGTGTTTGGAATGCAAAGGCTGGAAACAAAGAGGAATGGTCAGTAGGTGGAAAATATGGTCTTGGAAATAGAAATGATGTGGGAGATTGTGTGAATTTTTGCAAGACTTATGACTTATTAATTACAAATGGCTTTTTACAACACAAATGTTGATTATACATGGACTTCATCAGATGGAATACACAGGAATCAAATTGACTACATCTGTGAGAAGAAATGGTGGGAAAACTCCATATCATCAGCCAAAACCAGACCAGCGGCTGACTGTGGAATGGACCATCAATTGCTCATATGTAAGTTCTGGCTGAAGATGAAGAAAATTAAAACAAGTCTACAAGAGCCAAAATTAGAGATCATCTCAAGAACAGATTTGATGCATTAGACACTAATTAGTGAAGACGCAAAGAATTATGGGATGATATCAAAGACACCATGTAGGAAGAAAGCAAAAGGTCATTAAAAATAAAGGAAAGAAAGAAAATACCAAAATGGATGTCAGAAGAGACTTGCACTCTCTCTAGCACAGAGATGCTAAAGTGAACGGAAGAAATGAGGAAGTCAAAAATCTAAACAGAACATTTTAAAGAGCAGCTCAAGAAAACAAAATCAAGCATTACACTAAGATGTGCAAAGACCTGGAGCCAGAAAACCAAAAGG
>NW_006408524.1:2494774-2496134 GCF_000296735.1 Chrysochloris asiatica | reverse complement strand
GAAAAAAAGAAGGAAAAAATCTGAAGAAATTCTAATATTTATGTGAGACACCATGAAGAGGAATAACTTACAGCTGATCAGAATCACAGAACAGGAAGAAGCAAAGAAAAACACAGAAGAAATTGCCTAAGTTGTTGGATGAAAGCTTCCCTAACATCATAAAATATGATGAGAAAGGCTTTAATCCTTTTGCAGGAGCAGAGAACCTCATCTGTTCCCCACGGAACAGCTGCTGGGCTCAAACTGCCTATCTTGTGGTCCTCAGTCCAGTGCTTATCCTACAGAGCCACTGTGGTCCCAACTAGAGGGATGTGTTAACTTGGGTGATGTGTTAACTTGGGTGACAGGAAAGGCAACAAGAGGGAGGCTGGCAGAAGAATGATGGAAACGGGATGGCAGAGACAGGAATGTAAGAGTTAAAGGGAAAAGAGGTAAATATTATTACATACACAACCATGCAACAAGAGTGATCTATGAGTAGAAACATAGACAGATACACAGGATGAACAGGTGTGGGCGGGAGAGTGGGAGTATACTCACAAATATATAAAGGTTTGAAAGAGGCTATTTGTATCTGGGTATTTACCTTTACTGCAAGCATACCTATTAATGTGGAGGAGCACATTGTTGATAAGTGCTGTTGAGTCATTCTGACTCATAATGACTTTGTATAAGGTTTCCAACAAGTGACTGGTGGGTTTGAACCACTGACCCTGTGGTTAGCAGTCCAGTACTTATCCTACAGTGCCACACCAGGAATTCGTTATGGAGCATACAAGGTGCAAAATTTTGAAAACTTCATAGGCATTATTAATCACCTTGATGGAATGAGTTACTGGGTCCAGAGACTAAGGACCATAGTCTCAAGGGCCACTGTAGTCAATTGGATAACATAGTCCACAAAGACAATGTTCTACAAGTTACTTTGGTGAGTAGCACCTGTCATCTTAAAAGCTCATGAGCAGCCATCTAAGGTGCAATTATTGGTCTCTCCCTGTGTGGAGGAATGAAGTGAGATGAAAATTGAAGATGCTTAGAATCAATTTGTCCAATAGGTTAATGAATCACATGACCATCAGTAGCCACAACGCTGAGACCAGAAGAACTAGGTGGTGCTTGGCTGCCACTACCAACGGGTCTGAACGAAGCACATTAGAAGGTCCTGACCAGAGTGGAAGAAAGTGTGGAATAAAATTCACCATTATAAAAAAGACTGGGCTTACTGGTCCAACAGATACTAAAGGAGACCCAGGATAAGCAAAGCACTGCTTAAGAAGAAGAATAAGGTTGGAAACCTCTCACTCCCCAACTTCAAAATTTATTACATGGCTACAGTGGTCAAAACAGCTTGGTACTGGTA
>NW_006408524.1:2493018-2494068 GCF_000296735.1 Chrysochloris asiatica | reverse complement strand
TATCATCTCACACCAGCAATAACAGCAAAGAAAAAAAGAGTTGTTGTTGTTGTGAAGTGCTGTCGAGTCGGTTCTGACCCATAGCGAATCTGTATAGGATTTCCAAGGAGCGGCTGGGTGAGTTTGAACCACTGACCTTGTGGTTTGAACTGACGTTGTGGTCCAGTGCTTTATCCCACAGTGCCACACCAGTACTCCTTTTAATAAGCACTAATGGGCACTTCTAACAGGAACAATCCAGTTCTTCTGGTCTTAGGGTAGAAGAAAATGATGTTCCTGTGGTCTGTTTGTCCACTAGACTGATTTTTGCCAAGTGTCTTCAATTTTATCACCCTTCTTTCTTCCATACAAGTGAAAACCAATAGTAGCACCCTACATGGCCGTTCATGAACTTTTAAGATCCCAATCACTACTCAACAAAGCAGGATGTAGAACACTCTTTGTGGACTATGTCATGCCAAGTGACCATGTGGTCCATGGCAAGCAACTCATTCCTTCAAGGTGTTTAGCGGTGTTTAAGAAGTTTTCATGCTGAACAAATAATCCAGGAAGCTGTGTTATATGAAGGAAGACTCATTAGTAACCTGGTATATACAGCAATCTGGAATATACTGTGCTTGCTGTAACAAAGAGCACTTGAAGTACTTACTGAAGAATATCAACAACTACAGTCTTCAGTATGGATTGCACCTCAATGTAAAGAAAATGAAAATTCTCACAACTGGACCAATAAATAACATCATGATAAACACAGGAAAGATTGAAGCTGTCTAAAACTTCATTTTGCCTGGATCAACAATCAACACTCATGGAAACAGCAGTTAAGAAATCAAAAGAAACCCCCCACCTCTAAGACTGAAACCCAAAGGAAACACATGAGCAGACATGTAAGATTGCTGGTGACCACATTGGTCTACTGGTGAGTGGAAGAGGAGGAAAGGCAGCAATGAAGAAATGGGCTGAATTTGACAATGTTCCATAGACTCCCGTTGACCTGGAGATGAGAGTGAGAGGAGGAAGGGCTGGTTGGTCCAAAGTGTGATGAGATGT
>NW_006408524.1:2480002-2491583 GCF_000296735.1 Chrysochloris asiatica | reverse complement strand
TTGGAGAAGAATATTCTAAAGAGCCATGGACTTCCAGAAGAACAAATAAATCAGTCTTGGGAGAAGTGCAGTCAGAATGCTCCTTAGAAGGAAGGATGATAAAGCTTCATCTCTTGTACCTTGGACATGTTGTCAGGAGGGATCAGTCCCAGGAGAAGGACATCATGGTTTGTAAAGTAGAGGGTCAGCGAGAAACAGGAAGACCCCTACTGAAATGAACTGGCACAGTGGCAGCAACAATGGGCTCAAATATAACAATTGTGGTGATAGTTTAGGACTGGACTGTTGTGCATAGAGTTGCTATGAGTCATAACCATCTAGAAGGCACCTAACAACAACAACAAGTTTTAATATTTTTGCCGCTCCATCACATGGTTATATTTGCATCAAAGGTAAATACCCCTGTATAAATTTCATCTGTCAAGCCTTTATATATCGTGAGTATAATCCCCTCTCCCTCTCACCCCTTGTTATTGCAGGTTTGTGTGTATTTACCTCTGTTCCCTTTAACCCTTGCACTCTTCCCAGTATCTTCTCCTGCCTTCATTGTTCTTCTGCTTACCTCCCTCTGGTTGTATATTTCGTTTCCCATCATCCAAATTAGCACATATCTAGCCTCTAGTTAGTGAATTACTCCCCCTTCCTATGTATCCCTTTGTTGTTGTTAAGTGCAATCTAGTAGGTTCCAACTCATGGTGACCCTGTAGAGAGTTTCCAAAGAACAGCTGGTGAGTTTGAACTGACAACCTTGTAGTTAGCAGTCCTGTGCTTATCTGACAGTTCCACACCAGGACTCCACTAATAAGGAATATTGGTCTATAATTTTCTTTTTCACTGATGTGTTTGCCTTGTTTGGGTATCAAGGTTATGCTGTCTTCAGAAAAAGATTTTTGGGAGTGTCCCTTCTCTGAATATTTGGTAGAATTCACTAGAAAAGCCATCTGGGTCCAGAATATTTTCTGTTGAGAGTTTTTTAATGACCTGATCATTTTTTCTTTTGTTATAGGTCTGTTCAAGTTTTCTACTTCAGCCCGTGTTAGTTTAGGTAAATTGTATGTTCCTAGAAATTTGTCCATTTCTTTCAGATTTCCCCATTTGTTAGAGTTCTTCATGGTGGTGGTGATGTGCCGTGGAGTTGGTTCCAATTCATAGCGATCCTGTACAGGGTTTCCAAGGGTGTAAATCTTTACAGGAGCAGAAAACTTCATCTTTCTCCCACAGAACAGCTGGTAGTTTCAAACTGCTGACCTTGAGGTTCACAGCCTGATTCATAATCACTATGCTACCAGAGCTCCTTACAGTTCTTCATAGTATTCAGTTATTATTCTTTATATTCTGTTGGTTGTGTTGTGACATCACCCATTTTATTTCTTATTTGGGTTATTTGCATCTGCTCCTTCTTTTATTTTGTTAGATTTGGTAGGGATTTTCAATCTTTTAATCCCGTCAAAGAATCAACTTCTTGTCTTATTAAGTCTTTCTGTTGTTTTCTGTTTTCTAATTCCTTTATTTCTGCTCTAATCTTTATGATTTCTTTTCTTTTGCTGTCTATAGGATTACTTTGCTGTTCTTTTTCTAATTATTGAAAATGCTGTGTTAAAGTGTTGATTTTGGTTCTTCCTTTGTGTGTGTGTTCATTTATTGCTGTAAATTCGCTTCTGAGCACTGCTTTTGCTGTGTCCCAAAAGTTTTAGTATGTTGTGTTTTCATTCTTATTTGATTCAAGGTATTTTTTTACTTCTACTTCATCTTTAATTTTTTTTATTACCCAATAGTTTATAATCTGGATATTATTTCATTCCCACACATTTGTTTTTTTACTTATCTTCCTGGTTTTGATTTCTAATTTTATAGCATTATGATTTGAGAAGATACTTTGTATTATTCTGATGTTTTCAAATTATTGAGGCTTGCCTTGTGGCATAACATATGGTCTAGTATGAGGCATGTTCCATGAGCACTGGAAAAGAAGGTATATTGTACTGCTGTTGGGTAGAGAGCTCTGTTTAAGTCAATGAGGTCAAATTGGTTGATTGTGTTATTTACTTCTTCTTTGTTGCATTTCTTTCTAGTTGTTCTGTCTTTCATCAAAAGTGGAATATTAAAATCTCTGACTATTATTATAGAGTTCTTTGTTTCTTTCTTCATTTCTGTTAGATTTTGATGTACGTATTTTGACACTGTTTCATTTGGAGCACAGATATTTTCTATGTCTTTTTGTTGAATTGATTCTTTTATTATTAAATAATGTCCTTCTTAGTCTTTCATGCTGAGTTTTTCCAGAAAGTCTATTTTATGAGAAATTAAGATTGCGATTCCTGCACATTTTAGACTGCCATTAGCTTTTCTTTCCCCATCCTTTGATGTTTAGCCAATTTTTGTCATTGTTTGTAAGCTGTATCTATTGTATACAGTATATTGAGGGATCCTATTTTCTTATCCATTTGGACACTCTCTGTCTCTGGACTGGTGTGTTTAATCATTTACACTCAGTGTAATTATTGATAAGTAAGAATTAATTGTTATCATTTTGTTGTATGTGGTGCTGCTGGTTTCTTTGTTCTACATAATTTTCTGAGCTGAGTTCATTTTGTTTGCAGTTTTTCTTGTCATTCTCCTTGTGGTTAATGATTGTGTGTTGGTGTGTTCTTAGGCAGTCACCATCTGCCTCCTTGTGGGTATGATTAGAGATTGGGAGTATGTGCAAAGTCCTCTATTTGCCATTCGTGCCACTTAGCTCAGTGTGGTTGGAACTGGTTTTGGCTGTTGTCTATTCTTGATCAGGTGGCATAAGTTTTGATAGGAGCTCTTTCTCAGGCATCTGTGAAAGAAAGAGGCCAGTAGGCAGCAGACCGCACCACACACTGGCAGAGAAAACCAGTGACTTTCAGTCCCTGTTGCCCCCCGCAGCTGCTGTGTGGGCTGTTTTATTTGTTGGGACTTTTTTGGTTTGGTTTGGCTATTACTTTGTTTTACTTCTTACATCACGTGACAGAAGACAGCAACTGCAGCCATACAGCCAAGCCATAGCTATTGCCTTTAGCGCCCCAACAACTGGGCAAGAACCAATACCAGCTGCTATACACCAGAGCAGCCCCTACAACCAACATCTACTAAAACCACTCTGAACTGAACTGTAAAAACAGTTAACAGAAAAATTCATCTCATGATCACATCAAACAGAAGGTAATTGGTGAGTACCTAAGAATACACCAACATACATTAATCAAATTGATACAATACAACAGCACAACAATTGTGTTGCTTAAAAGGCAACAGAAAATGTCTGCTTACATGCAAAACAAGACTGAGTAGCTCAAACAAATGATCACGAGGCAGAGCTAGAAAATGCTTTTGAAGAAGAGGCACTGGAACTACCTGAAAAAGAATTCAGAAGAATGGTATTGAAATACACCCAAACTGTTCAACAGGAAGGTCGAGGAGAATAAGAAAGAATTCCGAAAAGTACTACAGAAACAATCAAACAAAATAAATATAGCATTGGAGACAATAAAAAAAACAAAACAAAACTTGCAATCAGAGGTCCAGATGATCAGTACTAAAATATCAGAAATATCAGAAAGGAGCAGAATTTCATCAATGGAAGCCAGAATTAGTGTGCTTGAATATAAATTTCTCAGTACTGCTAAGAGAGAAGAACAATCAGAAAAAGAATGAAAAAACATGAAGAAAGTCTAAAATTCACGCAAGACAACATAAAGAGGAATAACCTGTGAGTAAATGGAATTCCAGACCAGGAAGAAACAAAGAAAATCAGAGAGAAGATAGTTTAACTGCTGCTGGAAGAAACTTTCCCTTCATATGAAAGATGAGAAGATAAGCAAGAAACTGAAGAAACGACAAAAGAAAATTGCCAAGACATATCATAACCAAACTCTCCAAAATCAAAGATAAAGAAGTAATCCTGAAAGTAGCTATGGGAAAATTACATATTACTTAACAACAACAACACAAAGGAAAACAAGTAAGATTAAGCTCTGATTTCACAGAAGAAACCATGCAGGCAAGAAGGCAATGGAGAAACATATACAAAACACAGAAAAGAAAAAAAAAAAAACCTGCCAACCAAGAATAATATACCTAGCAAATCTATCAACTATGGTGGCAAAATTAAAACATTTCAGGATAAACAAAAATTAAAGGACTTTGCAAAATCCAAATCTATGATCCAAAGTATACTAAAAGGAGATAACAACCAGAGATTGGCATACATGGCAGCACCACCTGGAACTCAGTCCAGATATGGAAGAGTCCAGAGCAGAACAAAACTACTAGACTTAAAATAGGGGATCTGGGATGTCAGCCCATGACGAGGACAACTATAAAGTGAAGAGAGGAAAAAAGCACAGTTACAGAGTTCCAGGTCATGAGATCAGGCAGATTTCAGGACAAAACAGACTGCTTTAAAATCAGAAAGAAATTAATAAAGTACAGGGTAATCTCAAAGAAACTTAATATACCTTCACATCAAATCAAGAAAAGGAAAACACAAGAAGATTTTGGAAACATTAAAACTATAAAGAAATCGACAAGAAAAATGAACTCAGCACAGAAAAACAAAGAAACCAGCAGCACCACAAAAACAAACAGAAATCAATAGTGAGTAATTGGTATCATGACTAATTGTGACTGGCACAAAAAAGGCAGAAGTTCTGTAACAAAAATGGAGGAGTAGTTAATCTTACAGTCCAGAAAAAAGGGCCCTAGGACCATCCTGGGAGAAGAGCACAAACAAACAAAGAGAAAAACGACAGCAGTTAATCCATACCTCTCGATAATGACATTGAATGTCAATGGATTAAATGCATCAGGCAGGAGACAGAGAGTAGCAGATTATTAGAAAACAGGATCCTTCAATATGCTGTCTACAAGAGACATACCTAAAATACAAAGGCAAAAATATATTAAAAATTAAAGGATGAGAAAAAAATATCAAACTAATTACAATAAAAAACAAGCAGGAGTGGCAGTGTTAGTATCTGATAAGATAAACTTCAAGGACAAAGCCAGTATGAGAGACAAAGAAAGAAACTATCCCATGATTAAAGGGCAATTGAATTAGAGGTCATAGTAATAATGAACATCTATGTTACTAGTGAAAGAGCACTAGAATACTTACAGCAAATCCTAATAGAATTGAGGAGTCCTGGTGTGGCACTGTGGAATAAAGCACTGGACCACAAGTTCGGTTTGAATCACAAAGTCTGTGGTTCAAACTCACCAGCCACTCCTTGGAAACTCTATACAAGCACTTAATAACAACAATAGAATTGAAGAAGGAAAGAGACAACTGTACACTAATAGTGGGAGATTTTAATACACCACTTTAAAAAGAAAGACAGAACAACAAGAAAGAAACTCAACAAAGACACAGAGGAACTAAACAGAACAATCAATCAGCTTGACCTCATAGATATGTACAGAGCATTCAACCCAACACCAGCACAACCACATTCTTTTCCAGTGCACATGGAACATTCTCCAGAACTGATTATGTGTTAGGCCACAAAGCAAGTCTCAATATTTGAAAACAAATTTTTAAATTTTTAAATAAATTTTAAAAGATGCAAAGCATCTTCTCAGATAGCAATGCTATAAAATCAGAAATCAACTATAGGAAGATCCAAGAAATAAAATCAAATACATGGAAACAGAAAAACTCCTTACTTAAAAGCTACTGGGTAGCAGAACAAGTAAAAAATGAAATTAAAGAAATTCCTAGAAACAAATGAGAACAAAAAAAACAACATACTAAAACCCTTGGGACACAGCAAAAGTCGTGATGATAGGGAAATTTATAGCAATAAATGCACACATCCAAAAAGAAGAAAGAACTAAAACCAACACATTAACACAACAGCTTCAACAGTTGGAAAAAACACCAGCAAAGTAAACCTACAGACACCAAAAGAAAAGAAATAATAAAGACTAGACCAGAAATAAATGGAACTGAAAAATAATAGAGAGAATCAACAAGACAAGAAGCTGGTTCATTGAAAGGATTTATACAGTTGACAAACCATTGGCAAATCTAACAAAAGAAAAGAGGAAGAAGTCACAAATAACACACATAAAAAATCATATGGGTGACATCACAACAGAATCAATGGAAGTAAAAAGGATAATAACAGAATACAATGAAGAGTTGTACTCCAACACATTTGAAAATCTAGAGGAAATGGATACATTTTTAGAAAAGCACTATCTACCTAAAGTAACAGAGTGAAATTTTTAGAAAAGCACTAACTACCTAAAGTAACAGAGTAACAGAGTGGTGTGGCATTGTGGGTTAATGCGCCAGACTGCAAAGCCATTTGAACTGCAAGGTTAGCAGTTCTAGCTCACCTACTGCTCCTCAGAAACCCTATACAGGGTCACTATGGGTCGGAGCCAACTCAACAGCACTTCACAACAACAACAACATACCAAAAGAAGGAATTGATCAAGTCATCAAAAAACTTGCAACCAAGACAGTCCAGGCCCAGATGGCTTTACTGAATTTTACAAAACTTTCATAGAAGAGCTAGCACCAATTTTATTCAAACTATTCCAGAATATAGAAAAGGATGGAAAACTCCCTAATACATTTTCAAAAGCTAGCATAATCCTTAAACCAAAACCAGGGAAGGATGTCACTAAAAAAGAAAATTATAAGCCAATATCCCTCATGAACATTGAGCAAAAATTCTCAAAAATAGAATTCAACAACACATAACAACAACAACAAAAATCATGACCAAGTGGGATTCATACCAAGGATGCAATGATGGTTCATTGTTAGAAAATAAATCAACGTAATCCACCATAAAAAAAAAAAAGGAAAAGAACCATATGATCATATGGATTGGTGTAGAAAAGGCATTTGACAAAATCCAACACCCATTCTTGATAACAACAAAATAGGATATCATCTCACACCAGCATCAACAACAAAGTTCAAAAACAGAAAACAAATGCTGGCGAGGGTGTGGAGAAACTCAGACCCTCTTACAGTGCTGGTGGGAATGCAAAATGGTTCAACCACTCTGGAAAACTGTATGGTGCTTCCTCAGAAAGTTGGAAATAGAAATACCTTATGATCCAAAAATCCCTCTACTTGGTATATATCCATAAGAAATACAAGCCATAAAACTAGTAGATATATGCATACCAGTGCTCATCACAGCACTATTTACAATAGCAGAAAGATGGAGACAACCTAAATGCCATCAATGGAAGAATAAGCAAACAAACTTTGGTACATACACACAATGAAATATAACGCAATCTTGAAGAATAATAAGGAATCTGCAAAACAACTCATAACATGGATGAACCTTGAGGACATTAATCTGAGTGAAATTAGTCAATCACAAAAGGACAAATATTTCATGAAACCACTATGGTAAAAGCTTAAGAAGATTTCCATACAAAAGAAACATTATTTGATGGTTATCAGGGGTTGGAGGGAGGGAAGAGTAATTCACAGGTTAAGGGTAGACACATGTTAGTTTGGGTGACAGAGAGGGGGACATACAATGGGGGGAGGGCAATACACAAGAAGAGAGAGGATGGCAGATGAACAGTGAAGACAGGGGAAGAGTTGGGGAGGTTTGCATGGGCTAATGGAATAGAGATAAATAGTGATACACAACTTGAAACAACAATGTTCTGTGGTCCAAGGACGAAGACATAATCTGAATGGGTAAAGGATGGGGGAAATGTGGATATTGGTTTCCCTTGCCTAGTATTGTAAAATAGACATTTAAGTGTGATAGAAATGAATTTTGGGAATTATGATTACAGAAAGTTGTAGGCCCGTCTTCAGCCTGAAACTGATTGGATTCATTAAAAGGGGAATTTGAATTTGCCCAGGGAAATAGGCTTCCGTTAAGCCTTTATCGATTATGGAACCTTAGGTGGAATTCTGAGCCCCACCCAGAACCTTCTAAGGTGGGACATTCACACTTAAAAAGACACGTAGACCAATCCAGAAGGGCTGGGAGAACAGAAGATTCTTATTGAAATAAAAACGAGAAGAGAAAAATGCAGACTGCCTGTTAGAATTTCAAGAAAGTGGTTTACTTTGGAGGCACCAAGGCAAGAAAAGTCAGCCCATCAGGGAAACCCTCTTCTAGGACTGAAATGCAAAGTGAACTCGAGAGCTGTCTAGAATGCTCGCTGGTGGTCATCCTGGTCTACTTGTGAGTGGAAGTGGGGAAAATGCAGCAATGAAGACATGGGCTGAGGATGGCCATGTTCCACTGTCACCCATTGACCTTTACATGAGAGAGAGAAGAGGAAGGGCTGACTGGTCTGAAGTTCAGGGAGACATGTGAACTTCTAAGCCCATGAGCACTGACCTAGCCACTGGGGGCTAGAGCTGAGAGTGAAGTGGCCAACTGGTCTGAAGTGTGGGGAGACATGTGTAAACGCCCAAACTTGCAAGTAGTACCCATTTGACCTAGCTTGGATGGCTAGCTGACCAGAACTCAACCAGATGAAGATAAAGATGCTTGATACTGTGAGAAGTTTAAATTGCTACAATTTGATGCATGAGACCTTTATTTATGGATGCTGTTGCTCAAAATTTCAAATGGAATGGAAGGATTCTTCATAGCAATGATCAAGCTTGTTTTCTCAGTGCACTGGGTTGATAAGGACAGACAATTTAGACATTGACTATCAAAAATAGGGTGCTATAAATGCACAAAGTGGCTGGCTTACAAGCTTTCATGACTGTGCTTAGTTTCAGAACAAGCGGGGTAAGGTAGACTCCCCAATGAATAGTTTTCCTCTTCTCCAGATGCATATGGTGAAAGAGAATGGGGGATGATGCTGATAAGATTTTATGATTCAATTTTGAGTAGTTGTTAGCAGGATTAATGATTGTGACAACTGTAATTGTAGAAGATGTGTAACTAAAAGTGGGGAGTAGCTAATTTTTCATTTCAGGAATGGAGGATCCCAGGACCATCAAGAAGGAAGAGCATGAGATCCTACCTAGAAAGGTAGTGACAACAGAAATGGTGGCAGAGGCGATGCCATGGAGAGTTAGAGCAGCTGAGGACTCTAGGCCCATGGACTGAGAAAGGCTGTGTGCCTGTGGGCAGGAGGCTGGCTTGCAAGATGTGCCCTTTGGGCATTTAAATGAATTTTTTTGTTGTTTTGTTTTGTATGTGTACATCAAATATTTTTGCTTTGTTAATTTGTGAAAAATAAGATGTAAATGGGGAGTTACAGAGAGGAAGCAGGGTAACTGTATTACATGAAGGGGATTACAATCATTTAAATGAACCAAAACGTATGGTTGGTTAAAAGTAAAGATGAAGATCTTCACTCAATTCACAATAAAAAGTTTTATTAAAAAGACAGATAAGTAAAATGATGGACTGCAATAGGCAAATCTGCTTCAAAAGACCTCCTTGCAGTGTCAAAGAGCAAAGATATGAATCTGAGGACTAAGGTGTGCCTGGGCCAAGCCATGGTATTTTCAATCACCTGTAGAGTCCAGGTGTGGCTCTGTAGGATAAGCACTGGAATGCTAACCACAGGTTGGCAGTTCAAACACACCAGCCACTCTCCAGAAACCCTAAACAGGGTCACTATGAGTTGGAACGGACTTAACAGAATTTAACAACAAGACATATGCATGAGAAAGTTGGACAACGAATGAAGATCTTAGAAGAACTAGTGCATTTGAATTATGGTATTAGCGAAGAATATTGAAGGTACCATGGACTGCCAGAAGGACAAATAAATCTATCTTGGAAAAAGTACAGCCAGAATCCTCCTTAGGAACAAGGATGGGCCAGACTTTGTCTCTTGTCCTTTGAACATGTTATCAGAAGGGATCAACCCCTGGAGAAATGCATCATGCTTGGTAGTGTTGAGTCAGCAAAGAAGAGGAAGACCCTCAATAAGATGGATTGACATGGTGTCAGCAACAAAGGACTCAAATACAGCAACAATTGTAAGAATGGGGCAGGACTAGGCAGTGTTTCATTCTGTTGTGCATAGGGTTAAGATGCATACAGTCGAATGCCTTTGCATAAATCAAGAAAGCAAAAGTAAACATCTTTATGCTACTCTTGGCTTACAACCAAGATCCATCTGACATTAGCAATGATATTCCTAGTCCCATGCCTTTTTTAATCAGTCTTGAATTTCTGGCAGTTATCTGTTGATATGCTGTTGCAACCATTTTTAAATTATCTTCAGCAAAATTTTACTTGCTTGTGATATTAATGATATTATTCAATGATTTCCACATTCTGTATGATACTCTTTCTATGGAATAGGTACAAATAAGGATCTCTCTGAATCAGTTGGCTAGGTAGCTGTCTTCCAAATTTCTTGTCATAGATGAGTGAGTGCCTCCAGTGCTGAATAACTGAAATGTTTTGCTGAAACATTTCAATTTGTATTCAGTTTATGGAGCCTTGTTTTTTGCCAATGCCGTCAATGCAGCTTGGACTTCTTCCTTCAGTATCATCTGCTCTTGATCATATGCTACTCTTGAAATGGTTTAACATCAACCATTTCTTTTTGGTACAGTGATTCAGTATATTCCATCTTCTTTTGATGTTTTCTGCCGCTTTCAAAATTTTGCCTATAGAATTCTTCAATATTGCAACCCAAGGCTGGGATTTTTTCTTCAGGTCTTTCAGCTTGAGAAATGATGAGCCTGTTCTTAACTTTTGGCTTCCTAACTTCAGGTCTTTGCACATTTAGTTATAATACTTTACTTTGTCTTCTAGAGCTGTCCCTTGAATTTTTCTGTTCAGCTCTTTAACTTACTCATTTCTAGTTGTTTTAGCTTCCCTATATTCGAGAGCAAATTTTAGAGTCTCTTCTAACATCCATTTTAGTGTTTCCTTTCTTTCCTGTCTTTTTAATGATTTTTTGCTTTCTTCATAGACGATGGCATCCCAAAACTTTCTGGTTTTCAGTAGTGTCTAATGCATCAAATCTGTTTTGGGGATGGCTTCAGAATTCAGATGGTTATATTTTGGTTCTTGTGCTCTTCTTTTCATTTTCTTCAGCTTTAGCCTGAACTTGCATCAGAACAATTGATGGTCTTTTCCACAGTCTTCCCTTGACATTGTTTTGACTGATGATACTGAGCTTCACTCTTGTTTCTTCCAACAGATATGGTCGATTTGGTTCCTGTGTATAGAGGTTGTTGAAAAAATGTATTTGCAATAAATAAGTCATTGGTCTTGTAAAATTCTACCACGTCATCTGCAACATCATTTCTATCACCAATGCCATATTTTTTACTACATATCCTTCCTCCTTGTTTACAATTTTAGCATTCTAACCACCATCAATGCATTTTTTTTTTTTAAGGTTTTTATTGTCAATTGAGTAAAAGTTTACAGGGAAGATCATCAGTTTTACATTCAACAAATCAT
This sequence comes from Chrysochloris asiatica, assembly GCF_000296735.1. Lineage (NCBI taxonomy): Eukaryota > Metazoa > Chordata > Mammalia > Afrosoricida > Chrysochloridae > Chrysochloris > Chrysochloris asiatica. The sequence goes on along the minus strand of NW_006408524.1, from coordinate 2,480,166 downwards.
ACAACTTGTTTCATTACAATGATTATAATTCCCTCCATGTACCATCAGTTAACAGTGTTTCTCTCTATTCACTTTAGCTGGGTTTTTTTGTTTGTTTGTTTGTTTTTTAACATTCAGGCATATATAATAATTTACACCTCCAAAGGGCACATTCTGCAAGTCTG
>NW_006408524.1:2478416-2479657 GCF_000296735.1 Chrysochloris asiatica | reverse complement strand
ACTATTAAACTAAGCTCCCCCTTGAAACCTTGTAAGCCAGTCACTTCATGCCTTATCGCCCCCTCATTTTAGGTAACCAATGTCTAAGTTGCCCATCCCTATCCATATCAGCTGGATGCTTCACTCTCAGCTCTAGACCTCTGTTCCTATGTCCTTGTCCATAGGCTCAGGTGTCCCCAGGTCTCATCATATTTTGGACCAACCCGCCCTTCTTCTCTCTCTCATCTCCAGGTCCACAGGAGTCTGTGGAACATGGTTGAACTCAGCCCATTTCTTCATTGCTGCCTTTCCCCCTCTTCCACTCACCAGTAGACCAACATGGGCACCAACATGATTACATGCCTGCTTATGTGTTCCCTTTGAGTTTCAGTCTTAAAAGGGGGTTCGTCCTGAAGGAACTTGATTGCTTGCCTTGATGGCATCCCAGTGAACAACTTGCTTATTCTTGTAGTAGCCAGTCATATTGCCATTCTTGTTTTGGGTTTTTCCTGATGATCTTTCTTTGAAGATGTATCTTCTATCTCTCTAGCTGTTCCCAACTGGTCTGCTTGTCCTTTCTTGTGGGAATATCCCACCTCAGAAGGTCCTGGATAGGGCTCAGGGTTCTACCTAAGGTCCTATACACTGCAAAGGCTCCGCAGGAGGCCTATTTCACTGGACACATTCTAGAACCCATTTTAGGTGAAGATGGGCTTACAAGCTTTCTGTAATCATGTTTCCTGACATTCCTTTCTATCCAAGTCAAGTTTCAATTTTACAATAGCAGGAAAGGGAAAACAATATTCATAAGATAGCCAAGCTTCCTAGTATTATTTCCCCTCTTTAAACTATGCCTTGATCCCTGTATCACAGAGCCCTATTGTTCCAAGGTTGAGCTTGCATCACTATTTACCTCTGTGCCATTTAGCCCATGCAAACCTGTCTCAGTGTTCCCTTATCTACCTTGTTCTTCCATCCCCTTCCACCTCTTGTGTAGTGCCCTCCCCAACACCCAAACTATGATGTGTCTGCCCGTACCTTGTGCTCTACCATCGCCTCGCTCCACCTCCCCCAAACCCTCCCACTCCAACCCCACCGGTACCCAACAAAGAATTTTTTTTTTTTTTTCATTTTAGTATAGGTATATTTTCTTAAGCTTATACAATAATGGTCTTATGCAATATTTTCCTTTTATGACTAACTAATTTCACTCAGCATAATGTCTTCAAGGTTCATCCATGTTATGCGGTGGTTTGCAGCTT
>NW_006408524.1:2471953-2474286 GCF_000296735.1 Chrysochloris asiatica | reverse complement strand
TTGTGTTTTCATTCTCATTTGTTTCTAGGAACTTTGTGAATTCACATTTTATTTCTTCTACTACCCAGTCACTTTTCAGCAGGGTGTTATTCAGTTTCCATGTATTTGACTTTATTTCCTTGCACTTCCTATTATTGATTTCTAATTTGATAGCATTCTGGTCTAAGAAAATGCTTTGTAGTATTTTGATGTTTGTAAATTTATGGAGGCTTTTTCTGTGGCATAACACATGGTCTATTCTGGAGAATGTTCCATGTGCACTGGAAAAGAATGTGTATTGTGCTGTTGTTCGGTTGAATGCTCTGTACACATCTATGAGGCCCAGTGGGCTGATTGCATTGTTTAGTTCCTCTGTGTCTTTGTCAAGTTTCTTTCTGGTTGTTCTGTCCATTTTCAAAAGTAGTGTATTAAAATAACCCACTATTATTGTAGATTAGTCTATTTCTTTCTTCAAATCTATTAGATGTTTTTGTTTTTGTTTTTTTCTTCCAAAATTATTTATTTGAGGTAGAACAAAAGTTTGGGAAAGATAGGTATTGGGATCTCTTTGTCTCTTGAACTTATTGATAATTAAATCTTTTGTAAGTTTGTCAGTAAGTGTTCTACTCAGCTGTGACAGACTCTTTTTTGTTGTGTCCATCCTCTTTATCTCTAATTCTTTTTTTTTTTTTTTTAGGCAGATATAATAATTTATACCTCCAAAGGGCACATTCTGCAAGTCTGCATCCTAGCCATCAGCTCTTTGTCCCTTTCTTCCCATGAATCTAGAGTCCTCAGCAGCTCCCTCTCTCCATGACCCCATCTCTGTCTCCATCTTTGGCATCGCTGCTTCTCTGGGTAAGGTCCTGCATTCTACTTGTGCTTTTCTCCCTTGATAGTTCTAGGATCCTCTGTTTCTGGAACATAAGATTAACCACTACCCTGGTTTTGTTACAAAACTTCTACCTTTACAATTGTGAGTCACAATTAATCATAACAATTATTCACTATTGAATCATAATAATCTTATCCCCATCTCTTTTCACCAGACCCATCTAGACAAGATGAAAACTATTCAGTGGGGACTCTTTCTTCTTCCTCACACTCTTAGACTAAACTCCCTCTTGAAACCTAGTAAGCCAGTCACTTTGTATTTTTATCTCCTCCTCATTTAAGGTAGCCAATATCTAAGTTGCCCGTCCCTATCTACCCTGTGTACAGAGGGGATAGCATTGATACTTGATGTGAAGACTTCTTCCCTCTCTGTTGTTATTTTGAGTTACAACCTCCATGAATATAGGTCAGATTTATCAAATTGTAGCAATTTACCTTTGTTTCCTTTATCAAAAAACTTTTTTTTTTTTTTTTTGGTAATCTTCCTCTAGTCAAGTTCTGATTATCAACCATCGAGGCTAGGTCAAATGGGTACTGTTTGCAAGTTTGGGTGTTCTTATCCATCTCCCCTCACTTCATATCAGCTGGATGCTTCACTCTCAGCTCTACCCCTCTGTGTCTATGTCCTTGTCCATGGGCTCAAGTGTTCCCAGATCTCACCACACTTTGGACCTACCAACCCTTATGCTTCCCTTTCTCATCTCCAGGTCAATGGGAGTCAATGGACTGTGGTTAAACTCAGCCCATTTCTTCATTGCTGCATTTCCCCCTCTTCCACTCACCAGTAGACCAAAGTGGTTGCCAGCATACTTACATGCCTGTTCATGTATTACCTTTGAGTTTCAATTTTAGAGGGGAGTTTGTCCAGAAGGAACTTGATTGCTTGCCTTGATGGCTCCCAGTGAATAGCTTGCTTATTCTTGTAGTAGCCACTCATGCTGACATTTTTGTTTTGTTTTTTTCCTGATGATCATTCTGTGAAGATGTATCTTCTGTTGCTCTGGCTGTTCCAGGCTGGTCTGCTTGTCCTTGCTAGTGGGAGTGTCTCACCTCAGAAGGTTCTGGATGGGACTCAGGATTCCACCTAAGGTCCTATACTCTGCAAAGGCTTAGCAAGAGGCCTATTTCACTGGGCAAGTTCTAGAGCCCCCTTTAGGTATTCCAATCAGTTATAGACTGAAGATGGGCTTACAAGTTTTCTGTAATCATGTTTCCCAACATCTCTTTCTATCTCACTCAAATGTCTATTTTACAATAGTAGCCAAGGCAAACCAATATTCATAAGACAGTCAAGCATTTTAGTATTATTTGCCTTCTTCAAACTATGCCTAGATCCCTGTATCACAGAGCCCTGTTGTTCCAAGGTTGAGCATGCATCACTATTTACCTCTGTCCCACTTAGGACATGCAAATCTGTCTCAGTGTTCCCCTATCTATCTTGTACTTCTACCTCCTCCCCC
>NW_006408524.1:2461491-2471702 GCF_000296735.1 Chrysochloris asiatica | reverse complement strand
GTTTTGATCATAGACTGACCTCCCAGATCCTCTGTTCTTATAATTTTATTCTGTTCTTGACTCTTCCATTTGTCGACTGAGTTCAGGTTGATGCTTCCACGTACGTCATTCTCTGATTGTTGTCTGTTCTTGTTGGTTCTCAGTCCACAGAACTTCCTTTAGGATGTTTTTCATTTCAGGGTTGGCTTTGACAAAATCCCTTAGTTTCTGTTTATCCTGGAATGTTTTGATTATACCATCATATTTGATTGACAACTTTGCTGGGTAGAGGATTCTTGGTCGGCAGTTTTTTTCTTTCAGAGTTTTATATATGTCTCCTCATTGCCTTCTTGCCTGCATGGTTTCTGTTGAGAAATCTGAGCTTAATCTGATTTGCTTGGCTTTGTATGTTACATTTCTCTTTTCCTTAACTGCTTTCAGGATTCTGTCCTTATCTTTGATTTTGGAGAGCTTGATTATTATATGTCTTGGTGATTTTCTTTTAGAGTCTATCCTTCCTAGGGTTTATTGGGCTGCTTGTATGCTTATCTTTTCATTTTTCAGGATGTTAGGGACATTTTCTTCCAGAAGCTCTTCAGTTATCTCCTCTGTGGACTTGTGTGATTCTTCCTGTTTTGGAATGCTAATAATTCTTAAGTTATTCCTCTTCATGTTGTCCAACATGAATCTTAGACCTTCTTCAGATTTGTTTATCCTTTTTTCTACTTGCTCTTCTATCGTAGCAGTATTGAGAGATTTGTCTTGCAGCTCACTAGTTCTGGCTTCTATCTCTTCAAGTCTACTCATTTGCCCTTTCAGTGTATTTCTAATATTCTATTATTAATCATTTGGACCTCTTTCTGTAGGTTTTAAATTATTTCCAATGCTGTATCTCTTATTTGATTGTTCCTGTAGCACTTTCCTGAATTCTTCCTTATTTTTCTCAACTCCATTGTAAAGTGCTTTGATGCATTTTATAATCATTTTTCTGACTTCTTTCTCAGGCATTTCCAAAGCCTGCCCTCCTTCCAGTATGGAGTGTAGGTGTACTTCCAGGTCATTTATCTCAGTCACTTTATCTTGTTTCTGGATATGTGCAGATATGGTCATCTGCTTCTGTGTTTTGGACATATTCAATAGTTAGCTGTGGCCTTAATATTTAAAAGTGTGTGTGTTTTTGGTATTTTTAATTCTTTCTGATTGCCTCCAGGTAGATGTGATTAGGAGATGGGCTTCCCTTTTCACTCTTCTTATTACTCAACTCAGAGTAACTGCCACAGGTGTTGGCTGCCTACCTGTTCCATGAAGCTCCACTGAAGTCCACCCATCATGGGTGACCCTGCTGGCATTTAAAATACCAGTGGCATAGTTTTCAGCATCATAGTAACTCACAAGTCATTGAAGTATGACAAACTGACAGAAGAGTGGTACAGCATGTTGATTGCTCCAGTTATTTTCAGAAACCATAGTCAAATGGTGTAACCAATTTCCTTGTCCCAAGGAACCCAAAGACTTGTAAAGTTTAAAATCTGGGTCAACATGCATGCAATACAGCCTGGTCAGGGAACCCAATAGGTGAAGGGACCAAAGAAAGCCTTACTTGGGTCCTTGTGTGGACATCCACCATAGGCTTCATTGTCCCACTGACCAACATATCTATGGGCTGGGAGCCTGCTGGGACTGGACCTGGAATTCCTACCCAATATCATCAGGCCTACAGGCCTCTCCTGAACTATTTCTCCTAAAGTCCTATCCCTAGGACCCAGATGTACATGCTGCGTTGAGGCACATGCTAGGGAGCAAAGTCATTCTGAGTGCAACAAGGAGATTGATGTCCTATATGAATAATAGCTACTCTTGGAGGCCAGGCCTCTCCGACACTGCTGCCTTTCAATTCTAGACCAGACCTGCCTGGGAATCATTGTTACTGTTGTTATTAGTGGCCAATGATTTGGTCCCCGATTTAGGGTTGGACTGTTGTGATCCGTAGGGTTTTTCTTGGCTGATTTTCAGAACTAGATTGTTGTTGTTCTTAAGTGCTGTCAAGTCAGTTCTGACCCATAGCAACCCTGTATAGGGTTTCTAAGGAGCAGCTGGTGAGCTTGAACCACAGACCTTGCAGTTCAAACAACTTTGCAGTCTGACGCATTAGCCCACAGCACCACACCAGGACTCCTCAGAAGTAGAGAGCCAGGTCTTTTTTTCTAATCCATCTTAATCTGGAAGCCCTGCTGAAACTTGTTCAACATAATAGCAAAACACCACATGACAGATGTGTGGTTGTACATGAGTCTCAATTAAGAACCTGGGTCTTCTTAATTATTGTTGTTAAGTGCCATTAAGTCAGTTCCAACTCATAGCAATCTTGTACAGGGTTTCTGAGGAGTGGTTGGTAGGTTTCAACCACCCACCTTGTGGTTAGCAATCCAGTGCTTACACTACAATGCCAAACCAGGAATCATGGAAAGTTTTAATTCTATCACTGAACAAGCAGTGCTCTCTGTGGATCATTTTGTTGTTATTGTTTAGTGCCATCAAGTCAGTTCCAACTCTTAGCCATCTAGTAGAGTGTTCCCGATGAGTGGTTGGTGAGTTTGAACCACCACAGATGGGAAGAAAATTTTATTGTTAACTTGATTTACAGTTTAGTTATAACTCTGAGATTGGGTACATCCATATTGAGATATGGACTGTTTTCACTCCTACCCAGGCCAGGCTTCAGTAGAGAGTGTGGGTCTTCAACAGGTCATAGAATTAACTGGGTGGAGCACTATTTTAACTGGAGTTTCTGTATGCCATGGAAGCCTTACTGACAGATGAGTAATATGTATATAGAACTTTCTACCATTAATTTATTTGCATTTCTGAATTTAAAAAAAAAATCTCGCTTCCATAATTAAAAAAGAAAAGAAGAAAACATAATTAAGGGCATTTCTTTTTAACAATGATGGTAACCTTACAGATACAGGTATTGCAACCTTCTTAGCAACTTCTACAGTGCTGGTGCCAGAGGCAGGGAGGAAGGATCTTTGGGCCCAAAAACAATCATAAGGTATCACCTGGTCTAAAGTCGTCTGTGATCCTTGTCTGTTTCATGATTTCCTCTCTGAGTATAACGGGTATGAGGAACAAATGGAATTTGTGGATTTTTGCTTGTCTTACTTTTGTCATGCATTTCTTTTTAAATCCCCCACTTCTAAAATGTTGCATTTGCTTTCCTAAAAATTAGGAATTAATATATTAACACAACATCACCTTATCCCCATTCATAGTCAAGTCTTGTGACCCTGACTGCTGGGGCCTTGTGTCCCTAAAGTGGGCTATGGTGGGCTCCAGCACCCCGCTTCTTGTAAGGAGCTTGACAAGGGCACCTCATGAGTAAGGCCACCAAATTAAGAAAGAAACACTGTCAGTCTGGAACAGGCTTTGTAGCTGCACAGCCAAAAGGTCTTAGATAAAGTCTCTTAATCTTTGGGGAGGCTGTAGGTCCCTCCCCTGTAAATGCAGTGACAACTCACTGTCCTGAGTATCTCAAGAAATTTATGAAAGTTGTGTTCATATTAGAGTTAAAGCATGATGATTTTATTTATATTTGTATTGAATGCCTTCCATTCAACGTTTCTCATAGCATTAAAGATGATAATTAATCAGCCTGAATTTTCAAAATCTGAATTTGTATTACTACTTTTCTCTTCTCTTTTGTTTCCTACAAAGAGGCAAGACAGAATGTCTGTTGTCAATAAAATCTAGTAAAATCATAGTTCTGTATATAATATTGATCATTTACCTAATTCTGTAATACACAGTGATTTTTTCATCATAGTGATGTTTATCATTATATTTTATTAGCTAGATGACTGAAGCAATTTTCTTCTGATTTCTGTGATGAGATCTTTATTATTCAAAATTACAATACACAAATTGGGATGTTTATTTTGAATAAGAGGCAATTTTCCTTCCAGAATTCATTTAGAATGTCTTATATTTTAAACACTAATCTAAAAAGTAATTTCTTTGCCAGCAGCTATCCTGCAGAGACACACAAATTGGCTATTGGCATAAAAAGAAACTTTGTAAGTTAGCAAAATGCAAATAACATACATAATTATCTCTCTTCTTTTTTTTCTCAGAAAGTAACACATGTAAAAATCTTTAAAATAAAAGCAATCATACTTATGTGGTTAAACTTGAAATACATAGGAAAACATAAACAGCTACCTCCGATCCTCACCCCATAGAGATGACCAATCTTAGCATATTGGTGCATTCCCTCCTGTGATAGTAAAGGTTTTGTGTCTACTTGGATAAGTATGCACTTTCAGTGGTTTGGCAGTTAAATAGTAGTAATCCTTCATGAAGGAGCTCTGGTAGCATAGTAGTTATGAGTAGAGTTGCTAACCTCAAGGTCAGCAGTTTGAAATGACCAGCCATTCTGCGAGAGAAAAATGAGGTTTTGTGCTGCTGTAGGGATTTATAAGCTTGGAAATCTTATACAGGGTCACTATGAGTTTGAACTGACTCCACGGCACATACCCCCACCACCAAGCCTCCGTGAGGAGATCTAATATGATGCAGCCATTCCCAGGTTGCGATCTGATGTGGTCAGCCCTGATCTGATCCAATAATCCCCTGTGTTGTCAATCCCCACTTCTCTAATGCTAGTGAGGTCAGAGGCCAGCTACAGGATTAGGGTATAGCTTGAGTTCTTCTCTTTTGAAATACACAAGAAGAGCAAGAGTGAAGAGCTAAGAATGAAGAGCTAGGAGTAGAGTGCATCATTTGGATCTGGGGTCCCTGCCTTAATAAAGGGAAGGATTGATGCCAAGATACATGGAGATCTCCAAGGGGGTTCTGGGCCTAGAGATGCTGAAAGGAGACAGACATTTCCCCAGAGCCAACAGAGAGAAGCTTTTCCCTAGAGTTGACACCGGCACTCTGAATCTGGACCTCTAACCTCCTAACTGCCAGAGAACACATTTCTGGTTGTTAAATCTATCCACTGTGGTATTTCTGTTATCGCAGAACTAAGATAGCAAAGTCACCTTCTCATCTTTCTTGTGTGAAATAACCCTTTTGACCATGGAGCATTCCTGCACATATCCACATCTCATAGCTTAGGTACTTCTCCCAGGAGTTGACAAGTTAAGTAGTTTCCAATATTTTATAACCCTAAGGTAACACATTTCAGTTTCTACTGCATAGGTGGTGGTATCATGTTTTCATTTTAATTTGCACGTCCTTGGTGTCTAATGAGCATCATGTCATCTGTTTCAGCTTCTGTAAAATGTCCGCCCAAATATTTTTCTATTTTTCTATTTTATTGTTTATCTTATTATTGAGTTACATTGTTGCTGTTGTTACGTGCCATCGACTCAGCTCCTACAGATAAGAGTTCTTTATATGCTACGTATATAAGTCCTTTGTCAACTGTATGCACTATAAGTGTCTTATCATGCTCTAAGACTTAAATTTTTAACCTACTAGTCTCTGAGGAGCCTCCTGGGTGGAGCAAATGGCTAGGTGCTTGACTGCTAGCCTAAGAGTTGGCAGTGTGAATCCGCTCAGAGGTGCCTTGGAAGGCCGGCCTGATACTCTGCTTCTGAAAGTTCACAGCCTTGAAAACTCGGTGGAGCACTTTTTCTCTGACACACACACAGGGTCACAATGAATTAGAAACAAACAGGAGAGCAACTGCAACAATAATAGCCTCCGATTGCACTCCATTCTTAAAGGATAGATTTGTCAGATATAGACTTCAGGGCTGACAGTTTCTGTAATGGATTGAAGTGTTGTACCATTTCTTTCTGGACTCCATGGTTTCAGATCTACCACTCTTCTGTCACTTTGTCATACTGTGCTGGCTTCCATGTTGATGTGATTCTGGAAGCTATGCCACCAGTAGTTTAAATACCAGCAGGGTCACCCATAGTGGACAGGTTTCAGATGAGCTTCCAGACAACGACAGACTAGGAAGAAGGAAAGGTGGACTCCTTTCAAATATTTTGTCCCTGAAAACCTTACGAACAGCAGTGGAACACTGTCAGAAAGCACCAGAATATTTTCAGATACCGAACATTGTCAGATATATAGAATATTATCAGAAAATGAGCCCCGCAGGTTGGAAAGCACTCAAAATAAGACTGAGGACAAGCTGCCTCCTCAAAGTAGGGTTGACCTTAATAATACAAATGGAGTAAAGTTTTCGGGACTTTCATTTGCTGATGGGGCACAACTCAAAATGAGGAGAAACAACTATAAACATCCATTGATAATCAGAGCATGGAATGTACAAAGCATGAAGCTAGGAAAACAGGAAGTTCTCAAAAATGAAATGGTACACATAAACATGGATAGCTAAGGCATTAGTGAGCTGAAATGCCCACTGAAATCTGACAACCACATGGTTTACTATGCATGGAATGGCAAATTGAGGAGGAATGGCATCACATTCATAATCAAAAAGAAGATATCAAGACCTATCTTGAGGTACAACGCTGCTGTGATAGGAAGATAACAGCCATATGCCAACAAGGAACACCAGTTAAAACAACTATTCTTCAAATTTACGCACAAACCACTAAAACCAGTGATGGTGAAATTGAAGCATTCTACCAACTTCTTCAGAGTCCTGGTGTAGTGCTATAGAATAAACATTTGACCACAAGATTGGTTTGGACCTCAAGATCAACAGTTCAAACTCACTAGCCGCTCCTTGGAAATCCTACACAGGATCGCTATGAGTCAGAACCGACTCAACAACACATAAAAACAACAACGATTTCTTCAGTCAGAAATTGATGAAACATGCAAACAAGATGTATTGATTGATGTACTGGTGATTGGAATGCAAAGTTGGAAGCAAAGAGGAAGGATCAATTGTTGAAAACAATTGGTGATAGAAATGATGCTGGATATCATAAGACAGAATTTTGTAAGGCCAATGATTTCTTCATTAAAAATACCTTTTTTAAACAACGTAAAGATGACTATACATATGGACCTCACCAGATGGAATACTCAAAAATAAAATTGACTACATCTGTGGAAAGTGCTATCATTAGCCAAAACAAGGTCACAGGCAGATGGTGAAACAGACCATCAATTGCTCATATGCAAGTTCAGGCTAAAGCTGAAGAAAACTGTTTAAAAATCCATGAGAGCCAAACTATAACCTTGAACATATCCCACCTGAATTTAGAGATCATCTGAGGAACAGATCTGATGCATTAGAAGACTAAAGATCAGAAGAAAACAAAATGTCATTAAGATGACAAGAAAACAGGAAAAGCCCAAAATGGATGTCAGAAGAGACTCTGAAATTTGCTTTCCAGCATAGAGATGCTAAAGCAAATGTAAGAAAATGAGAAGGTAAAAGAACTGAATAGAAAATTTCGAAGGGCAGCTTAAGAAGACAAAGTCAATAATATAACAAAATGTGCAAAGACCTGGGGTTTGAAAAACAAAAGGAAATAACAGGTTCAGCATTTCTCAAACTGATCAAGCCTTGATTTGTAATATTGAAGGATTCTATGGGCAAAATGGGAGTCCTGGGTTAATGCACTAGACTGCAATGTTGGTTTGACCCTCAAAGTCAGTGGTTCAAGCTCACCAGCCACTCCTTGGAAACTCTATGCAGGGTCTCTATAGTTTAGAACTGACTCAACAGCACTGAACAATGATAACAACAATGGGCAAAATATTGAATGATGCAAAAAGCATCAAAAGGATGTACCAAAAAGAAATGGTCAATGTTCAACCATTTTAAGAGGTAGCATATAATCAAAAGCCAATGATTCTGAAGGAAGAGGTTCAAGGTGCACTGAAGGCATTGACAAAGAACAAGGCACTGGGAATTGATGGAATACAATTTGAAATCTTTCAACAAACTGACGTGACATTGGAGGACCTCACTCATCTGTGCCAAGAAACTTGGAAGACAACTACCTGGCCACCTGACTGGAAGAGATCCAAATGTGTACCCTTTCCAAAGAGAGGTATCCCAACAGAATGTGGAAATCATTGGACAACATTAATATTGCATTCAAGTAAAATTTTGCTAAAGATAATACAAATACAGTTGCAACCATATATTGACAGAGAACTTTCAGAGGTTCAAGCCAGATTCAGAAGAGGATGTGGAACAAAGGGTATCATTGCTGAAATCAGATGGATCATGACTAAAAGCAGAGCATACTAGAAAAATGTTTAGCTGTACTTTACTGACTATGCAAAGGCTTTTGACTGTGTAGATCATGACAAACTATGGACAACATTGTGGAGAATGAGAATTACAGAACACTTAATTGTGCTCATGAGGAACCTGTACATAGACCAAGAGACAATTGTTCGAGCAGACCTAGGGAACACTGAATCTCTTAAAATTAGGAAAGGTGTGCACCAGGGTTGTATTCTTTCACCATACTTATTCAATCCGCATGCTGAGCAAATAATCCAAGAAACTGGATTATATGAAGAAATCTTTACAGGAGTAGAAAGCCTCATCGTTCTGCAGAACAGCTGGTAGTTTCGAACTGCTAACCATGAGATTAGCAGCCCAATTCATAACCACTATGCTTACCAGAGCTCCTTGGAGATGGGGATAGGATTCTTTTTATTCAATAGTAATTGTTACCATGACTAATAGCAGTTGTCATAATTGTAAAGCTAGAAGTTTTGTAACATAAAGGTGGAGTGGGGGAGTAAGTAGTTAATCTTACATTCCAGGAACAGAGGACCCTGGTACATCAAGGGAGAAGAGCATGAGCAGAATGCAGGACCCTAACTAGAGAAGCAGTGACACCAGAGACAGACACAGAGATGAGGACATGGAAAGAGAGAGAAGCTGAGGACTCTAGACTCATGGAAAGAGAAAGGCTGTGCGCTTGTGGCCACGAGGTAGGCTTGCAGACTGTGCCCTTTGGTTGTTTAAATGATTATGTGTTCATGAGTGTTTTTGTGTACATCATAAAGAAAGAAACAGAGTACAGAAGCAAATACTATTAAATGATGATGCATGGAGGGGATTGTAATAATTGCAAGGAAACAAAATATGATAGGATGTGTGTAAAACTGATGTTCTCCCATTTAAATTATCACTCAATTCACAATAAAAGCTTTAAAAAAAAAAAAAAAGTGGAGGGTCAGAGAAAAAGAGGAAGCTATCCAACGAGATGGAGTGGCAGCAATAATGGGCTGAAACGTAGCAACAATTGTGTGAGGTTGGCGCAGGACCGGGCAGTGTTTCGTTTTGTTGAGCACAGGGTCGCTATGGGTCAGTTACAAATCGATGGCACTTAACAATGACAACAATATGTTGAATTGATCTTTGACAAAGACCAAACCATATATAAATGGGGAAAAACAATCACTTCAACAAATGGTGCTGGCAAAACCAAAACTCCATTTACAGAAGAATGAAGCAAGACCTATTATCTCACACAATATATGAAAACAACATGGATTAAATATCTAAATGTGAAACCTAGCAATAAAGATCATCAATGAAAAATTAGGGACAAACTTAGGAGCTCTGATACATGGCATAAAATACTATCAAACATAACTGAAAACACACAAACAGCAGGTGACAAAATAGATGACTGGGACCGCTTAAAAATTCAACACCTACATGCATCAAAAGATTTCACCAGAAGAGTAAAAAGTGAACTCACAGACTAGGAAAACATTTTGGCAATGACACATCACACAAGGGGCTTTTGTCTGAAATCTATAAAATACTTCAACGCCTCAATAAGAAGAAGACAAATTATCCAATGGAAAAAATGGGCAGAGAGCATAAACAGATACTTCACACACTCAGGCGAGCAACAAACATATGAAAAAATGTTCACGATCACAAGGCATTGTTATTGTTGTTAAGTGCTGTCAAGATGGTTCCAACTCATAGCAACCCTATAGAGTGTTTCCAAGGAGAGACTGAGGGGTTTGAATTACCAACCTTGCAGTTAGCAGACCAGTGCTTATCCTACAGTGTCAGGCTTCTTGCCATTGTTGTAAAGTGCCATTGAACAGGTTTCAACTCATAGCAACCCTGTATAGGGTAACCAAGGAGCAGCTGGTATGTTTGAACTGCAGACCTTGTGGTTCTCAGTCCAATGCTGATCCTACAGAGTCAACCAGGAGTCTATTTGCCATTGTTGTTGTTGTTAGGTGCCATCGAGTCGGTACCGACTCATAGCAACCCTATGCACAACAGAATGAAACACTGCCCA
>NW_006408524.1:2444101-2448616 GCF_000296735.1 Chrysochloris asiatica | reverse complement strand
AAACTGATGATGTGCCCTGTAAACTTTCACTCAATCCACAATAAAAACCCTAAATTAAAAAAAAAAAAAAAATCTCTTCTGGAGCAAGGAACACATGCTCACAGACACAGACACATAGCACTGGAAAAAGGAAAATTCTCCAGTCTTCTTCATTTATTGTCCAATTTTCGCATGCATCTAAGTCCACTGAAAATGCTATGGCTTAACCAGGTGCACTTTCATCTTCAGCCTGATGTCCTGGCTCTCGGACACTTTAAAGAGGTCTTCTGCAGCAGATTTCTTGGCATAGATGAGTTGGAACATTTCCATTTGTATTCCATCAGTTCCTGGAGCCTGTTTTTCACCAACACCTTCAGTGCAGCTTGGAATTCTCCCTTCAGTACCATCAGTTCTTCATCATAGGGTACCTTCTGAAATGCCTGAACTTCAACACATTCTTTTTGGTACAGTGGCTCTGTGAGTTCCTTCCATCTTCTTTTGATGCTTCCTGTGTGAAACACTATTTTTGTGGACTATGTTTTGTCAGTTGTCTATGGTGTCCCCTGAGACAGGGTCCTGAGCCCCCAGGTTCAGCAATCATTGCCTCAGGTAAAGTATCTGTTAATGTCTGAGAAGTTTTCATCATTTTGCAATTGTATGCTCCAGCACATTCATGGGTTTGTTTGCAACAAAGGTAAATGCCCATGAAGAAATATCCTGTCAACGCTTATATATTGTGGGTACACTCCTACTCTCCCTCCCATACCTGTTCAACCTAGGTGTCTTTCCACATATCTTCCCATGGAATATTGTTATTGCAGGGTTGGATATATAACAGTATTTACCTCTCTATCCGCTTTAATCTTTGAATTTCTCCTGTGTCTTCACCTGTCTTCATAACTCATCTGTCAATCTCCCTCTTGTTGTATATTGCATTCCCTGTCACCCGAGTTAACACGTTTATCCTCTAGCCAGTGAATTACTCTCCCTTCCCTCCCACCACTGGTAACCATCAAAGAATGTTTCTTTCAGCATGAAAACCTTTTCTTAAGTTTTTGTAATAATATTATCATACAATATTTGTCCTTCTGTGACTGACTGATTTCACTCAGCATAATGTCCTCCAGGTTCATACATGTTATGAGGTATTTTGCAGATTCATCGTTATTCTTCAACATTGTGCAATGTTTCATTGTGTGTATGGACCAAAGTTGCTTATCCATTCTTCCATTGATGGGCATTTAGCCTAACTCTTTCGTTTTGCTGTTGTGACCAGTGTTGTGATAAACTTGGGTGTAAATATACCTACTCAAGTCATAGCTCTTATTTTGTGTCATAGTTCTACTTGGCATACAACTGGACCAACAAGTAACATCATGAGAAACTGAAAAAAATATTGAAGTTGTCAAGAATTTCATTTACTTGAGTCCACAATTAGCACTCACAGAAACCACAGTCAATAAATCAAATGCCTTACTGCATTGGGCTAACTGACTGCAAAAGACCTCTTTAAATCAAAGTGTTTAAAAGCAAATGTGTCACTTTAAGGACTATGGTGTGCCTGTATTATAGTATTTTCAATTGTCTCATGTGTATACAAAAGCTGGGCAATTAATAAGAAAGAGAGAAGAATTGATACCTTTGAGTTATGTTTTTGGTGAACAATGTTAAATATACCACGGACTGCCAGAAGAATTAACAGATCTGTCTTGGAAAACGTGCAGCCAGAATGCACTTTAGAAGTGACAATGGCAAGATTTCATCTCATGTGTTTTCAACATGTCATCAGAAGGAACAAGTCCCTAGAGAAGGACATCATGCTTGGTAAAATATGTTGCTGTTGTAAAGTGCCACTGAGTTGGTTCTAACCCATAACAACCCTGTAGAGTGTTTCTGAGGAGCAGCTGGTGAGCTTGAACCATCAACCTTGCAGTTCAAATGTCTTTGAAGTCTGGTTCATTAACCCACAGTGCCACACCACAACTCCAGGTAAAATGTAGAGTGAGTGAAAAAAATGGAAAACCCTTAACGAAATGGATAGACACCGTGGGAGTGACAATGGGCTCACAGCCACGATTGTGAAGGTGGCGCGGGACCAAACAATGTTTACTCCCACAGTACATAGGGCTGGAACCAACTCAACAGCACTTAACACCAACTTCCTTCTGTCAAAACAGATTGCACACATGAACCTCAGCTTGCTCCATAATTTATGTTCACTCTATGAGTCGGAAGCGACTCCACAGCACATAACCACCACCACCACCACTGTACATAATACACAACTTGTCACTAGGATTAGCGCTCAAAGCAGTTGGTGACCCACGTATATAAATCATGTACCACCTGGGAGAGTGCATTTTGAATTCAATTTGATCACGGTGGTGGCAGATGTTACATACTCAGTGGGAGCCCCCATAATTCTAGAGAATTTTTAAAGGAGATATGCATCTTTAATGAGGTTATTAATACTGCATGAGCTTAGAAATACTGCTGGAAGGCAGATTTTTAGTCAGTTTCCATTCCTCATTAAAATTCATGTGCAAATTATTTTAAAAGTTTTGTTTTTTAAAAAATGTTTGTGCTCCATTGTTGTTAAATGCTGTTGAGTTGGTTCTAACTCATAGTGACCCTGGATAAGGTTTCAGAGGAGCAGCTGAGGGTGTAAGCCACCAACCTTGCAGTCAGCAGTCCTGTGCTTACCTTAGTTAACTAGTAAAACACCGGATCACATGAATCATGCAAGAAAAGAACTGCATAACCCATTGTACATAAAACATATCCCACAACTATGTTTTTTTTTACATTTGGGGCATTAGTTATTCATTGCTATTGTTGTTAAGTGCCATCCAGTTGGTTCTGACTCATAACAACCCTGTATAGGGCTTCCAAGGAGCGGCTGGTGGGTTTGAACTGCCAAACTGGAAGTCAGCAGTCCAGTACTTATCCTACAGCACTACAACAGGACTAAAAGTGTTAACTGTGAAGTTGGTAAAACTAGTAACAAACGTACTTTCTTTAGCTTGAGATGAGTTAAGGTTGATGATTTTAGAAAATTTTCAATCCCTATTTTGACAACTGAATATTTAATAGAGAATTTTGAGGGGGAGTTTTGTGTGTGTTTTATTACATTGAGGTGCAATTCATACTGAAGTCTTTGATCTTCATCAGTAAACAGTAGATATTTTAAGTCCTCTTTGCTTTCAGCATGCAAGGTTGCATCATTTGCATATTTTAGGTTATTAATGAGTCTTCCTTTAATCCTGACACTACATTCTTGTTCATATAATCCAGTTTCTCAGATTATATACTCAGTATAAAGACTGAATGAGTATGATGAAAGAATACAACTCTAGTGCATTTTCCTGATTTTAAACCATTCCGTATCCCCTTGTTCTGTTCACACAACAGCCTCTTGGTCTATTCAATGTTACCTACAGTTTGTCATGATATATATAGTCATTAACCTTTGTATAGTCAATAAAGCACATAAAGCAATAAAGCACTGGTATTCTCTGCTTTCAGTCAGGATCCATATGACGTCAGCAATGATATCCCTCGTTCCATGTACTTTTCTGAATCTGGCTGACTCTGCAGTTCTCTGCCGATGGACTGTGTTGCAACCATTTAAACTATCTTCAACCAAATTTGACTTGCATGTGAAGTTAACACTATTGTTCAGTGATTTCTGTATTCCATTGGGTCACCTCTCTTGGGAATTGGCACACATATGGGTCTCTTCCAAGCAGTTGACCAGGTAGTTGTTTTCCAGATTTCTTTTTCTTTTTTCAGCAGAAAGATTTTATAACAGCAAATTACAAAAATGTTGGCAGAAATAGAAGAGCAAGTGAGAGAAGACAAGGCAATCCAGCTATGGCCGGTACCGGGATACGGGTGCCTCAGGGGCACAATCATCACTTTCTATACAAATGGTCAGTGTACCACTATTTCAAGAAGTAGCATATGATCAAGTGCCAAGGCACTGAAGGGAGTCAAGTCCAAGGTGCACTGAAGGCATTGGCAAAAGCAAGGTTCCGGGAATTGATGGAATACAACTGGAAGTCTTTCAACAAACTGAGGCAGTACTGGAGGCACTCAACTCATCTATGCCAAGAAGTTTGGAAAACAGCTACCTGGTCAAGTGATTGGAAGAGATCCATATTTGTGTCCATTCCAAAGAGAGGTGACCCAACAGAATGTGGGAATCATCGGACAATATTCTAAAAATCACAAGTAAAATCTTGCTAAAGATAAATCAGAGATGGCTGCAACAGTACATTGACAGGGAACTGCCGGATTTAGACAAGGAAGAGGAATGAGGGATGTCACTGCTGAAGTCAGAGCGATCTAAGCAGGCGCCTGGTTCCCTGGCTCAGTCCTTACCCCTTCTCCAGCCCCTCGCTGGGCTTGGTTCTAAGCCAACAGCAGATGCTGGATGGAGGGCCGCTTGTCCTCTCGTAGAGGAAGGGGATCCAGGGATTCGGGCTCGACAGTAGCCCTGGCAAGTGAGCCCCCATCCCTCTCTGTGCCGAACAT
>NW_006408524.1:2426614-2443998 GCF_000296735.1 Chrysochloris asiatica | reverse complement strand
TGCGCCCCGCCCCAAGGTGTTGGGGGTCGAGCTGGTGCTGCGCCTCCTACAGCGCAGGCCCATAGCGGGGCACAGAGGGGTCCTGGCGCTCGAACCTGAGCCAGGAGTCTGGGTGCTCGCTCCTTCTCGGACTGGACCTCGGACGAAAGGCTAGCTTCTAGCAGCGTGCCGGCTGCATTAATTAATTTAATTAATTAAAGCATTAATTCCACAACCGAGGGGTTGGCGCTCAGTTGCAGTCCTGTTTTCCAAATCTCTTGGCATAGATGAGTGAGCACCTCCAGTGCTGTATCAGTTTGTTAAAGATTTCAATTTGTATTCCATCAATTCCTGGAGCCTTGTTTTTTGACATTGTCTTCAGTGCTGCTTGGGCTTCAAAAATTAGAGGAAAAAAATCCATTATCTTTTCATTCCATTTGTCCATGGACTTTTTTAGTTCCTTTAATTAAATGTCAGAAATTAATAGAGCTGATTAAACAAAATGATCCAAGAGGAGATTGATCAGGTCATTAAAAAACTCCCAATTAAAAAAAAATCTGGCTTTATTGTTGAATTCTACCAACCATTCAGAGAAAAGATCAAAAAGAATGGACAACTTTTAAATACATTTTATGAAGCAACAATAACCCTCATATCAAAACCAGGCTAAGACATCATTAAAAAAGAAAATTATAGACCAATATCCCTCTAAAATATAGATGCAAAAATTCTCAACAAAATTCTATCCAATAGAATTCAACAACACATCAAATGCATATAAACAGATAAGATAGATAGATAGATAGCTTTCTGGGGCTATAGTACCAGTATGGCTGGCTGGTTTATAAATATTAGTTACAATAAAAAAATAATACCCAAGATACACAAGAACACCCAAACTTGCAGACAGTACCCTTTGACCTAGTCTCGATGGCTCGATAGTCAGAACTCCACTAGAGGAAGATTGAAAAAAAAAAATTATTATTTTTTTTTTGTAAATAAAGGAAACAAGGGTAAATTGCTTCAATTTGATGAACCTGGCCTATACTCAGAACGGTAGTTACTCTAAATACCAACAGAGAGGGAAAGAGTTTTCACATCAAGTATCAATGCTGTCCACTCTGTACACAGGGTAGATAGGGACAGGCAACTTAGACATTGGCTATCTAAAATGAGGGGGCAATAAAGGCACGAAGGGACTGGCTTAAAAGGTTTCAAGAGGGAGTTTAGTTTAAGAGTATGGAGGAAAAGAAAGAGTCCCCACTGAATACTTGTCATCTTGTCTAAATGGGTCTAGTGAAAAGAGATGGGGATAAGATTCGTAAGATTCGATATGAATAATTGTTATCATGACTAAGTGTGATTGTCACAATTGTAAAGGTAGAAGTTTTGTAATAAAAACAGGGGAGTGGTTAATCTTAAAGTCCAGAAACAGAGGACCCTAGGACCATCGAGAAAGAAGTGCACAAGCAGAATGTGGGAACTTATCCAGAGAAGCAGCAGCACCAGAGATGGAGGCAGAGATGGGGGCATGGAGAGGGGGAGCGGCTGAGGACTCTAGATTCATGGACTAAGAAGAGAAGGACTAAGAGCTGGTGGCCAGGAGGCAGACTTGCAAAATGTGCCCTTTGGCGATGTAAATTATTATATATGCTTGAATGGTTTTGTTTTTTGTTTTTAAAAAGCTAAAGTGAATAGCTTTTTAAAAGGGGGCTCTGGTAGCGTAGTGGTTACGAATCGGGCTGCGAACCTTAAGGTCAGCGGTTCGAAACTACCAGCCGCTCCGCGGGAGAAAGATGAGGCTTTCTACTCCCGTAAGGATTTACACCCTCGGAAACCCTGTACAGGGTCGCTATGGGTCGGAACCGACTCGACGGCACTTAACAAACAAAAAAAAAAGTGAATAGAGAGAAATACTGTTAACTGATGGTACATGGAGGGGATTATAATCATTGTAATGAAACAAGGTGTATGATTTGTTGAATGTAAAATTTATGAGATGCCCTGTAAACTGTCACTCAATCCACAATAAAAACCTTAAATTAAAAATAATAATAGTAATACCCATTTTATCATTTAAAAAAAGTTATGGCAACTGGTTTTTGAGATTCTAAAGGAGTAATCTTGATAGGACCATCACAGTGGTTTATTATAAAGAAGTTTTAAGAAAATTGAGAACTGCTTAGGTGAAAAAACGACCAGGGATTTTTTCATCACAATAATTCACCTGCTCATTCTTCAGGGTACCCAGGTCTGCCCTATGAGAATTTTATTTGGAACCTTATCCTAGTCACCCTATAGCTCTGATCTTGCCCTTTCAGGCATTTTTTTGGTTTCTAAAACTCAACAAACATTTAAAAGGAACACGATTTGCATCCCTTGAGGATGCCAGTACTGCCATTTTGACATCGTATAAATTGAAGAGTGTGGGATTCTTCAGGGGAGAGTTAGCAAAATGGAAACACCCCCTTCAGAAGCATACAGACCTAAATGGAGGGGATGTTGGGAAATAATAGCTTCATATTGGTATATTTTTGTTTAAATATGATTTTATACCAATTCTTTTTTACTTACCTTACCAATTTTGTGACTACAACATAACCAACTACTAACATATGCCTACACAACCCCAATAACGGTGCTGCAGGTTTAGCGTTGTTCTGCTAACCACAAGATGGATAGCTCACCCCACCAGCTGCTCCACAGGGGAAAGATAAAGCTGTCTACTCCAAAAAGACCTCGTCTCAGAACCTTCAGGTGTAGTTTTACTGCGTTCTACTCTGTTCTCTGAGCCTCTGTGAGTAGAAATTAACTCAATGAAAATAGGTTTGGGGCTTTTTTTGTTTATGATGAGCTCATAACACACATTCAATGCTCCATTTTATTTTTTGATTTCCATAATCAAACATGAAATAACATAATTCTCTGTGAGAAGGTCTTTGAGAAAAGAAAAGAAAAGATTAAGCCAGAAGTTATTTTGAATCTCCAAGATACATGAAAAGACATTCCCCTACTTCTCATATGCTGAGAAGTGACAAGACACCAGCCAAGCCATTGTGGTGGGAAATCATTAATTCCATAAACAACCAACACTCACGGAAGCAGCAGTCAAAGGTATCAAATGACATATTGCATTAGGCAAATCTACTGCACAACACCTCTGTGAAGTGTTTAAGAGCAACGATGTCACTTTGAGGACAAAAGTACGCCTGGTCCAAGCGATGGTATTTCCAATAGCCTCATAAGTATGTGAAAGCTGGATGATGATTAAGGAAGACTGTAGAAGAATTGATGCATTTGAGTATGGTGTTGGAGGAGGATATGAAAAGTACCATGGACTGCCAGAAGAACAAACAAATCTGTGTTGGAAGAAGTACAGTCAGAATGCTCCTTAGAAGCCACGATGACCAAACTTTGTTTCTCATACTTGGGACATATTATCAGGAGAGAACAGTCCCTGGAGAAGGACATCATGCTTGGTACAGTGGCAGGTCAGCAAACGAGGAAGACCTCCCGGGAGATGAATTGGCATAGTGGCAGCAGCGATGGGTTCAGGTGTAGTAGAGACTGTAGAATGATGCAGGGCTGGGCAGTACTTCGTTCTGTTGTACACTGGGTCATTACAAGTGGGAACCGACTCAATGTTGCCTAACAACAACCAACAACCAAAGCCTAATGAATTGTAAGTTTCTCGTTTTTGAACTTTTCCAAAGTTAAAAATGTAGGGGTGACCTTGAGCCTTGTTGAGTCTCTAACAGCAACGGGCTCAGGCCAGTCTTGTGAACCCAAAGCATCAGCCTTCACTTTTCCCTCTGCAGGCCCGGCAGGCAGGGTATTTTTTGGCCGTCTGGTGTCATTCCAATTTACAGCGCAGCTGTGGGCTCTGCCTACCACACATTCCCAGTTGTCTTTGCCCTTCATTTTCATGTCATCAGCTGAACCTCCTAAGTTTCCACTGTCAAAGTGCCCCCCTCCCCCCGCCTTCTATGCTTCAGTCTTGGGGTTAACAAGGTTTCAAGGTGTCGGGGCATTTGCAACTGCAAGCTATAAAGTCTGGACCAAACTGGCTTGACCAATAGGGATGATGATAGTTCCCAAATCTACACATGTGACTCCCAGCTTATCATTAGGAACCTGGTATTCATTGTTCTCTCCACTTTACTGACCACCATGTGCATTCCTGGTGTGGCGCTGCAGGATAATGCGCTGGACTGCAAGGTCAGTTTCAGTTGCAAGGTCGGCAGTTCAAACCCACCAGTTGCTCCTCGGAAATCCTATACAGGGTCGCTATGAGCCGCAACCGACTCAAT
Source organism: Chrysochloris asiatica (assembly GCF_000296735.1). Lineage (NCBI taxonomy): Eukaryota > Metazoa > Chordata > Mammalia > Afrosoricida > Chrysochloridae > Chrysochloris > Chrysochloris asiatica. The sequence continues at coordinate 2,439,709 of NW_006408524.1, read as the reverse complement.
GGCACTTAACTTCCAGGCTGACTCCCAACATGGCCTCCTGCAGAGAGCACCTGTTCTCCTTTACCGACAAAAGAAACCTCCTTGTTTTCTCTCTGGTCTCTCTGACCCAGAGTGGATCACTCACTGTCCCTTCTTAGGAAGTATACGGGGTGACTATGACAGGTGAGGACTAAGGAAGGAACTTTGGGGTGAAGGAGTCTGACCTGTGGTTGTGCTCCTGAACCGTGAAGGGTGTTGTGGTACAATGAGTCCCTTTATGTGGCCTACTACCTGAGCAGTTGTTACCTTTGTCCCATTTCCTTGGAGAAGTAACTTGGGGAACCTCCCAAGGTGCTTTCTAGACCTAGAGGGTGTGTCACTTTTGCCCAAGGAAGAAGCCAGTCCCCACTGCAGACAATGTTGCTTCTGCACAGGTCTGAGTTGATTGGCATTTCGTGGGTAATTGAAAGATGGTCGAGCTCTGGGCAGGTGAAGGAAGCCCCACCCTGTAAGTGATGAGGTCAGAGCTGACACACAGAGGTCTGAGTGGCCTCCTCGTTGACAGGTTCCAGAAAGGGAGCATGTCCTTTGGGACACCGAGGCCCCTGCCAGACCTGGTAGGAAAGACTGCAGCTAAGAAAGCTGCTGGCTAAAAGCTGGGCCAATTCCCTGCAGCTGAGAGACATGCTGGATGCGAGCTGTCTTTAGACAAGCAGAGCCATGTGGGAGCTGAGCTGCAGCCCAGTTAGTGGCAGCAAGGCCTGTTGGTGGAGAATTCTGACAGTACAAAAGTCTGCAGCAGAAAGAATCGGAGAGAGCTGAGTACGCTGCTACGTTGGCCAAGAGCTGGACAGGTGAGCTGCAGACAGGCCTGGTGGCAGACGTGGAGAGCTCTCCTAGCTGGAAGCTGTCCTGCACTGAAGGATGGAGGACTGTGTTCCATTTCAGGACAAGCTTCTAGACCTTGTCTGGGTGCTTCTTAATTCTATTCTCAAGTTGTTCCTGTTACTTCTGTTTTTGATTAAAAAAATAAAAGCAAAGAGATTATTGGAGGTTCTAAGTGGAGAAATTCTTAAGTCCAGAAAGTGAAAACAGGCAGTCCCAGGAAACGCAGGGGTGCAGGAATACTTATCTATTAAAATCAGGAACTAACAATAAGGTATTTCTGATGGGTACTCAGGAATCAAGGGAAATGAGAGATGGGCTAGCTCAAAGTACAGGGCTGGGAGTAATTGGTATAAAACATATATGTAGGTTGCCTGGATTGGCTATATGCTAAATCATTACTGGAAAACCACACAGATTTTTAAATAATTTTCTCTTTCATATTTGATTGGTGGTGGTGGTAATTGTGTGCTATGAAGTCGGTTCGGAGGCTGTAAATCTTACAGGAGCAGAAATCTCATCTTTCTGTTCCCACGGAACAGTTGGTAGTTTCAAACTTCTGGCCTTGAGGTTAATAGCCAGACTCATAACCACTACACTACCAGAGCTCCTGATATTTGATTGACTGACATTGAAGTCTGGCCAAGTACCTGCAGGTTTCAATGTGAGTTCACTGGAACAAAATTGTTTGGAGTGAGTAATAAACAATAAGATGTAGCTAGGCCTGTATAACGGATTTAATGCTTTCCAATGCCAAGCACCTAAACGTGGAGGCTCTAGCACTGGTGTGGTGCTGTAGGATAAAGCATTGGACCGCAAGGTCTGTTTGAACCTCGAGGTCGGCAGTTCAAATCCACTAACTACTCCTCAGAAACCTTAGACAGGGTCACTATGAGCCAGAACTGACTCAACTGCACTTAACACTTAACAACAACAATAACAATAGCACAATTTTCCCTTCTGTTCAAGAATTCCTACATAAATTCACAGGTCACCATTACAAAAGTGTCTTTTGCATGGACTTATGAGATAGCTGCTGATCCAAACAGACTTTTAGGACCCATGAAGCTATCTGTAAAGGTGTTGTTGTTGTTAAGTACCGTGGAGTCAGTCCTGACTCATAGTGACCCTGCACAGGGTTTCCAAGGCTGTAAATCTTTACAGGAGCAGAAAGCCTCATCTTTCTCCTGCAGAGTGGCTGGTAGTTTTGAACTGCCAACCTTGAGGTTAGCAGCCTGATTCATAACCACTGCTCTACCACAGCTCCTTCTCTGTAGGGGTAGCTATGCTATATATAAGGGTAGCCGAGCACGATCTGCTCTTGTTTTCACTGTGCTATAGCTTAGGCCTCTGCTTCCATGGTCATTTGGGAGGAGTATTTAATAGAGTTAATAGGAATCTATCACTAAGAGGGCTAATAATCAGGGTTAGGCTAAAGCTACTATTACATTTAGGGTTAGGGTTGAGTTTGAGCTCTGATGTACTGCTGAAGCCACTCTTGGAAACACTATACAAAGTTGCTATGAGTCAGAACCAACTCGACGGAACACAAAAACAAGACTAGAGTTAGTGTCCAGGCTACGGCTATGGCTAGGGTTAGGAGCAACATGGGCTGACAGTTAGCGTTAGATTTGGGCTAGGGGTGGGATTTGGTTCCAGTGTTAGGGTTAGGGTGAGATTCAGTTAGTTTTAGGGACAGGGGTCTGGTTAGGGCTATGGTTAGACTAGTGTTAGGTTTAGTGCTACATTAGTGTTAATGTTAGGGGTAGAGGTTAGTGCTAAGGTTATGGTTATGGTTAGTGATAATGATATGATTCACGTTATGGCAAGGCTAGATTTAGGGTTATGGTTAAATTTGGGGTTATGGTTAGGGTTAAGTTTAAGGCTAGAAATAAGTTTAGGGCTAGGATTAGGGTTATGGATGGAGTTGGGCTAGAGTTAAATTTGGGGTAGGATGAGGGTAAATGCTAAGGTGAAGATTACAGTTAGGGCTAGGGTTAGCGTCATTAGAGACAGGTTTACAGTTACGTGTAACATAGCAGACTAAACAGTTGCCCACATCTATTGTCCTGCAAAAACCATTGGACAACAAATAAAAGCAAAGACTGACAGATCTTAAGACGACAGATGGAAGCTGAAGTTTTCAAGAGTTTGCATGAGGCACAAAACCGGAAGAGAGAAGAGCAAGTTTGGCAGAAAAGTTGGCGTCGCGAGGACTTTGTCATTCAAGGATGGTACACCAACACTGTGAAGAAAGAACGCAGAACAGGAACTAAACTGAGGAAAGTGTGTTCCAATTACAGTGGCAAAGATCAGCTAGGGGGACCCACAGCCAGGCACTTAAGAAGAGGCATGTGGAAGCCACAATGTTACAAGTGAGTGCTGTTGGATCTAGTCCAGACAGACCACTAGGGCAGACAGCAGCAGAAAAGCTACAGGATGTGTACATCATCCAAGTGAAAACAATGCATAAAACAGCCAATACAGCAGGAAACGGCTAACCCCCTACCCACAACTAGGCACCGCAGTAGAGTTTAGTCAAGGCTGCCCGAGGGACAGACACAAAGAGCGCTCCACCTCACCCCAGGAAAGCCCACTATCACCACTGATGCCTGCATCCCACAGAAAAATCCTGGGCATGAACAAAAGGCGTGCTCCAACCTGCTGCTCCCTGAGAACCCTGTGCAGGGTGGCTATGAGTCAGAACTGACTTGATGGCACTCAACAACAACAACATATCCTATAAAGGAAGTTGAAGGGATTCAGCCCCAGGAGTGCACCTGGGGAAGGCTTCAGCCAAATCCACAGAAGACAGAGGGAACAGGCCTCCTAACAGAGAAGTCAGACACCTTAGTGGAAACCAGTCAGAGTAAACACCTACAGACTTAAAACTTTATAAAACTTGTTTGTTGTTGTTGCTAAATGCTGCTGAATTGGTTCTGATTCATAGTGACCCTATATAGTATTTCCAAGGAGCAGCTAGTGGGTTTGAACTGCCGACCTTGTAGTTCCAAGTCCAGTACTGATCTTGGTGTTGTTGCTACTTACCGTTGAGTCGTTTCTGACTCACGACGAGCCTGTAGAGGGTTGTGAGCAAGAAGCAACTAGTGAGCTTGAACTGCCGACCCTGCAGTTCAAACCGACCTTGGTAGGGCCACACGGGACTCCAGTGTGCTGATCCTACAGCTGCAGTAGCTCTATGAAGCACACGAAACTGCGGACACAGTCCTGAAGGGACCAAAGGACTCGAGTGCCCTCTAGTGGAATGTAGGAGAAGGCAATAGAGGTACACCTACGGGAAATAATTTCTTGATACAATGAAACTCGGAATTTCCAATTACCACATAAATTATAAAAATGCCACATAGTTAACAACAAAAATAAAACATGCAACACCAAACAAAACATCAGGAATTTCTGATACATAATGAGAAACTCAATAAGGAGATTGAAAACCTTTTTAAAAAAACAAAATGAAGACTGAAATAAATTTTTAAATGCAAGAGAGACTAATGGCAAGATGGTAGACAAGACAGGCAGGCTACCCAAACCCTCAACAATAAAGACCCAAGAAATTGAATGAAATAGATACAGGTGATTGTCCTAGAATGCTGAGCTTTGAGAAAAAGAATAAAGTAGACAAAACACCAGTTAGAAGAAGAAACTGAATGGAAAACAGTAAACAAGGAGACTTACAAAGTAGAGAATTGTCAACTGACTTGACAAGCGCTTCCATTTCGAACTGTTGCAAGCAACCTTTGGATTAGGGTGTTGGGAAGTACCATCGAGTCGATTATAACTTACAGCGACCATGTATAGAGTTTCCAAGGAGCGACTGGTGAGCTTGGACCACTGACGTTGCGGTTCAAACCAACTTTTCTGCCCAGCGCATTAGCTGTAGCACCACACCAGGAATCCCAAGAAAGCCTCAGCACACTGGGTGGTGGCTGAAGACCAGATAGGTGTGATCCTCCCCTATTCCCTTCACCCTTGTGGTGACCAAAAGTAGGATCACCACCCCCATTTCCACTCACCAGGGTCTGGTGACACCCACGCACAAACACACATCATCTCTGCCCCACCTGAGTGTGGGGGCCTGCAAACTCCTCATTGGTCAGCAGAGGCACTGACCAGGTGTCCTGCTACCACCTCCAGCTTTCTCCTGTCTGTCTGTCTTTCTCTTCTTTGTCTTGTTTTTGGGTTTTCTTATACTTACTTGTTTTCCTTCTTTCTTCTTTTTTTCCTTTTATTTTTCCCTTGCTTTCTTTTCCACGTCTCTTGATTTTCATCCCCTTGCTTTTCTTTCCCCTTTTTTGTCTCTTTTTTTCTCCCTCCTTAGTTTTTGTGCATAGGGTCACTATGAGTTGGTACCAACTTGATGGCACCTAACAACAACAACAATGATCTTCTTCTTTATTTACTTAAAGTTTTTATTGTGAATTGAGTGATAGTTTACATGGGAGAACATCAGTTTTACATTCATCATTTCATTGCAATGATTACAATCCCTTCTGTGTACCATCATTCAACTTTGCTTCTATCCCTCTGGGTTTTATTTTTTTGTTTTTTTGGGGGAGGTGTACACAAAAACACTCAGGAATATATAGTAATTTAAACAACCAAAGGACACATTCTGCAAGCCTGCCTCCTGGCTGCCAGCACATAGCCTTTCTCTTTCCATGAGTCTAGAGTCCTCAGCTGCTTCCTCTCTCCGTGTCCCCATCCCTGCCTCCATCTCTAGAGTTGTTGCTTCTCTGGATAGAGTCCCGCATTCCACTTGTGCTCTTCTTCCTTGATAATTCTAGGGTCCTCTGCTCTTGGACTATAAGACTAACCACTCCCCCGTGTTTATTACAAAACTTCTACCTTTACAGTTACTCACTATTGAATTATAAGAATCTTATCCCCATCTCTTTTCACCAGACCCGTCTAGACCAGATGAAAACAATTCAGTGGGGACTCTATCTTCCCCCGCACACTCTGAAATTAAACTTCCCCTTGAAACCTTGTAAGCCAGTCACTTCATGCCTTTAAAGTCTCCCCCCACTCCCTATTTTAAGTAGCCTCCCTCCTTAGCTTTTGTTTTTGTTTTCTTCTTTAGTTTTTTTCATTTTTCTTCCTTCTCTTCCTTTTTTGTTTTTCCTTTCCTTTATTTTATTATTTTTATTGGTGTTTATTTTATTGTCCCAACTGGCAGGTGACAACTACCAAACCACACCATCCAGCCATAACAGCAGCATCCCTACCCCAAGCGAGAGCCACCACATCTAATCAGTGATAGATGGGGCCAACGCCAGTCCTCCCACCCTCACCTACTCTACAGAATCAGTGAACAGGGAGCTGTTCCCATTCACCACTTTCACACCAACCAGGAGACAGGTGATGGGCACCAAAGTGCTGTCAAACTTGTGACTCAGATAACATGCCTGCTCCACACACCCGGATATATAAAATCAAAATAAAAGGGAAAAAGACCTGGGTAGAACACACCAACATACAATTATCAATTAAATACAAAACCACCACAGTGTCTCAGAGACAACAGATAACCTCAGGTCACATAAAGATAAAAAGACAAGGTGGCTCAAACACGTTTCCAAGTACAGAGACAGATAACCTTCCTGAGGAACAAATGATATTGGAATTTCCTGATGAGGAATACAAAACAATTTTATTTAGGTACTTTCAACAGATTGAAAGGAAGATGTAGAGAAACAAAAACAAAATCAAAGAAAACAACAGATAAGCCTCTAGAGGAGTTCAGGAAAACAACACAATAACACATTAACAAAATAAATGGAAAATTAGAAAACATACAAAAACAGCAAACAGAAATGCAAAATATTAATACTAAGATTTCAGAAAAAGAGAACGCATTTAAAGGACAAATGAGTAGGACTCATTAAATTGATGGAAAACAGAATTAGTGACATTGAAGACAAATCTCTCAAGGCTAATGTTAGAGAAATAACAGGAAAAAATGGAAAAAAATTAAAAATTAAAGCCTAAGAATTATGTAGGACACCATCAAAAGAAATGACTTACATATGACCAGAATTCCAGAAAATGAAGAGACCAAAAAAGGAACAAAGAAAATTATCAAAGATTTCTAGGAAGAAATATTTCCAAACATCATGAAAGATGAGAAGATATATAATCAAGAATTTTAATGAACAAGATAGGCCCCATATAAAATTACCAAGATATATCATGATCAAACTTTCCAAAACCAAAGACAGAGTCATAAAAGCAGCTTGGAGAAAAACAAACTATTACCTATAAAGGGAAAATAACAGACCAGCTCTGATTTCTTCACAGAAACCAGTCAAGAAGGACATGAGATAACATATAAAACCCCTGAAGAAAAAAATTGCCACCCAAAAATTATATATCCTGTAAAATTGTCCATCAAATAATAGGGCATTCCCAGAAAACATAAAGATTTTTTTTTTAATAGACTAAACTTCTAAGAAATACAAAAGAGAGTTCTTCAGACTGAAACCAACAAATCAAACAACAAACTGAGATGAACACATACGACATCACCCAGAGACCAACCCAAATATAGAAGTATCAAAAGTGAAATACGATGGAAAACAGGTAAACAGATGTCAATTTGTTAAAGAGGGCAACTGCAGAGGAAATGAGGGGGCAAATGGCGTAGTTCCAGTGGAGAGGTATGCAAGGCAATGGTTTAAAGATGAGAGGATAACAATAAATTACATCATAACCATAAAGTAAATTCCACCACTCATGTGTCAGTTTGTAGTACTATGGTGGCTTGTGAGTTGCTATGATTCTGGAAGCTATGCCATGGGTATTTTAAATACCAGCAGGGTCACCCACAGTGGACAGGTTTCAAATGAGCTTCCAAATGAATACAGACTAGGAAGAAGAAAAGACAGACTACTTCCAAATATTTAGTCACAGAAAACCTTATAAACAGCAGAGAAACGCTGTCAGATATAGTGCTGGAAAATGAGCCCCTCAGGTTGGAAGGCACTCAAAATGCGAATGGAGAAGAGCGTCTCCTCAAAGTAGAGTTGGCTGTGATGACGCCAATGGAGTAAAGCCTGATGGGGCACAACTTAAAATGAAGAGAAACAGCTGTAAACATGCATTGAAAATCAGAACATGGAATGTACGAAGGATGAATCTAGGAAAATTAGAAATTGTCAAAAATGAAATGGAACACATAAACATCAATATCTTAGACATTAGTGAGCTGAAGTGGAATGGTATTGGCCATTTTGAATCTGACAACCACATGGTTTACTATGCAGGGAATGGCAAATTGAAGAGGAATGGTGGTGTATTCATTGTCAAAAAGAACATATTCAGATCAGTAATAAGGTACAACACTGTCTGTGATAAGATAATATCCATGCACCTACAGGGAAGACCAGTTAATATCACTATTATTCAAATTTATGCACCAACCACTAAAGCCAGGGAGGATGAAATATAAGAATTCTACCAACTTCTTCAATCTGAAATTCATCAAACATGCAATCAAGATGTATTGATCATTACTGGTGATTGAAATGCAAAGGTTGGGAGCAAAGAGGAAGGATCAGTAGTTGGAAAATATGGCCTTGGTGATAGAAATGATGTTGGAGAACACATGATAAAATTCTGCAATATCAATGATTTGTTCATTTCAAATACCTTCTTTAGACAGCATAATAGACGACTATACACATGGACTTTACCAGATGGAATACACAGAAATCAAATTTACTACATCTGCAGAAAGAGACGATGGAAAAGCTCCAGATCATCAATCAAAATAAGGCCAGGGCAGACTGTGGAACAGAACATCAATTACTCATGTGCAATTTCAGACTGAACCTTAAGAAAATGAAAACAAGTCCATGAGAACCAAAATATGAACTTGAATATATCCCACCTGAATTTAGAGAGCATCTGAAGAACAGATTTGATACATTAGACACTAAAGATCAGAAGAGTTGTGGAATGACATCAAGAACATCATACAGAAAGAAAGCAAAGTCATTAAGAAGACAAGAAAGAAGGAAAAGATCAAAATGGGTGTCAGAAGAGACACTGAAACTTGCTCTCCAGTGTAGCAATGCTAAAGCAAATGGAAGAAATGAGGAGTTACAAGAGCTGAACAGAAAATTTCAAAGGTCAGCTCAAGAAGACAGTCAAATATTACAACAAAATGTGCAAAGACCTGAAGTTAGATAACCAAAAGGGAAGAACACAACATATTCAGCATCTCTCAAGCTGAGGGAACTGTAGAAAAAATTCAAGCCTCAGCTTTGGTTCTTGAAGGATTTTCTGGGCAAATTATTGAATGATGCAGAAAGCATCAAAAGAAGATGGAAGGAATACACAGATTACTGTACCAAAAGAAAATGGTTGCTGTTCAATCATTTCAAGAGGTAGCATATGATCAAGAGCCAATGATACTGAAGGAAGAAGTCCAAGGTACATTGATGGAATTGGCAAAGAAAAAGACACCAGGAACTGATGGAATACAAATTGAAATCTTTCAACAAAGTGAGGTGGCACTGAAGACACTCATCTATGCCAAGAAATTTGGAAGATAACTATATAGCCAACTGATTGGAAGAGATCCGTATTTGTGCCCATTCCAAAGAGAGGTGACCCAACAGAATGAGGAAATCATCAGACAATATCTCTGATATCCCATGCAAGTAGAGTTTTACTCAAGTTAATACAGTAATGGCTGCAACCATATAATGACAGAGAGTCCAGAGATTCAAGTCAAATTCAGAAGAGGATGTGGTATCAGCAATATCATTGCTGACGTCAGCTGGATCTTAGCTAAAAACAGAGAATACCAGAAAGATGTTTACCTGTGCTTTACTAACTATGCAAATGCTTTCGATTGTGTGGATCATGACAAGCTATGGACAACATTGCTGAGGATGAGTATTCCAGAACACTTCATTGTGCTCATGAGAAACCTATGCATGGACCAAGAAGCAGTTGTTCAAACAGAACATGGGAACACTGAGTGGTTTAAAATTAAGAAAGGTGTGTAACAGGGTTGTATTCTTTCACCATACTTATTCAACCTATATGCTTAGCAAATAATCTGAGAAGCTGGGTTATATGAAGAAAAACGTGGCATCAGGATTGGAGGAAGGCTCATTAGCAACCTGTGATATGCAGATGATACAACCTTGCTTGCTGAAAGTGAAAAGGACTTAAAATATTTACTGATGAAGATCAAAGAGCATAGCCTTCAGTATGGATTACATCTCAACGTAAAGAAAACAAAAACCCTCACCACTGGACCAATAAATAACATTCTTATCAATGGAGAAGAGATTGAAGTTGTCAATGACTTCATTCTTCTTGGATCAGCCATCAACACTTATGGAAGTGGCAATCAAGAAATCAAACAATGTATTGAATTAGGCAGATCTGCTGCACAAGACCTTTTTAAAGTAAGTGTTGAGGAGTAAAGAGGTCAGTTTGAGGACTAAGGTGCGCCAGACCCAAGCCATGGTATTTTCAGTAACCTCATATGCATGCGCAAGTTGGACAGTGAATAAAGGAGACTGTAGAAGAACTGATGCATTTGAGTTATGGTGTTGGAGGAAAATATTGAAAATACCATGGGCTGTCAAAAGAACAAACAGATCAGAGTTGGAAGAAGTGCAGCCAGAGTGTCCCTTGGAGGCCTGGATGGCCAGACTTCATCTCTCCTATTTCAGACATATTGTCAGGAGGGACCAGTCTCTGGAGAAGGATATTATGTTTGGTAAGGTGGAGGGTAAGAGAAAAAGAGTAAGACCCCCAGCAAGATGGATTGACAGAGAGTGGTAGCATCAATGGGCTCAAATGTGGCAACAATTGTGAGGTTGACTCAAGACCGGACAGTGTTTTGTTCTGTTGTTCATAGGACTGCTATGAGTCAGTACTGACTCAATGACACCTAACAACAACAACATACAGGTAGAAGGGCTGTGTGCTGAGGGCCAGCGGGCAGGCTTGCAGGGTATGCCCTTTGGTTGTTTGAATGGTTATATATTCCTGAGTGCTTGGCCATAGCTCAGGTTACAAGAATGGTTTTCTGTTAGTAGGACAAAAATTGTGTTTCTTAGAGACAGATTGGATGTATAGTATTAATTAATCTGTCAGCCCAAAACCACAGATTTTTTAGAAGCCTGGGGAAAATGTTAAGTTTGTTTTACCATGGTTAAATCTAATTAGGTTTATATTACCCATTAGGGTTTGGAATTTTTTTTTAATTTCATAAGATAAAGCTTAACAAATGGGGTTATGCTACATTGTATTGCTTTGTTCGATATTAGGAACAGATGTGAGACAGATGGAATTTTGTTTGTGTGTTAAATTCTAATCTCTAAAAGCTAATTTAGTGGTCCGGGGACCTTCCTAAATCATTGGTGCAAAAGTAACCCTTGCTTCGGTGCTTTGAGTGTTCCATCAGGAAATCTGGGTACAGAACTTAAACACATTTTCAAAAGATGTAAATATTATACCAAAGATAAAGAAAACAAGACTGTGTGTGAAGAACCTCAAATACTCTGAAGAGGAGTGGGGATTGTCAGTAGAAAGTGGGATGAAATACCCAGAGGGCATGAGTGAGACACATTGCCTTGGAATTATACAGGTTGCTGTATGGGCTGCCAGATTTATTAATTTTCAGAGTGATCTTGGGAACAGAGTAGGTTTTAAAAAAAGCTTGAAGATCAAGATTATGTTTAACAAAAACAAGTAGACATGGTTCCCACAGTATATACCTGTTTGAGCCAATTCTCATACTGAAGTTTTTTTCTCTCCATGGCCAGTGAACAGTGCTGAGGTCTCTACAGAAATGGGAGTCTACAGAATTGATTTGGCATTTGTACGGCCAGAGGTGAGTAATACTCTGTGTGATCTGTTGTTGCTCATTAAAAAATGCTAGTCCAGCATCACTTTCCCTGATACAAGTCAAATTTTCAATTAGTAATAAAATACCTTCTAACTTCAGTGGTTTTTGAATGTCAAGGCTGAAGTATATCTTAATGTGAACATCTTTCTTTTATGTTACAATTAAGTGGCTAGGTTTTCTCATTAAATTCAAATTGGTAATCTGAATTTTCCAGAGTTATAACTAGGTAAGAGCATAAGAAGATATTTAATAAGAATATGCTACTCATTTCTCTAATTTCTCTTTACACTGTAGTTTGACCTAATGTATTTTATATTCTTTTGTAGTAAAATATAACTCAGATCTCTGCCTGCCTTCAAACCAAAAATTGGTTCCTACTAGATTTGACTCTTCTGCGAAAGATCACCTTTCAATAAAGTTAGACCAATTTAAGAAAGAAAAAAAAAATCCTTTTAATCCTTTTATATTCAAGTATGATTATACAACATACCAAAATTTGGGGAACACAGCAAAAAACAGTACTCGGAAGACAATTTATAGCAATAAACACACACCTCCAAAAAGAAAAAAGAACCAAAATCAACATTTTAACACAACATATCCAACAACTGGAAAAAGAATAAAATAAGCTTATTGTCACCAGAAGAAAAGAAATAATAAAGATTAGCACAGAAATAAATTAAACAGAAAAACATAGTATCAAAAAGAAATTCAAAAAGTTCATTCTTTAAAAGAATTAATAAAATAGGCAAGTCACTGGCAAATCTAACAAGGAAAAGAAGATGTAAATAGCACAAATAAGAAATGGAATAGATGACATTACAACAGAACCAACAGAAATAAAAATAATAGTAATAAATCTATGAAGAATTGTACTCCAACAAACTTGAGAAACTAGAAGAAATATCAAATTTTCTAGAAACATACTATTTACCTCAATTAACACAGACTGAAGTAGAAAATCTGAACAGACCAATAGCAAATGAAGAAATTTATCAAGTCATCTAACAACTGCCAACAAAAAAATCCAGACCCTCAGGGACATGGCCACAGAGGTCTAGAGCAGAGAGTGAAGCATCCAGCTAATATGAAGTGAGGGGAGATGCACAAGAACGCCCATGTTGAATACACACTGTGATTGGTGACCACGCTTGACACCGATAAGGGGAAGTGAGGGAAAAACAGCAATGAAGTGGTGAGCTACGCCCTACAATGTTCAATAGACTTCTGTGAACCCCGGGTGAAGACCTGGTTGGCCAGCAGTGTGGCAAGACCTAGGGACTCTTGGGCCCAGAGTCAGTGACATAGCCACAGAGGACTAGAGTGGAGAGTGAAGC
>NW_006408524.1:2407751-2412906 GCF_000296735.1 Chrysochloris asiatica | reverse complement strand
GCTATGCTTTAATGGGTTTCAAACTTGAGTAACTTGGAAAATGGAGGTTCTAGTGACACAAGTAGGGAATTTTCCAAGGAGGGAAACTTTCAGGTGGGATAGGGAGCCCTTGACTATAGTAACCAGTTCTAGGTAACCTCAGAAAGAGTAGAAAAACTTCTGAAACTGCAGAAAGTCTGTATAGAGGTAAGATGAGTGAAACACAGGTCAGAAGCAAAGAAAATGATCAATGAAGATCAGTAACAGAACAAAAATAGATTCTATTTGTCCACACTGAAGGAAATGAATTAGTTTCTGGCGAGATTGGTCTCTATACATTTGTGCTTATATATCTTTGTTGTCTAGATGCCACAGGTTAGGTTCTCTGGAAGTTAGAGGCATCATGGTTATTTGAGATCAACACTTGTGAACAGAAAGGGCCAGAAGCAGGATTAGACAAATGAAGAAGACTGACTATGATGAGGGTTTCACAAAACTTTGATCAACTCAGTAAAGCAGACTGAACAACTGGCCTTTGTACCTCTACATCTCTCAGTCACCTGGTGGAAACTGCACCAGAAAAACTTGACCCTGAATAAGGCATTTCTCTAGCTGAAGACGATCGCTAGCTTAGCACTCCCCGCTGCTGTACAGAGAGCCCTTCCTTTAAAGAGGGACATGTGATATGTCTGAAAATTAGAAGAAACTGTTCAAACATCCCTTAATAATCAGATCATGGAATGTACAAAATATGATGGTGGTGGACCTCTCTTCACATTAATAAAACTCTCCATAGTTAGTAGAGAGTATTTTTCTTTTGCTTAATTAATAAAAGGCATTAACATTTTTTGAAAAGAATGTCATAGATTGAATGTTGAAGTAGAAAGAAATTACTACTAGAATTTATATTTAATGGCTTGTCAGGCGGTCAACGTTATTTCTGGGCAGGCTAGATATTTACATGTTTATTTATCCATCCCACAAACATTCACTAAATATCTTTACATGCCAGTCTCTGGAAAGAGAAATGCAAATAAGGATGTTTTTCCCAGGAACTCTGGGGCATTTAGATTCTAGTGAGGAGCCAGACAAAATAATTAAATGAAGTGGTAAGAGTTGAAAGGATAGGTATAAACAAGATGCATAGAGGTTAAAAGGAATCCTGCTCAGTTAAGTGGTTGTTCTGTTACCTGAAAGATTGGTGGTTCAAATCCACCAGCTGCTCTGTGGGACAAGGATTAGGCATTCTGCTTCAGTAAAGATTTATAGTCTCAGAAACCTTAGGGAGCAGTTCTAGTATCTTATATAGGGTCACTATGAGTCAGAATCAACTCAATAGCAGTTGGTATGGAGGTTAAAGGAACATAAAGAAGAAGAACATGAAGATGAGAATTGGCACTGGGAGAAAATAAATATTTTCAAGAGAACAAGAAATAATGCATAGGAGTATAACAGGAAGAGTTATTTGCATATGTAAAGGATCACAAGAATGAACGAGCATTGCAAAGTGCAAATTGTGTGTAAGGAAGTGTTAGAATAGGCTTGTTGTTTAGTGCCATTGAGTCAGTTCCGACTCATAGTGACCCTGTATAGGGTTTCCGAAGCTGTAAATCTTCTCAGGAGCAGAAAGCCTCATTTTTCTCTCTCAGAGTGTCTGATGGGCTCAAACCGCTGACCTTGTGGTTTGCAGTGCAGCTGTTATCCCTACAGAGCCATCACACTCCCAGAATATGAGACTAGAAAGAAGTGTACCTATAATTCATTTATTGTAATTTTAGCTGTATTTATTAATCCACTATTTGCCATTTTTATTTCTTAGTTCTTTTGCAAACCAGCTATTTCTAAGAAAAATATTCTTCAGAAAATGATGAAAGACAGAGGTGATTAATCCTGTCAAGCTTCCTGTTAAATAAGTCTGTTGTAGATCTATGACCTGAACAGATCTATTCTTACTTGATAATGAATGCCAGATAATGAAAAGTTTTTTAACTCCATTCCTGCAATGCTATGGCTCTGTCTGCTCTTGGGCACTAGAATTCAAAGATCTGTTAGAAGGAACAACCAATATACTTGTCATAAAGAGTCCATAGCAACCAACTAGTTCCGGGGGAGTAGGATAGTAGATTCTATGGTTCACTGTGGTGCAGATTAACTGGTGTGAAGAAACTGAGGAAGAAAATTCAGTGGCTCAATCATGGCATTTGTATCGTATCGAGAACCAATATCTACTACTGTGGGAAAACGAATGATTTTTACAGGTAAATCAATTTGTGAGTGTGCTTTACAAGAGACCTACTAAATTTTCTTTATACCTCACTCTTGTGATACTTACATAATAGATATAAGAGTGGACTAAATAGATATAAGAGTGGACTAATTATGCATGCTTATTTTATACGATACTGTGTGGTGATCATGCACACTCAGCCGGGACTTCCACACCTTGCTAATGAACAGATCTTCAATGCACAACTATTACTATTTCTTAGCTAAATTTCACATAGAAACTTTTATTTTTCCCTTGTCAATTTCCTTTTTTTTAATATTGTGGTAAAAGTATACAAAACAAAACATTTGCTTCTTCAACATTTTTAACATGTGGAATTCCTGACACTAATTATTCTCCTCCTGTTGTATAACAATCACAAATACTCACTTCCAAAGTTTTCAGTCACTCTTAACAGAAACTCAGTGACCCCAAAGTTGACGCTCCTTCTCTACCTTTATTCTGCTTCTAGTAATAGCTATGAACTTGGTTCTCTACACATATAAACTTTTTATTATCATAAAATTGATGGTTTGTATGAAGGGAATTGCTTCTATATTAATGAAAAAGTATGCTTTTGGTCACATTTTTAGTATTACTGATTTAAGCTTCTTGACATTTTACAAATGACATATTTGGTTTAAAAATTGGAGCAGGATGTGCATTAAGCCTACTAATACTGTTGGTTTGCATTTTGCTCCTTCAACTTACTTGACATAATTTTGATGGGTACACGTGAGGGAAATTATCATAAAACCTTAAATAGATCATGATTCACTATGGTAAGTCTACAAAAGAAACGAAATTTTATATTTTTCCACTTGTATTTTAAACCATGAGTATATTTTACATTGTTACAGAAAAATAGTAGAATGATTGTGATGAGCCTTTTGATTTCTGTTGTGCATCATCCCATCCACTCCAGTGCTTGTTTCTCTCATAGCTATGGAGGCACCACACCATTCCCACTCTTGGTCTGCTTCTTAAGGGAACATGCACTTCATCCCTGGTGGGCTCATAAGAAGTGGAGAACATGACCTAATCTAAGTTCATCAAATGTTTTCATCTACTCATCTGAGACAGTGAACATCTGAACAGAATGGTTGATTCAGAATGGGCACATGACTCGTGTCGTACCAACAAGGGCCTACAGGATTGTAACATGAGACCTGTGCTTGAGTTCTGGGGAAATACATTCTCCTTCTGCCATTAGGCAGTGATTTGAGTCTACAGCTGTTAAGCACATCATGGGCCAGATGTTCCACACCCTTGTTTTAGAAGGAATTATCTATGAATAATCCACAGTTAAGGAGTGGGAAGTAATGTCCGCCTTTTTTCAGGGCAGAACACCTACGTAATTTGGAACTTTCTTTGTGACGGTTTTATCTCTTCTCCTATATATATTAATTAATTCAATTATTTATTTTTATCTATTTGGATGTATTGCAGCTGTTGTCAAGTGCTATTAGTCAGTTCCGTCTCATAGGGTTTCTGTGGAGCAGCTGGTGGGCTTGGACTCCCGACCTGACCTTGTGAATCAAAGTCCAGTGCTGAACCTACAGAACCATAGATATTAATTTTTTTTTTTTTTGGTTATATTCAAATGCTATTTATTTCTTTTGTTGCTTAAATTGCTCCTGTTTTAGCCATTGGGAGCTCTTTGAGTTGGCCCATGTGTCACTTTGGCATACCCCCATTGGTGTGTCTGTGTGTATGTGTACATGCTTGAGGATGCATGTGTTTGTTTTAATACTTCATTTCTTTCTGGCATAAGTGGCTCCATGCCCATCTTGAGCATTTCCTGCTCCATTTCTCCTAGGAACCCTGGTTTCTTTTATTAATAATAGTATTAGAAACAAATAGTTTGGTACTATGTGTGTTTGTTGCTACTGGTGCTATTTTCTTTAGGCTCTTTCAGCTGATAGAGCAAAAAGGTATATGTGTGTATACTAACCTGTCTATGTATACATACTAATAAATATCTCTATATGAAACTATAAGCTCAACATGAATTAGGCCTCTAACTATAATCCCTTACTATATGAATCATTCTAGTCTTCTACCTTGCTTATCAGAAATTTCCACACCAATAGAGAAAACTTGGCTCCCATCATTCACCAATTATTTACTTAAATGATCAGTTCTAGTGTACATATATAGCAGAATTAGAATTGCTAACCAGTACTCCCATGTGACCTCACTCATCTGTCAGTATGTCATACTATGATAACTGTGTTACTATGATGCTTGAAGCTATGCCACCAGTATTTCAAATACCTGCAGAATCACAGGTAGACAGGTTTCAGTGGAACTTCCAGACTATGATAGATTATGGAGAAAGACCTAGTGATCTACTTCTAAAATAAAATTGGCCAGTGTAGACGTTTTAAGTAGCAACAGAACATTGCCTGATACAATGCTGGAAGTTGACCTCATCTCAGGACATCCAGAATACAACTGGAGAAAGAGCTGCCTCTTCAAAGTACAGTTGATCTTCATGATGTGGATGGAGTAAAACACTTGGAACCTTCACTTGCTGATGTGGCATGATTCAAAATTAGAAGAAACTGTGCAAATATCCATTAATGAACAGAACATGGAATGTACAAAGTATGGTTCTTAGAAGATTGAAAATCATCAAAAATGAAATGGAACAATTAAAGATCAATATCATTGGCATTAGTAAGCTGAAGTGGATTGGTATTGACTATTTTGAATCAGATAATCATATCATCTATTGTACTAGAAATGATAAATTGAAGAGGAATCTATTCTACAATACAATACCATCAATGATAGAATAATATCTATACATCTGCAAGGATGACAAGTTAATACCACTATTATTCAGACTTTCACACCAATCACTAAAGCCAAAGATGATGATAATGATTTTTTTTTTTTTTTTTT
>NW_006408524.1:2405084-2407651 GCF_000296735.1 Chrysochloris asiatica | reverse complement strand
TCTTTAATCCATGCTGAGTTCGTTTTTGTATAGGGCATGAGATAAAGGTTTCAATCTTTTTCATATAGCTTTCCAGTTCTTTCAGCACCATCTATTAAAAAGACTATCTCTTCCCCATGTAATATAACTAGGCACTTAGTTGAAAATCAGTTGGCTGTATGTGGATGGGTTAATTTCTGGATTCTCAATTCTGTTCCATTGATCATTGTATCTTTCATTGTACCAGTACCAGGCTGTTTTGACCACTGTAGCCACGTAGTAGATTTTGAAATTGGCGAGTGAGAGGCTTCCAACATTGTTCTTCTTGAGCAGTGCTTTGCTTATCCTGGGACTCCTTCCATTCCATATACAGTCTGTGATTGTCTTTTCCATTTCTTTGAAAAATGTCACTGGAATCAGGATTGGGATTGAATTATATGTGTAAATTGCTTTGGGTAGTATTGACATTTTCATGATGTTGAGTCTTCCTATCCAGGAACATGATATGTTCTTCCACTTTTGTAAGTCTCTTTGGTTTCTTGTAGTAGTGTTTTATAATTCTCTTTGTTTCTCTTGTTACATTTATTCCTAAATATTTGATCCTTTGAGCAGCTATTGTAAATGGTATTTTTTTTCCTAGTGTCTTTTTCAGCACTGTCATTATTACTATAGAGGAATCCAACTGATTTTTGTATGTTGATCTTATATCCTGCCACTTTGCTGAATCTTCCAATGATGTCTTGTAGCTTTTTCACTGAGTCTTTTGGGTTTTCTATGGTATCATCTGCAAATAGAGAGACTTTTATTTCCTCCTTGCCAATTAGGATGCCTTTAATTTCCCTATCTTGCCATATAGCTCTGGCTAATACTTCCAAAACAATATGAAAAGGAGTAGTGACAAAGGGCATCCTTGTCTGGTTCCTGTTCACAGAGGGAAGGCTTTCAGTTTCTCCCCATTGAGAGTGATGTAGGCTGTTGGTTTTGTATATATGCTCTTGATTATGTTGAGGAATTTCCCTTCAATTCCTACTTTGTTGAGTGCTTTTATCAGGAATGGATGTTGAATTTTGTCAAATGCCTTTTCTGCATCAATCGATACGATCATGTGGTTCTTTTCCACTTTCTTATTTATGTGGTGGATTACACTGATTGTTTTTCTAATGTTGAACCATCCTTTCACCCCTTTTATGAGACCCACTTGGTGATGATGTTTTTTTTTTTTTTTTACCAACTTCTGCATCAGAAATTGATCAAACATGCAGTCAAGATTCATTAATTGTTACTGGTGATTGGAATGCAAAAGTTGGAAACAAAGAAGAAAGATCAGCAGCTGGAAATTTTGGCCTTCATAAAAGAAACAACTCTGGAGATCAGATGATTGAATTTTGTAAGACCAATGACTTACTGCAAATACATGTTTTTCAACAACATAAACAATGATTATACAGTGAACATCACTGATGGCATTGAAGAAGTCCAAGTTTTACTGAAAGCATTGGTGAAAAAAAGGCTCTGGAATTGACAGAATGTCAATTTGAGATGGTTCAACAAGTTAATATAACATTGGAAATGCTCACTCATCTATTCCAAAATATTTAGAAGACAGTTACTAGTCAACTAACTATATGTTGTTCATTTATTGCCCATAGACTTCATCAGTATTATAACTTGAGGGTTGAATTTTTTTCTTCAGTTTTTTTCAGCTTGAAAAATACTGCATATGTTTTATGTTTTGGTTTTCTAACTCCAGGTCTTTGCATAATTCACTACAATAGTTTGTACTCTTAAATTGCTCTATGAAATCTTCTATGCAGCTCTTTTCATTTTTTCTTCTATTCACTTTAGATTCTTTATGCTCAAAAGCAATTTTCAGAGTCTCTTTTGACATCCATTTTGGTCTTTTATTTCATGTTTTTTAAAATGAACTTTTGTTTCTTTCATGTATGCATCAATTCTATTCTTGAGATGGTCTTTAAATTCAGGTGGGTATACTTAATGTCATACTATGGCTCTCATAAACTTGTTTTAATTTTCTCCAGATTCAACTTGAACCTGTTGTTTGTTGGTCCCTGGTGTTTTTCTTATTCATGATATTGAGCTTCTCCACAATCTCTCTCTCTCTCTCTCTTTTTTTTTTTTTAAGTTTTTATTGTGAGTTGAGTGATAGTTTACATGGGAAAACATTGATTTCACACTCATCCTATCGTATTTTGTTTTGTTGCAATGATTACAATCCCCTCTATGCATCATCATTCAACAGTATTTGCTTCTATTCCACCCCACCACCCCCTTTTTTTTGGAAGTACACAAAAACATTCAGGAACATATAATTATTTAAATAACCAAAGGGCACATTCTGCAGGCCTGCCTCCTGGCCACCAGCACACAGCCTTTCTCTTTAATGAGTCTAGAGTCCTCAGCTGCTCCCTCTCTCCATGTCCTCATCTCTGCCTCCATCTCTGGTGTTGCTGCTTCTCTGGATAGGGTCCCATATGCCTCTTGTGCTCTTCTCCCTTGATGGTCCTAGGGTCCTCTGTTCCTGGAATGTAAGATGAACTATTCCCAGCTTTTTTTTTTTTTTTTTTTTT
>NW_006408524.1:2401868-2404423 GCF_000296735.1 Chrysochloris asiatica | reverse complement strand
TGCTTCATAAAAAGTATTAGGAAGTTTTCCATCCTCTTCTATATTCTGGAATAATTTGAGTAGAAGTGGTGACAGCTCTTCCCTGAATGTTTGGTAGAACTTTCCAGTGAAGCCTTCTCGGCCTAGACTTCTTTTGGTTGAGAGTTTTTTGATGACCTGATTAATTTCTTCTTTTGTTATGGGTCTGTTCAAGTTTTCTACTTCACTCTGTGTAAGTTTTGGTAGGGTCATGTTTCTCTAAAAATGCATCCATCGCTTCTAAGTTTTCGAATTTGTTGGAGTACAATTCTTCATAGTATTCTTTTATTATCCTTTTGATTTCGTTTGGTTCTGTTGTGACATCACCCTTGTGGTTTCTAATGTGTGTTATTTGTGTCTTCTCCCTCTTTTCTTTTGTTAGGTTTGCCAATGGTTTGTCAATATAATTAATCCTGTCAAAGAACCAGCTTCTTGTCCTATTGATTCTTTCTATAGTTTTTCTGTTTTCCATATCATTTATTTCTGCTCTAATCTTTATTATTTCTTATCTTTTGGTGGCTATAGGTTCCCTCTGTTGGTCTGTTTCTAATTGTTGTAGTGCTGTGTTAATGTGTTAATTTTAGTTCTTTCTTCTTTTAGGATGTGCACATTTATCACAATAAATTGTCCTCTTAGCACTGCTTTCACTGTGTCCCAAAGGTTTTGGTATGTTGTGTTTTCATTCTCGTTTGTTTCTAAGAACTGTATGAACTCATGTTTAATTTCTTCTTTTACCCAGTCGCTTTTCATCAGGGTGTTTTTCTGTTTCCATATATTCGACTTTATTTCCTAAGTCTTCTTGTTGATTTCTAGTTTTATAGCATTGTGGTCTGAAAAGTTGCTCTGTAGTATTTTGATGTTTTTAAATTTATGGAGGCTTGCTTTGTGACCTAATACATGGTCAATTCTGGAGAATGTTCCATGTGCACTGGAGAAGAAAGTATATTGTGCTGTTGTTGGGTTGAATGCTCTGTATAAGTCTATGAGGTCAAATTGGTTGATTGTGCTGTTTAGTTCCTCTGTAACTTTGTCGAGTTTTCTTTCTGGTTGTTCTGCCCCTTTTTGAAAGTGGCATTTTAAAATCTCCCACTATAATTGTAGTAAGCAATTCTAGTAAGATTTGCTTTATATATCTTGGTGCTTTCAATGGGAACATAGATATTTATTATGGTTATGTTGTCTTGCTCAATTGACCCTTTGTTCATGAGATAGTGTCCTTCTTTATCTCTTATGCTGGTTTTTGTCTTAAAGTTTATCAAATATTAGAATTATCACTTCTGCTTGTTTATTATTGCAGTTAGCTTGGTATATTTTTTTCCATCCTTTAACTTTTAGTCTGCTTTTGTCTTTGTGTGTTAGGTGTGTCTCTTACAGGCAGTATTTTTTTTTTAAGGTTTTATTGTGAATTATGTGATAGTTTACATGGGAGAACATTGGTTTTACACTCATCCTATTGTATATCGTTTCATCGCCATGGTTACAATCCCCTCCATGCATTATCAACCAACCACAGGGTATACCCTGGAAGCCTGCCCCCCCCCCATTCGTCAGCACACAGCCCCTCTCCCTCTCTGTGTCTAAAGTCTCCAGCTGCTCCATCTCTCCACGTCATCATCTCTGCCTCCATCTCTGGTGTCACTGCTTCTCTGAGTAGGGTCCCACTTTCCTCTCTTCTCCCTTGATAGGCCCAGGGACCGCCGCTCCTAGACTGCAAAGTTAATCATTCTCCTCCTTGCTACAAAACGTCTACCTTTACATTTCCAACTCTCACAATCTGTCCTGATAACAATTATTCACTATTGTATTACAAGAGGCCTATCTGCATCTCCTTTCATCCACCCCACCTGGACAGATTGGATACTACTCGGTGGAGATTCTACCTTCCTCCACGCCCTCTGGATCTAGGTTCCCTCTTGAAAGCTTGTAAGCCAGTCACTTCTTGCCTTTGTAGCCCCCCAACTTTAGGTAGCCAATTTCCAAGTTGGCAAGCCACATATTGAAGGGTCTTGTTTTCTTATCCAGTCTGCCACTCTCAGTCTCTTCACTGGTACATTCAATCCATAGACATTCAAAGTAATTATTGATAGGTATGAATTAACTGCTACAATTATATTAATTTTTTGGTAGGGCTGTTTGTTCCTTTGTTCTGTATGCCTTCTTGTGCTGAGTTTGTGTGTGTTTTTCTGTGCCATTTCTTGTTGGTTTCTTGTTAGTTTTGGTGTTTGCTTGTTCTGCTTGGAAGTTCATTTTCATGGTAAGTTGTGAAGAAAGTTAATACTTTCTTTGGGGTTACCTTATAGTCTATTAACTTTTCTCTCCATTTAGGAGAATCTATTGTATCCTGTAATCTACCTGACATCCTCACCACCTGGGTCTCTTTTCCTACATGTATCCCTTCTTTGACATTGATATTATTTTGATCTTTGGTTAACCTCCCAGCTCCTTTGAATTCATTGTTGTAGTGTTGTTCTGTTCTGAACTCTGCTTTCTGAGTTCCAGGTGGTGTTGCCACACCTGCCAATCTCTGGTTGTTGTCT
>NW_006408524.1:2369767-2401293 GCF_000296735.1 Chrysochloris asiatica | reverse complement strand
CAGCTCACTAGCTCTGGCTTCATCTCTTCTCTTCTGCTCCTTTCCCCTTTCAGTGTATTGTCCATTTCTGATATTTTATTATTAATCATCTGGGCCTCTTTTTGCAGGTTTTGAATTGTTTCCAATGCTGTAATCAATCTTGTTTGATTGCTCTTGTAGTATTTTCCTGACTTCTTCCTTGTTTTCCTCCACCCATTTATGAAGCATTTGATTTTGTTTCCATATTATTCTTCTGAATTCCTTCTCAGGCAAATCCAAAACCTGCTCTTCCTCTTCTGGGGAGCCTTTGTCTGTCTCCAGCTCATTTGTCTCAGTTACTCTTTTCTGGTTTTGGACATGTTTTGAGATCATTTGTTATGTTTTGTTTTTCATTTCCAGTAGTTTTGTGGGTTTTTAAATGCTTGAATGGATATTTGTTGTTGAGTTATTAAGATTACTGGGTGTCTCCTGGTGGATATGATCAAGAGATAGACTTCCCTTTTCTCATGTAATGCTTAGTAGCTGTTATTGGCTCTTGTCTCAATGGTGGAATATTATGGGGTATGCTTGTAGCTTGGCTATATGACCATGATTGCTGTCTCTTCTTGGGTAATGTAGGGAGAAAAAGCTCCCACCTCCAGGAAAAATGTGTGATCAAAAGGACCAAAATCAGAAGCACTATAAAAGCAGAAACAAAAAACACCACTTTGAAACAAAAACAAATCTGTGGCCGACTGGACAGTTGCCTTGATACACAGGCAGTGTGTGTGCATGGTAGAAGCCTCCAGCTGTGGGTGGGGGTGTCCGCTCACTCAGGCCCCTCCTCTAGTCACCACCGTAGAGGTGTGCAGCTAGATATTGAGAAGTTAATGGGAGAAAGATTGTCTACTATTTTTGTCTCTGAAGGTCAGTTAGGTAGCTGCATGAGCACAGTGTAATTCTCGAGATAGTTGTGTCCTTTTATGTAGGTGTTTTACAGATTGTTCATATGGTTTGTCTGTCAGGCCAGACCACAAGTTTTCTTTCTGGATAGGCGGAGTAAAGGGTCCTGCACAAGTTAACTTTAGGGATGGGACCCTTGGAGGCTGACGTCATAAACAGCTGCCAAGCTCTCTCTCTGTGTGTGTGCCATGAGAAAACTGTGGGGTCAGCAATGGACTTTTTTTGGGGGGTGCGCACCCACCCGCCTGAAAGCATCTGAGCTAGGCAAAGGCAGCAGCACAACAGGAAAGAGAAGGAAAAAATGCGTAGAATCCCGCGCACCTCCTTTTGCAAATGTTACTGCACTGCTTTTAGCGCCAGTTCCCTGTGCTGGTCTGGCTGTAGCCCCGTCCTATGAACTCCGCCCATGCAGGGTGGCTGCAGAGGGAGTCCCGTCTGGAGCAATTCCTAACTTGCAGTATTTTCCTTTATACTGTGATTTTTCCACTTGCACGTGCCGGGAAACTGATCCTCTGGACCTTATGTTAGATCCAAAGCTCAGGTGGTGTTCTGTGAGCGCAGCTTCTCTGGGTTTCCAATCCCTCCCCCACGGAGCCTTTCCTACCTGGCTGTCTCTGCCGCCGGCCAAACCGGAAACAGCACTCCATTATCTTTTTTTTTTAAGGTTTTTATTGTGGATTGAGTGAAAGTTTACAGGGCACATCATCGGTTTCACATTCAAACATTCATATACCTTGTTTCATTACATTGATTATAATCCCCTCCACATACCATCAGTTAACAGAGTTTCTCTCTATCCTCTTTAGCTTTTTTTGGGGGGGGAAAAACTTTGCCTTTTTGGAATTTACAGTCTTGGCTTTTAGGGAAGGTTTTTATATTTATCTGTGGGACTCCATTATCTTTTAATTGCATTTTTCCACAAACTTTTTGAAACCTCCTCATATATACCATATATGCTTCTGAGCATACATGTGTGATCAGGCATGCCAATTCCTCTTTTAAAGCAACAATATCCCATCTTCCTACCAAAAAAAAAAAAAAAGAAAACAGATGGTTCCCTTATCCCCACTGTCTAAAAATTATCTCCTTGATGCAGCCATTCTTCATAACTTGATGAAATTGTTTAAGCTTTTATTTTTGTACCTTGTCTACCTTCACATCATGTATCAGAATAAAATCCTCCTCACAATGGAAAACTGTACATTAAATAATACACTTTAATTCTACTTTTGCCATGAAGAAGTAACAAAGTTCAACATTAACTCCCAGTGTAAACAGAAAAAAACCTCACTGAGCATCCGGCAATGCAGGACAGTGACCCATAGAGAGGAGAGACAAAGGAGGCACACTCTGTCATTTTCAAGGCTTTTTGCCTATAAGTCCTTCCCAGACTACAACACAGGATGAGTATATGCCCAGAGCTCCAGAATTCTGAGTTAAGGAGACAATGATTACAACTACAGGAGGCTACTGAGATGAGCTGCCACTGTCAGTGTTGTGCTGTGGTGGCTTGCGTGTGGCTGTGATGCTGGAAGCTGTGCCACGGACATGTTAACTACCAGCAGGGTCACCCACGGTGGACAGGTTTCAGCTCAGCTTCCAGACGTAGACTAGGAAGGAGAGACAGACCACTTCTGAATATTTAGTCATGGAAAACCATATGAATAGCAGTGGAAATCTGTCAGAACCAAAATGTTGAATGTTGAAACATGATGAAGAGCACCAGAATATTGTCAGATACAGTGCAGGAGGATAAGCCCCTCAGGTTGGAAGGCACTCATGATGCAACTAGGTGCAAGCTGCCTCCTCAGAGTAGAGCTGTCCCTGACGATGTGAATGGACAAAAGTCCTTGGGAGCTTCATTTGCTGATGGGGCACAACTCACAATGAAGAGAAACAGCTGTAACTATCCATTAATAACCGGAACATGGCCCACTGGCTGCTCTGAAAAGCTGTCTTTGCCCTGTTCCCAGTCCAGCTCCTCCTCCTTTGCCCCGGATTCACGCTCTCCCAGTCATCCTCTACATCGCATCAAACACGGCTGTGGACACCAGGTCTTAGATCACCACCAAGGACATGAAGGAGAAGAAAGTTGTGGAGGAAATGGGAATGCAGTTGGCTTGTATGTTGCTGTGGTGCTGGAAGCTATGCCACCAGTATTTTAAATACCATCAGGGTTACCCAGGGTGGATCGGTTTCAGGGAAATGGGAACAAGAGGCTGACAATGAGGTAGACGAGGAAGAAGGTGATGGTGAGGAAGAAGATAGGGATGAAGATGAGGAGGCCAGGCAGCTATGGGCAAACGGGGAGCTGAAGATGAGGAGGATGTTGATACCAAGAAGACCAACGAGGATGATTAGACAACAAAAAGGAAAAGTTAAACTTTAAAAAGGTTACAGTGCCCTATCCACCCTCCACTTCCCCTTCCAGAATCTAACGTGCTCCCCTTCCAGTAGAGAAAGTCCTACCCACAGATAATACGCGCTCACCACCACCCAGCCCAAACCACAGCATGAATCTACAACAGGTGAGAAAAAAGAACCAAAACTTCCAGGGCCCTGCTTTTTTACTTAAAAGTACTTTAAAAAGGAAAATTTGTATTTTTTCTTTACATTTTATATTTTTGCACATATCGTTAGTGATCCACCAATTGATGACCAAACCTGCCTTTGGAGCATTCTCTTTCCTACTTCTGACTTTACTTGTGGTGTGATCATGTTCACTGTACTTTCAAAGGTGGAAAAAAACCCTTGTAAAAAAAGACAACTACTACTACTGACCCTCCGTCTCCAACTTTCACGTTCCAATCACCAGGAATGATCAATGCATCTGGAGCGCATGTTTGCTCCATTTCACATTGAAAATATTGGTAATATTCTTCCATTTCATCATCACTGGCTTTAATGGTTATTGTGTAAATTTGAATAACAGTGCTATTTACTGGTCTTCCTTGTAAATGTATGGATATTATTGTTATCATAGACAGCATTGTATATCAAGACAGATCTTGAAATGCTTTGTCAGTGAATGTGATGTCATTCCTCTCCAATTTGTTGTTCCCAGGGTAGTAAACTGTATGATCATCTGATTCAAAATGACCAACACTAGCCCATTTCAACTAACTAATTCCTAGGATAACAATCTTGATGTTTTCTGTTTCATTTATTATGACTTCAAATTTTCCTATAATCATACTTCATACATTCCAGGTTTTGATTATTAATGGATGTTTGCAGCAGTTTCTTCTCATACTGAATTCTGTCCCACCAGCAAATGAAGGTCCTGAAAGCTCTGCTCCATTCATGTCATTCTGGTCAACTCACGTTTTGGAGGCTGCTCTTTCCCAGTCCTATTTTGAGTGCCTTCCAACCTGAGGGACTCATCTTCTGCCACCACATCAGGCAATGTTGTGCTGCTATTTTCAGTGATTAGCCACTCAGAAGTGGTCTGTCTCCCTTTCTTCCTAGTCTGTTAGTTTAGACGTTTCACTGAAACCAATCCACCTTGGGTAACCCTGATGGTATTTAAAATACTGGTGGCATAGCTTCCAGCACCACAGCAACATACAAGCCACTGCAGTACGACACATTGACAGACAAGTGATGGATTTACCTGTTCTTTAACAGTGCTCTTTATTTCAAGTAGATGGACGTATGGTCTACTGTTCTTTCATATTGGACTGAAGGACTCCCTTCAGTATTTATGGTAGGGCAGGTCTCCAATGACAAATTGTTTGTCTGGGAATGTCAATTTCTCATTCAGTTTCAAAGGATAGTTTTTCTGGATTTAGAATTCTTGTTAGGCACTCTTTTTTCTTTCATCAACTTGCATATGTTGTCTTACTTCTGCTCTCCACAGTTTCTTTTCAGGGTTCCTTTGTATGTACCCAGTCATTTTTTGTCTTTCAACAATTTGAGTATAATGCACTTAGATGTGGCTCTCCTTTGCATCTACCTTACTTGGAGTCTTTTGAACTTTTTGGATGTACAGGTTAATGTTTTAAATAAAATTTTGGAAGTCCAGCCTTTATTTTTTTTTTCAAATATTATCTTGCCCGCCCCACCCCCCACTCCCACTAAACATATATTGGTGGTCTACAGGTCCTGGTGAGGCGCTGTAGGATCAGCACTGGACTGTGAACTACAAGGTTAGCAGTTTAAACCCACCCTCTGTTTCTCAGAAACCCTATACAGGGTCTCTATGAGTCAGAATTGACTCAAGGGCACTTAACAACAACAGGTCCTAAGGCTCTGTTCTTTTTTCTTAATTTTTTTTCTTTTAATTTTTTAAGCCTTTATAATTACAATTGATCTTTGTCTTTAATTCTCTCTTCTGCCAGTTCAACTCTGCTGTTAATCCCCTCTAGTTATATTTTCATGTTAGTTATTATACTTTTCACCTTTAGGATTTCTATTTGGGTCTTTTTAAAAAATCTGTCTTTTTTTTTTTTTTTTGCTGATAGTCTCTATTTGAAGATAGTACTTCCATACTTTCCTTCAGTATTTACCCACTGTGTTGTTTTTTAAATTATTTTAACATCCTGGTTTGGCTCTGTATAAGTACTGGACAGCTAACTATATAGCTAAACCCACCAGTAGCCACTCATTAGAAACTCTATACAGGTCGTTAGCTGTATGCCACTTAACAACAACAATTATATAACAGTCCTGGTGTGATGCTGTAGGATAAGCACTGGATTGCTAACCTCAAGTTTGGCAACCCAAACCCACCAACTGCTCCTTGGAAACCGTATATAGAGTTGGAACCAACTCAAGAGCACTTACAACAATAAGCTGATTTGGTCTTTATCTTGTAAGTCTACTGTCTGAGCTCAAAGGACCATTTGTATTGACTTTTTACTCTCCTCGGTACCCCTACTCTGTATGGACTATACTTTCCTGGTTTTTGTGTGTGAGCACATGTGCACGCATGTGTCTTCATTTTTATTATTATTGAAAACTGGGTGTTTTAAATAATATAACAGGGCAACTTTGGAAATCAGCTTTTCTCCCTATCCAGGGTTTTTTGTTGTTGCTTATTGCAGTTTTGTCTGCTTATTTAGTGACTTTTCTGGACTAATTCTATAAAATCTGTAATTGTGGTCAGTGATGTCCTTATTCATTTATTTTAGTTGTCAATAACTGGACAGGGATCATCTTAAACCTCTGGAAACAATAAACTCTCAGTCTGTGCTGAAAAGCTCTGTGGAGCATGTTGGAGCACCCCTTAAATACTGTCAAGGTACTTACACGCTGCCTGAGCCTTCACTTTCGGGTTTTCAGAGTCTTAAGGTCATTCAGAAGTGAAAGCTTAGGACCTTGTCTTAGTTATCTAGTGCTGCTCTAATGGAAATAACAAAAGTAGATGGCTTCACCAGATAAGTTTATTCTCTCACTGCTTAGGCTAGCCATCCAGATTCAGAGCCCCAGCTCTAGGGGAAGGCTTTCTTTCTGTCAGCTCTGAGGAAAGGTTCTTGTCTCCTTCCAACATCTGTGGGCCTGACCTTTCTCAGAGATCTAAAGTGTAAGGTCACCAAGCTTCCCTTGAGTCTAGGAGCATCCCATGCAGAGTCCAAAGGATGCATTCTGCTCTCAGCTCTTGTTTCCTGATGGTAGCATATCCCTCTGCTCTCCGCCACTTGTTTAATCTCTTATATCTCAAAAGGGATTGACTCAAAGGGAACACATTAGCAGGCATGTAAGCTTGCTGACAACCACATAGGTGTACTAGTGAGTGAAGAGGGGGAAAGACAGCAGTGAAGAAATGGGCTGAGATCAACCACATTCCACAGACTTCCACTGACCTGGAGATGAGATGAGAGAGAAGAGGAAGGGTTGGTTGGTCCAAAATGTGGTGAGACCTGGAAACACGTGAGCCCATGGACAAGGACATAGCCACAGAGGGCTACAGCTGAGAGTGAAGCATCCAGCTGATATGCAGTGAGGGGAGATGCACAAGAACACCCAAACTTGCAGACAGTATCCATTTGACCTAGCTTCAATGGCTTGATATTCAAAACTCAACCAGAGGAAGAATTAAAAAAAAAAAAATAAGAAAACAATTTTTCATAAAGGAAACAAGGATAAATTGCTACAATTTGATGAACTTGACCTATACTCATGGAGGTCGTAACTCTAAATACCAACAGAGAGGGAAGGAGTCTTCACATCAAGTAGCAATGCTATCCCCTCTATACACAGGGTAGGTAGATAGGGATGGGCAACTTAGACATTGGCTACTTAAAATGAGGGGGCGATAAAGGCACGAAGTACTGGCTTACAAGGTTCCAAGGGGGAGTTTAGTTTAAGAGTGGGGAAGGGGGTAAAGAAAGAGTCCCCACTGAATGGTTTTCATCTTGTTTGGATGGGTCTGGTTAAAAGAGATGGGGATAAGATTCTTATGATTCAATAATGAGTAATTGTTATCATGACTAATTGCGACTGTCACAATTGTAAAGGTAGAAGTTTTGTAACAAAAACGGGTAGTAGTTAATGTTACAGTCCAGAAACAGAGGACCCGAGGGCCATCCAGGTATAAAGCCAATGTTCTCCCAAGTAAACTATCACTCAATTCACAATAAAAACTTAAAAAAAGAGAGAAAGATTGACTTTACATAGACCTAATCCCATAGGCTGAACCGACTCGAAGGCACTTAACAACAACAACAATCCCATAGGCTGTATCCTGCTTAATTAACCCAATGTTTTCATTGAGTGCCATAGAATGGTTCCAACTCATAGCAACTCTGTATAGGGTTTCCAAGGCTGTAAACCTCTGCAGGAGCAGAAAGGTTCATCTTTCTACTAAAGAGTGGCTGGTGGGCTTGAACCGCTGACCTTGTGGTTTGCAGTCCAGTGCTTACCCTACAGAGCCACTGTGCTCCCCATGAACATCATAGAGGTTGGGACAGGACATGCAACATGTAGGATAATCACATCCGATTACAAATTAGAGGATAATTACAAAATACTAATCATCACAAGGAGTTCTGGTAGTGTAGTGGTTACAAATCGGGCTATGAACCACAAGATCAGCAGTTTGAAACTACCAGCTGTTCCATGGGAGAAAGATGAGGCTTTCTGCTCCCATAAAGATTTACAGCCTCAAAAACCCTGTACAGGGTCACTATGAGTCAGAACCAACTCCACGGCACATAACCACCACCGATCATCACAGCCTCACCAAACTGACACACACTGCGGGATGGAGACGCAGTTCAAACCCTAACAGGCACTTTCAGGTCTTTTATAAGCATGCACCTGACCCTGGACATGCATGGGGCCCTCAAGATCCCCAGGAATCTGTTGGATGTTCTCGAGGACTCATGGACATCTCATTTTACAATTTTCCCATTTACATTGCTAAGTCAGCCTCATGTTGCCTCCAGTGGCATCGCTGATCCAGGCAGCTGTTAAGATTAAAAAGCTGCCGGTCTGTGGGGACAAATGTCCTAGGGATTAGGGTGTTCACACAGAGCAAGCCTTGCTCAGGACAAGGCATGAGAATGAAGTCTTCCATCCAGCTTCATTGAGCAGCAAGTTAAATGGTGACAATTCTATGCAGAATAGGACATTTTCCTCCTCCAGGTGTGGCACTGTGGGTTAATGTGCTGTCAGCAAGGCAGCTGTTTTGTTCTTCTTGTGGAGCTTCCACATGGAAACGTGCATTCTACCTCTGGACCACCAGGGCCCTGTGTCCATAAAGCCCTCAGATACACATTGTCCCGTTTACCCTGCACATCAATTGTTTTATAATTCAATGGCAATACTAAAATCAGATCATGCATGTCAAAAAGTCAGATTTCTAGAGTTCCAGCAAGATGGCAGACTAGACAAACATGGTACACAGACCCCTGTACAACAGGGACATAAGAGACCAAATAAACAAATATGGATAAGAACTCTGGAACCCTGAGCTTCAGAGGGAAGCATAGATAAGTGGACTGAACGCCCAGTAGGAGAAACTGAAAAATAAATGGTGGGTGAGAAGATACCAATTGTCATCTGGCCGGAAATCACCTGGCCATTTTTAAATTGGCACAGCTCAGGATTGGAGGTACTTGTTGATCCTTGTCTTCCCCTTGTTCCCCACACCCTCCAGTAACCAGAATGTGGCCAGCCCCCACCTTCAACCCCCTGGCAGCCTGCACTCCACACACACATACCCCAACTTCATCCCTCACCCTGCCCACCTTTGGCTCCACCAGGGGCCCACGGCTTATCCACGGACCTGCATGAGGTCCCCAGGAATCTGTTGGAGCTTTCCAAGGACTCTTAGACATCTCATTTTCCAATTTTTCCATTCCAATTGTTTAGTCTGGAGGTTCATGCTCTTCAGCTCCTCAGACCAGAATATGTAGCACTGGGTGGCTGCCTACCCCCAGCCACCCTGGGCAGGCAGGAACTCCTTCCAGAAGCAGGTGACCTAATTCCAACCATCTTCTGAGTCCTTACAAACTCCTTCTGGGATTAGTTATCCTGAACCCAGACACCTTCCAGCCCAGAGAGAACTCTTATCTAGGAACGAGTATTCCACCCACCCTGCAGGCAGGTATAGTGCACCCGCCCCCTCTCCTTTCTGTGCCCTGCCAAGCCCAGTTTTTTTCACCTGTCTTTCCCTTCTTTTCCCCCCCCTTCTTTTCTTTTTCTTTCCTTACTATTCCTTTCCCCCTCCCTCATTGTTTTTTTCTTCCCTTCTTTTTCTTTCCACTTTCTTTTTAGTTACCAATTTGTTTTTCTTATTGTAGTTTGCTTGTTTTTGCCCTGTGTGGTTCGGATTTTTTTTCTTTCTTTTTTTTTTTTAATTACTTTTTTTGCGGTCATTGGGTTTTTTCCTCGTGGTTTTTTTTTTTTTTTTTTCTTGTCCCACCCAGTGGGAGCAGCAATCATGCCCCCATGGCCCAGCACAGCAGCACCTCCTGAAGCCCCTCACTGTTGAGGGTTCCTCCACCTGCCCCCGGGGTACTCCAGGGTCAGAGGTCAGAGTGCAGCGATCCCACACCTGCCCACACAGCGACCACAGCTGGCCATCAAAACACACAGCAAGGACACGCGCTTCTGTGAGCATGAAGACACAAGCCAGAGGCTCAAGTGGCCAACCATATGAGGAGTTCAGGACCCTGATGTTTACTGCGAGACAGCTGGAGCGAGCTACGACATTAAAAGAACACAGATGAAAACCAAGATTTCGAGATTTCCTTTTCTTCGTTATTCTTTCTGGGCCTTCGCCCGGCGATGCAACGTGGGCTCTACCTTCCAGACTAGGGGCGGCGCTGGAACATGCCCACTAGGCAGCGCCGCCTCCCCTCGCTCCCCCTGGGGGTCCTCTGCTGTCCCCCCCAGCGGCGGGGACTCAGCAGTACAGTGCTTAACCCACTGCACCACCAAAGCCCCCGGTGACTATGAGCCACCGCGCCGGTTCCGGCCCACAACGACCCGGATGGGGCTCCTCTTTCTGGGAGCGCAGGACGCCTCGTTTCTCCCGCGGAGCGCCTGCTAGATTCGAACTGCTACCCTTGTGGAGATGCGCTGCGCTGGCAGGCTCCGCGCCAGCAGCGGTTACCCCTAGGAACGGAGCCGCGGAGCGCAGCACCCAGACAACACAGCAGCGTTCACGTATCCTGGGCTCCGTTTTCAGAGCATTACTGCCGCCTTCTCATTGTCACTGAGTTTAACACCTCCACCTTACATCATACCGCCCCTCACGTCAACAGCAGGCCGGAACAGGGCGGTGCACGTACCTTCCGGCCGGCGGCGCTGAGCGTGCGTTGCTTCCGGTGGCTATCGTGCTGACGTGCCGAGCGCGCCGCGCCTCATGAACTGGGCGACGTCGCGGGAGACAAATGGAGGTCAACCCTGGTGCTCGTGGAGAAGGCGTAGGTCTGGCGGCCGGGGACGGACGGGGCTGAGGACGGACCCTGAGGGCACCCAGAAGGGGCAGAGAAGGACGCGAAACGCGGACGGATAGATGGGGGCGCGGCGGGGTCCGGGCGCGGGCCTGCGGCCTGCAGCAACGTGGTTCCGCGCTCGAGCTCCCCCAGCTAGTGCGCACGCGGCCGCCACCGCGCATTTGCCGAGCGACCTTTCCCAGCGGGTTTGCAGAGGGCGGCCTCAAGGTTCCCTCAAAATCATCCAAACTTGGAACTTGGCATTTGACCTAAACCAGAGTTAGACTTTAGTGCCTCCGGACGGTCTCGTCAGGCCGTGGGACGGCAGAGAGAGGGGCAACAGACCCTGCCAGAGGCGATGAAGTCGACTAGGACGATAGAGTCCTTACAAGCAAACTGGAAATCCGAAGAGTTTCGGGGATCACGTGTTCTAAAGCCCCGACTGCCCCGAATCAGTCTGATTTCCAAACCCCAGACCCATTCCGAGTGAATGGGGAGCGGTGGCGCCATGCGATGAGCGCTGGACCGTGAACCCCAACGTCTGTGGTTCGAGCTCGCCAGCCTCGGGAGGAGAAGGCGGCTCTCTGCGCCGAGAACCCTAATGCAGGGTCTCCCTGGTCCGGATCTGCCTCGGCTCACTTAGAGCAGTAGCAGGTCACTGATGAGTGGAGTTCTACGGTGGCTCTGTGGGTTCTTGCACTGCACTGTAACCACAAGGTTTATCAGTTCAAACTCACCAGCCGCTTCTCTGAAAGAGATTCAGAGGCACTTAACAAATGTTAAGTGCTGTCAAGTTGGTTCCTACTCAGAGACCCTTTATAGGGTTTCCAAGGAGAAGCGGCTGGTGAGCTTGAACCGCCAACATTGCAGTCCAGTGCCTGAACCCACATCGCCACCCCAGGACTCCTGACAACAACATACTGATTGAAAAGTCAGACAGAGGGGTTCAGACACTGTGTCGCATACAGGTGCAAAGTCAAAAGGGTGGACGATTTGGGCGGATTATTTGGAAAGAACATCTCCTTTGTTATATTTTTCTCCTACGATGTGAACCCTGAACTGGCCCCGCACCCCACCCTTCTCTCCTTTTTCCCCTCAGGACTGTGGAGTCATCTCCTAGGAGTCTTCTCCCTGTCCCCCCGGGGACCACTATGACAGCTCACCTGGTAAAGCGATGCACCTGCCTCCTAAGGGAGGCTGCCAGCATCGCCCCTGCCATCTCTCGAGCTGGCCGACTGAGACTTGCCCGGGTTGCCCCTAGGACCGTCACCTCTTCAACGGCCTCACGCAGCCCCCACTCCCCAGGCCCCTTGACTGAACTCCTGGAGAAGGTGCCAGTGTTTACACCCTACCCCGAGCGCGAGGAGGTGGACCTGCTGATTGAGAAGGCCACCAGGCCAGAGCAGCTGCTGGCACTGCCTCAAGGTGTACCCTGCCTGCACCCCAATCAGGTCGCCCTCATCGTCATCCAGCTCTCTCGCCTGCTGGCCGAAAAGCCCAAGGACAAAGCCTCTGTGACGCAGGATGGCCGCTTCCTGCAGCTTCTCAACCTTGTCAGCAGTCAGGTGGGCACTGTTGGGTGGTTTGGACAGGAACTGAGTCCAGAGTAACCGCAGTAGCATAGGCTGTCTAATGATTAGAAATGCTGTGAGCTCTTGTAACTTTTTTGTGTATTAGTTTATAGATTTCAAATGTTTTTGTGTGTTTTCTTTCCTCTGTTAATCCCCATAACAGCCTACTAGGTAAATACTGCTATATTCATCTTAAAGATCCAGGGACAGTAAGCAGCTGCAGGAGGCAAATGGGGTTTTTTCAGTTCGTGTGATGCTTTGTCACCTCACCATACAAGCCCACCTGCCACTCTGGGGGAGAAAGATTGAGTTTTCTGCTTTATAAGACTCTAGAAAGGCTTATGGAGTCCTGGAGTGGCGCTGTAGGATAAGCACTAGACTACGAACTGCAAGATTGGTGGTTCAAACCTACCAGCCACTCTTTGGAGACCCTGTACAAAGTCGCTTTAGTTGGAACTGACTTGATGGCACTAAACAGCAAAAACCTAGCTGGTCTGGAAAGTAACATAAGGGCATGCACTTGGGTTTGAAAACCCTTGTATCCAAGAAAAGTGTGCTTTGTAGAAAGAAGAGCCGTCAGCAGCTGGCCATGGGGAGGCCCAGGAGGAGAATGGCATTTGATAGTGGACTTGTACTGACACCCTTCAAATCTGTTGTTGGCTGGGAACTGTTCTGCCAGCTGGAGTAGAGGCAGAGGAGAGGCCCTGGTGGAGGCTCCTTAAAAGGAGGCTGGGAAAGGGAGTTAGGGAACCGTGACCAAACGCATGCAGGACAGCCTTGGAGAGAAAGAAATCTGTTTGTGTGTGGGGACGAACGGGGTGGGCAGGGGCAGAACTGGAACTCCTAAAAAGCCAGTTCAGATACAGGGTTTAGAGTCTAGAGGGAAACATGCTCAGATTTTGCTTTTGCTTTTTGATGAGCTAGAGTCGAATGGAAGATACCTTAACACGCGATACTGAGATGTGTCACATTCGGCACTTTGCTCCTTTCTCCCTAATTCTTAAAACAACTTCGGTGTTTGTTATGTGTTTACTTTTTGTGTGCACTCCAGAACCCCGCATAGCCCAGTCCAGCTTCACAGCTGAACCCAAGCCTGAGGCGGGAGATTTAGGGTCACGAGCAGTGGTTAAGCCAAGACACTGCCACAGTATGAGCGCCACCCTTGAGCTCCCGTTTTCTGGTTCAGACCCCTGCCCATGTTGCTGTAGACTGTCTTCTTGTGTAAGGGGGTCTGCCCTGCGAGGCTCCTGGAGGAGTTGTTGACCTGATGGGCCTGCGTTTCTCCAAGGCCAGCATGATTGCTGTTGTGAGAAACAGCTGGAACCAGGAGGGAAGGAGGAGCTATTTTAAAAGACTGGTGTAGCATCTAGGACAAGCACTCGACCTCAAGGTCAGTTTGAACCGCAAGGTCAGTGGTTCAAACTCAACAGCAGCTCCTAGGAAACCCTAGACAAGATCGCTATGAGTTGGAACCGACTCAGCAGCACTTAACAATGACACCAAGAGTAGACACTAGTTTTGAGCTGTTTGGGTGCAAATTCACTTACTCTGGGCTCTCTCAAAATTGCCTAATTGTGCTCGTCTTTGCTGTGTGTGTGGTGACGATATTGGTGTGCAGCAGTAAGTACTAGAGAGAATCCCTAGCATTTGGCATGAGCCCGTTCAGGACCAGTGCTGGTGAGGAGGACAGCAGCGGCAGGTAGTCTGCTCGGAGTTCAGTGATCACAGGATCTTTGTGAGCCCCGTTACCTGACGTCCCACAAGTGCGTTCCTGCCAGTATCCCTGTATCCCTTCATGCTGGCCTCTGCGCCCTTTGGCCAGTCGTCTGGGAGCTTGCTTTCTGTGAGCCCACAGAGGGCATCATTAGCTGTAGTGCAACTGAACCTGCATTTGCTCTACAAGAGTGTCAGCCATTCTGCTCTAATGAAACAGCTGTATTGTTAAGAAACCGCCTGGTATCAGAAATTGTGGTTTGATTGCTTTGTTGCAGAAAAAGATCTCAGCTTCGAAATCACCAAATTCTTTTTCTGAAGAAAAGTTTAAAGCGAAGGTCATAGATTGGATGAAAACTGACTTAGAAAGCCTAAGTGCTTCCTCATTCGTTCTCAGCTCTCACTCTCCAGGCCTTTTCCTCTGACCTTTGGTCTCAGCGTCAGCACTGCATTTGCAGCTTAGCTCTGTGAGAGCAAGGTAAACAGAAGTCCGTGGTGCAGCCTTGTCCAGAGCTTCTTGTCAGTTCCTGTACGTCTCATGACACGGTCCACGTCATGGGTATTGTAGTTGCTAATCAATCAACGTTAAATCAAATTCACATTTAGGAAAGTCTAGACTTTCTCTTCTCAGAGTTCTTAGTTGTAAGCAATAGCAAATGACTGGCTAACTTGAGTAGAAATAGAATTTACTGGAAGCTAGTGAACCTGGCTCAGGAAACAGGCCCACAAAGAGGCTGTGAGAGAGGGTCTCATCACAGAGCAACCTGTTGCTGGGACCCCTATGAGAAGTGCCTAGATTAAAACAAAAGAACAGAGGAACCGACTTCTCTGATCCATTTTAGTAAATGTCTGCAAAATAGGGTCAAAGAGACGGTTTCCAGCGCATTTTGCATACTGTGTAATGAAACTGTATCAGAGGTGGTTGTGAGTTTGACCCCTACCCCGTGTCCATTTCCTGACCAGATCAGCTCCGTCTGGCACGGGACCCTCGTGAAACTGCTCCGGAGCCTCTACTCACTGGCCCTTCC
This sequence comes from Chrysochloris asiatica, assembly GCF_000296735.1. Classification (NCBI taxonomy): domain Eukaryota; kingdom Metazoa; phylum Chordata; class Mammalia; order Afrosoricida; family Chrysochloridae; genus Chrysochloris; species Chrysochloris asiatica. The sequence continues at coordinate 2,386,173 of NW_006408524.1, read as the reverse complement.
GAAGACCTCCAAGGAGCTGCAGTCGGTGGAGCAGGAAGTCCGCTGGCGGATGCGGAGGCTCAAGTACAAACAGCTGGCCTTCCTGGCTGAGACAAGCACCGCCTACATGCAGGAGTGGGACTCACAGGAGCTGCTGGCGGAACTGATTGTGCACCTGGAGAGGCGCTGGGCTGAAATCGAAGATGGCCGCACAGTGGTGGCCATCATGATGAAAATGGGTCACCTCTCAGAGCCTCTTATGAACCGTTTGGAAGATAAGGTACTGACCTGAAACACGTGGTACCCACCTTGTCCCTCCTCCTCCTCACAAGCTCTGGAACGCGTTTTCTTGGGGAAGGAAACATGAGTCTATGCCGGTTGTGTCCATGGGTGGGAGCCTCATGTTCTGTGAGGGCAGAGGCCTGGAAACACTGTCTCAACAGGCACCTGGGGCGTGCTATGTTGTATTTCTGGAGGACCATGCCAAGGGGGAGGGACAGGCTCCAGGCAACAGTAGGGAGCACCTCCCTCGCCCACTTGCTTACTCCTCCGAGACACTGAAGGACCGTGTTGAGCAGAACTTGCACTCTGCCTCTCTGGGAACTTCATTCCATCTAGCGTAGTCTTGTTCCCTAGGTGGGACCTCCTGTTAAGAGAGTGGAGTTTGTCTTTCTCAAAGGCACTGTGTACTCGCACTCTAATTTGCCCTTCCCAGCTACCTTAGCAGGTAGAGATGACAGGCCATTCTTGAAGGACCACAGAAAGTTATTGTCAGGCCCAGATCCTGGGTTCTGGTTAAAATAGTTCCTTAGAGAACAGTGGGCATCACCCACCTCCCAATTCAGCCCTTTATAGTCTCATGGGCTAGTGCAGCTGGCTGCCAACGTGAGCTCTGTAGCTCCTGGGCCACTCCACCTCTGCTGAGGTCTGGGGCTTCGGGTGCTACCGGGACCCTTGGTCATCGGCTGTGATCCACAGTGCCTGGAGCTGATGGAACAGTTGGGCCCTGATGACCTGCGGAAGGTGCTGCTGACCCTGGCAGCACAGAACCGGCGCTCGGTGCCTTTGCTGCGTGCCGTCTCCTATCACCTGGTCCAGAAACCCTTGACCTTGACGAAAGGCGTTCTTATGGACATGGCCTATGCCTACGGTGAGCCCTTTCTAGGGAGGGTGGTCCCTGACCCGGGACAGCTTGGCAGACAGACCTGCAGCTGTGTCAAATTCAGTGCCTGCCTCCCCCGTGGCAGGCACTGGCCCAAAAGGCTGCCACATCAACACTGTAAGCCATGGGCCCTGCCCCTTGTCTTGGGCCTCAGGGATAATGTCTCTTACAGACACCAAGCCTGTAGACCATGAGAGTGGGCAGCAGTGATGGCCTGGGGAGCCTACCGGTCACCTTTGTGGTCTGCTCTGTCCTAAAGGCAAACTCAACTTCCACCAGGCCCAGGTGTTCCAGCGACTGGCAGCCGACTTGCTGCCCCACGTACCCAACCTGACGCCCAGCGAGGTGGCCCACTGCTCCAAATCCTTGGCCTTCCTCAAGTGGCTTAACCTGCCCCTGTTTGAAGCCTTTTCCCAGGTGAGGTGGGTCCTGACCGGCTGGCCAAGATGCCTGCTCCTGACTGGGAGGACGCAGAAGCTGAGCTCTCACTTGAGAGGAACCAACTCCGGTTGTTTGAAAGTGTCGCTTTAATTAGGGAAGCAAAACTAGTCAGAAAATGCTTAGTGGTGGCAAATACGTCTAGCTCTTATGTTTGGGAAGATGAGAATAGTATTGTGAGAAATTCCTGAGCATCATACACCTACTCCTTTGTCTTTGGGTTACCGTAGCAGGCAGTAGCAACACTGTCTGGACAGGGTTGGAGTCTCCTTTCCGCTGTTCCTCAGAACACCCTCTTCTGGGAGTTGTACAGAGTGGCTGTTTGTGCTGCTGAACGTGCTCAGTGAAACAGGTCCTAGGGCCCCTCAGAGCAAAGACTAAGGGTTCTGGATACTCCTGCCCTTGCAGGCAAATGCTAACAGGGTGGCTGCAGGTCTGGCCTGGTGGAAGGGTCCAGTTGTGACATCTCTCCCAGGCCCCTCCAGCTTGGGGCTGGGCAGCAGGTGTGTGGGACTGAGCCCTCCGCAAGGAGCCTTGTTTCTTACTGCTTCATCTTCCCTCACTCTGAGCCCAGCATGTCCTGAACAAATCCCAGGACATCACCCTGCCACACCTGTGCAACGTGGTCCAGGCTTTTGCCCATCTGAACTTCCATCCAGAAGAAGAAGACCGGTTCTTCAGCCTGGTACGGTCTCTGTGCCCCCTCCCCGTCCTTTCCCTTGCCCTCTGCCAGCTGGTGGGTCACTCCTCCAGGGCAGCTCAGGAACGGGGGAGAGTAACAGGCCAGTGCAGGGAGGGCACTGGGTTCAAACCCACAAACCGCTCCTTGAAAACCCCATACAGGGTCACTACTGAGTCTAAATGACAGCAGCGCAGGGTGGGTGGGGTAAAGTGGCCTGTGAGTAGCATATCCACGGGATTGGTCCCCACATCCAGATGTGCACTGGCTGTGCACATTGAGGGCAGTGGTAGTCAGAAAGGGCAGGTCTGCCTGTGCCCTGCGGACTCTCTAATCCTTGGTGGCCCACTTCAGAGACAGCTAGGAAGCTTGGGGAATACCACTCTAGAGACTGGGGGTTTCCCCTCTGATCCCTTTGGACAAGACTATGGGCCCCACAGGTGCTTGCCTGGAGCGGTTCCTGAGAGCAGCCAGTAGAGGGTGCACCCCCTGCTTTTCCCCCTGTCAACCTGCCTTCTGCTAGAAACAATTGTAGCTTAACAAACGGGCACCCACTTAGAGGGAGTTATTGGTGCAGTGGTTTTGTGGTGTGGGTCCCGGCTGGGGACTGGGGTAGCGAACATCTCGCTAAGTGCTGGCATCAAACAGTACTGCCCTGCTGTCCAGATGGGGAAGGAATGAAAGGACTTTTGGTTCCCTGCACCATCCCCCAGCATGCTCCAAGCCTGACTCTAGCTGCTTCTTAGCCAGGGTGCTGCCCCTCCCTCTGCTAGTGTCCAGCTCTGTGGCTGCCACATAGCCATTTGTGAGACCAGGGCATTTGCAGGCCACTGAGCAGAGCCTGCTTTCTCCACCCTACCCACTTGACAGCACTTAACAACAACCCTGTTCTTGACCCAGGTGCACGAGAAGCTAGCCTCGGGGCTGGCCAACCTGAGCCCTGCACTGCAGGTGGATGTGGTGTGGGCCCTTTGTGTGCTGGGGCAGGTGCAGGAAGCAGAACTGCGAGCTGTCCTCCACCCCAGCTTCCACGCCCAATTCCTGGGTGAGTTGTGGAGGAGTAGGTTTGGGAGAAAAGGCCAAGGTCCCCCATGTTTATCCCTTCTCCACCCACTCCCTGCCAGTGACCCACCAAGTCTCCTGACCCAGGTCCGAGATGGGGCTTGGGCACGGGGGCTGCCGCTGCTTCCCCAACTTGGGCCCTCCTCCACCCCCGCCCTCAGGGTCCCTGGAAGAGCAAGAACCAGGGTAGCAACTTGAGCCTGTTACTCCCTTCCCTCTCTTGTCTGGTCCCTTAGGTTGCGTGTCTCCAAAGGAGAAGAACACCTTCCAGAAGCTTCTGCACATCAACACCACTGCTCATTTGGAGCACCCCGAATACACAGGCCCCCTTTTGCCGGCCTTGACATCGGTCCCCGGGCCCACAGCCCCTGACAAGAAGGTGACCCCCTTGCAGAAGGAGCTACAGGGCACCTTGAAGGAACTGCTAGGGAGTGCTGACAAGGGCTGCTTCGCAGTGACCACACAGTATGGCTGGGCTCTGGGTAAGGGCTCCTCCTGGTGATTGGGGGCTGGTTTCCCTAAGACTCCCAGGCCCAGTCCGAGCTCTGCAGCTGAGTGTACTCCAGCCCTGCCCTCCTCTGCAGCCAGGACAAAGCCCAGCTGGCCAAAGCTTCAGGCTAAGGCCTCTCCCCTCAGTATCATTGCAGACCTGAGAGTAGATGTCAGGTTCGCCCCTAGCCAGGTGACCTGGAGGCTCCCGCAGATGGTGTGCTCTGAAGCACATTGCTTCTCCCTAGTCCGCCCACTTCACGGGGCAGGGGTTGCTTTGAGTCCAGTGGTCTCAGAGGATGTCACCCAATGGCTTTCACTCCCTGCACCCCTTCACCAGACGCTGAGGTGCTGCTGGACACTGAGGGTCAGTTTCTACCTCTGAGGGACTTCGTTGCTCCTCATCTTGCCCAGCCAGCTGGAAGCCAGTCACTGCCCCCTGGGGCCAAGAGGTGGGTGTCCCTGACCAATGGTGGGGCTCCCATGGGGCCTTGCAAACTGCTCTCTTCTGGGGGGAGGGAGGAACCATAAGTCACCCGCTCCTCCTAGGCTGGCCTTCTTGCGGTGGGAGTTTTCCAACTTCAGTAGCCGGAGCAAGGACTTGCTGGGGCGCTTCCTCCTGGCACGGCGCCACATACTGGCTGCTGGCTTCCTGGTCATCGATGTGAGTACCTGGACTGGGCTGTAGCTATGAGGTGAGCCACCCTCCTTGGCATCCAGGCCACAGAGCGCGCTCAGAAGGTGGCCTGCTTTTCCCAGGGTGGCACAGTTTTGAAACAGTAAGGACTCCCAAGTCCATCTTCTCTGTCTCTGCCCAGGGCCCCTCCGTGGACCAGGGTCAGGCACTTGGAGCCACCGTTCCTGTCCTCGGTGGTGCCAGGCACCAGAGGCAGCAGGCTTCTGTTGAGAGCGCTATCACACATTCTGCCACGTTTTCAGATCAAATTAGGTTTGGTTTCCCAACTTTCAAAAATTCAAAACCATTCTTGCGCTTTGGGCACCATGTTTATAGTCTGCCAGCCCCTGGCCTCTGTGTCCTCAGAGCCCTCGACCCCTTGTAGCATGGGTGAGGTCGGGCTCTTCACTACACCGTTATACCGCTTGGGCGTCAGCTTTCTTCAGCACATGATATTGTTGTTGTCAAGTGCCGTCAAGTCCATTCCAACTCAAAGCAACCCTGTCTAGGGTTTCCAAAAAGCAATTGGTGAGCTTGAATCACCGACCCTGTGGTTTAAATCGACTTTGGAGATCTGCAGTTCCCCAGCATAGATTTGGATGGTGTCAGAGGGAGGGCAGGGCAGTAGGGCCCTTGACTGGGCAGAGGGAAGTGGGGGTTCCCACCCTGCCCTGTCACTAACAGGTTCCTTACTACGAGTGGCTGGAACTCAAGTCCGAATGGCAGAAAGGCGCCTACCTCAAGGACAAGATGCGCAAAGCTGTGGCAGCAGACTTGGCCAAATGACCCCATGTCCTCAGTATGGACTGGCTCTCCTCGGAGACGCACCATGGACGCTGTGCCTTCGTGGCAAAGGTGTCTCCCCTTCAGGCTGTGCCCTCCTGGGGCAAGACCTTGGCCACAAGGAACAATGGTGGCCAGCAGCTCTGAGTGGTGGGTGCTTCTCAAATGTGTAATAAAGCTTTCGTTTTGCTGTTCAGCACCGAGAGGTTTCCCAGACCTTGTCTCCAGTTTGTGCCCCTACCTGTGTGCTCCTCAGGGCAGAGGATGGTGTGCACAGTTCTATCCTGCACTCTCACCTCAGCAAAATCTGCATGGGGTGGAGGTAGGGGCCTTGCAAAAGGAAGAAGCCCCAGACTTCAGACTTGAGGAACCAAAAAACTAAAGCTCAGATCTGGTCATCTTCCAGTCAGTCTGTCCAGACCCAGCTTCACCTGTTTCCCTGGGTTCACCCACAGGTGGCCCACAAGCTGAGCCAGGGGAACTGCTGAGTGGTGGTCAGCCCCAGCCGGCTGGGGACATAGAGGAGCCATCCTTTCTGTGGGTAGCCTGGGGTTCTAGTCACGATGCCATCACCAGACCACCATTGTCTTGGGATGTTCCTGACCGTCGACTGTCTCACACTAGACTAGGGTGGGGGACAGGAGACGACATAGTCACTCATTACTGTCAGACCAAAGCCTGTTGGCATGCTGATGCCACATCACCATCTGCCTGGCTGAGTCCAGGACCTGCCATGCTGTTAGAGGGTCCCCCAGATGCTGAGAAGAAAAAGTATTTTCCCCTTGTCCTTTCAGTCCCATGGAGTTTCCATTGGCAGAGCCGAGATTGCCTCCTGTACCACACAGCTAGAGGTGCAAACCCTGGCACGGGGCCTGTCCTCCACTCCCAAAGCAGCCCTATGGCAAGAGCAACTTCTTAAGGCCTTGCTACTCATTAAGGCACTTTGAGTAGCGCTGTCCAGGTGGGTGGGGGGCACCCAGGCTCCAGAGTACAACACAGGTCTGTGTAGAGGATTTACATAGATAGTGGGAGAGAAGAGCAGAGCTAGACGTGGCTTTCTGAGGGATCTGACAGCTGAGGAAGAGCGTTCCAAACTCCAGTGACCCCACTGGTCAGAAGCCATGTAGGGTGTGCAAGGAAGAGGAGGCACTGGATTCCCAAGGAGACGAGAAGGCCATAACCACTCACATCTATCATAGTAAGGAAATTGAAACTTAGAGATAAGACTGGTACATTGTAGCATAAGTGTGGCACTGGGATACAGCACTGGACCTCAAGGTCAGCAGTTCAAACTCACCCTATATAGGGGTCACTATAGTCGGAAGCAAATCAGCAGCACCTAACAATATGTACTACATTTAATATTGCAACTTGCTAATATTTGCAGATCTACTTTATTGTACTATTCAAACATTACTGTATGGATTGTTTTCTAACTAAACCAGGGATTTCAGTTGCTTCAAAACGTGGACCCAACCTGATGGCTAACGCCAATAGGCAGATTGAGTAAGCAGTGAGATGTTACTGTGAAACATGAAGGAAACACACTATTCATACCACTCACTACTGTTGTAACTAGACGAGAAATGCCATGCTCATTACTAGGGATGATCTAGATGACCCAAAACTGTCCACAAATAGAGTTACCACGGCAACTGACCAACTGCAACATTACCTAATGCCAAATGTCAGTTTTAGAATTTTTTTAAATGTATGCATGTATAATATTTGTGTTTCAAACCAATTCAAGACCAAGGAAGCAATACCAGAACAGATCTAGATTTTTTTAAAATTTCGGTGAACAGGAGCAATAATCAGAATGGGAAAATGAGGGGACAGCTTTGCTAGAAACATGCCTGTTGCCCAGCATCAAAATCTTGCAGATGGAAAAACAGCATCCAGCTCAAGGATGGCAGCCAACTACGTGGCTCTGAACTGGGGGGCCCTCTGCAGGACCCCAGTCTCTATCGCAGACTCCAAAGAGCTCACTATACGGCTTCCAGTCTCCCATTCAGGACTTTGACCCTTAACTTTCCATTCTGGTTCTTGTTCCTGTTCATTCAGATCTTTAAAATTTGGGTCGCTACCAGTTTGGCGTCACAGCCCATGACGGAGCCTGTTCAAATCAATGTCTACATTTGAATGTATTGCTTACAACCCCCAAGGATAAACATTGGGTTTATAAAAATACTCATGTTGTTAGGTGCCATCAAGTCAGTACCAACTCATAGTGAACTGTTCAGTACAACAGAACGAAACACTGCTCAGTCCTGGGCCAACCTCACTATTGTTGCCACACTTGAGCCCATTGATGCCGCCACTTTGCCAATTCATCTCACTGGTGTTCTTCCTACTTTTCTCTGACCCACCACCTTACTAAGCATGCTGTCCTTCTCCAGCAATTGGTCCCTCCTGACAATATGTCCAAAGTATGAGAGACGAAGTCTGGCCATCCTGGCCTCCAAGGAGCACTCTGGCTGCACTTCTTCCAACACGGATCTGTTGGTTCTATTGGCAGCCCATGACACTTTCAGTATTCTCTTCCAACACCATAACTCAAAGGCATCAAATCTTCTACAGTCTCCCTTATTCACTGTCCACCTTTCGCATGCATATGAGGTTACTGAAAATATTATGGCTTGGGTCAAGTGCACCTTAGTCCTCAAGCTGACATCTTTGCTCTTCAATATTTTAAAAAGGTCTTGTGCAGCAGAATTGCCTAATGCAATATGTCCTTTGATTTCTTGACTGCTGCTTCCATGAGTGTTGATGAATTGATTAAAGAAGAATGAAGTTCTTGACAACTTCAATCATTTCTCCACTGATAAGAATATTTTTTGGTCCATTGGTAAGGATTTTTGTTTTTACATTGAGATGCAATCTATATCAAAGGCTGTGGTGTTTGATCTTCATCAGTAAGTATTTTAAGTTCTCTTCCCTTTCAGCAAGTATCATCTGCATACAGCAGGTTGTTAATGAGTCTTCCTCCAATCCTGATGTCACATTTTTCCTCATATAACCCAGCTTCTCGAATTATTTGCTCAGCATACAGGTTGAATAACTATGGTGAAAGAATACAATCCTGTCGCACACCTTTCTTAATTTTAAACCATTCAGTGTTCTCATATTCTGTCTGAACATCTTGGTCTATGTACCAAGAGCCCAATTAAGTGTTCTGGAATACTCATACTTCGCGATGTTGTCCATAACTTGTCATGATCCACACAATCGAAAGTCTTTGAGTTATCAATGAAGCACAGGTAAACATCTTTCTGGTGTTCTCTGCTTTCAACCAAGATCCATTGGACATCAGTAATGACATCCCTCGTTCCACATCCTCTTCTGAATCCAACTTGAACTTCTGGAAGTTCTCTTGTCAATATGTGCTTGCAGCTGTTTCTGTATTACCTTTAGTAAAACTTTACTCGCATGGAATATCAAAGATATTGTCTGATGATTTCTGTATTCCGTTGGTCACCTCTCTTTGGAATGGGCACAATTTTTATTCCATCAATTCCTGGTGCCTTATTCTTTGCCAATTGCTTCAATGCACCTTGGATTTCTTCCTTCAGTATCATTGGCTTTTGATCATATGCTACCTCTTGAAACAGTTGAATATCGACCATTTCCTTTTGGTACAGTGACTCTGTGTATTCCTTCCATCTTATTTTGATGCTTTCTACATCAGTCAATAATTTGCCCAGAGAATCCTTCAGTAACAAAAGTTGAGGCTTGAATTTTTTCTTCAGTTCCCCCAACTTGAGAAATGCTGAGCATGTTCTTTTGGTTTTCTAACTTTTGGTTTTCGGTTTCCTAATTCCAGCTCTTTCCACATTTCATTGTAATATTTGACTCTGTCTTCTCAAGCTGACCTTGGAAATTTTCTGTCCAGCTCTTGCACTGGAGAGCAAGTTTCAGTGTTTCTTCTGACATCCATTTTGATTTTCTCCTTCTTTCTTGTCTTCTTAATGACTTTTTGCTTTCTTCATGTATAATGTTCTTGATGTCATCCCACAACTATTCTGATCTTCGGTCTTTAGTGTTTAATGTATCAAATCTGTTCTGTCGAGAGCCAGCCCCAACACTCTTATTTGGGGGTCCTAGAGGGAGGTATGACGTCGGCAAAGAAATGAAGCTCACAGAATCAATGGGTCTTGTTAGATGGTGAATCTTCTCCTCTCACATTTAATTTCTCCTCTTTTTCCCTTCACATTTTATTTCTCCTCTTACCTTTATATTAGATTCTCAAACAGCTTTTATACTACTCTATACCATTAATCTATTAATCATTCTTTTCAAAGTAGTGGTCTAAATCATACACATTAATCATTTCAATATAGAACATCAAGAATATCAAAATCTTCCTTGTTCCCCTTTATGTAGTTAGACAATATCTGATTTCTGTAAGCAAACCTCATTGTTCGTAAAATGTCAGGTTAACCTTAAAACATAATTCTAAATCTTAACTCCTGTTTCTACCTTCTTTACCTATTATTTTCTATAGATTCATTAATCACAACATGTACCTAGACATTATTTGCTATGGTAACTGACAACGCAGTTGTTTCTCATGATTGATTAAACAAGAAGCATAAAGTTTTGTAGTTAAGAAGAAACGGAACAACTTCCTTATAACTTCTCTACATAAAACATCAAGTTAGATTTCTGCTTATGATCTATTATTATTCCCTTAGCCCTCAATTGCATTTTTGCTAATTTTCTAGAGGTCTTGATGTCCCTGACCAAAACTACACAGAATGTTGAATGTAATCTTAAACTTGGACTGGCAAAAACTTTAGCTGGTTTTTCCTAGTGGTGAAACTTATTGTTAGTGTGAAAAGCATTCTTTAGGACTACGCATGATTGATATGGTGTGAAGGTGCCTAAAAACAAGTTTCAAATCTCTAATATAATTCTTACTAAGATTCTACTGAAAATTTTTATTATAAAATCAAGAAAATTAAAAATAAGCTGATTAAAACAAAGAGACAGAAACTGCAGAGTCCCCACATGAGATCCCTCCTTGGGGCCTTGCCTTCCAAGGGGAGACTCACTGTGGCCTTGCTTAACAATGAGCCCTTCATGCTTAGGGTCCTCTGCATGGCCTCTGCCACTGTTCTTCAGATGATCTCTAAATTCAGATGGGCTATATTCAAGGTCATATTTTGGTTCTGGGATGACATTAAGAATTTAAAAAAATAGAGAGTAAAAGGTCGTTTAAAAGAGAGGAGAGAAAGAAAAAACCAAAATGGATGTCAGAAATGACTCTGAAACTTGCACTTCTATGTACAGAAGCTAAAGCTAATTGAAGAAATGAGGAGATAAAAGAGCTAAAACCTTGGAATAACAGGGCTCTGTGATACAGAGCTCGACAAGGGGAAATAATACTGAGATGCTTGACTGCCTTATGAATATTGGTTTCCCTTGCCTACTATTGTAAAATAGACACTTGACTGGGATAGAAACAAATGTTGAGAAACATGATTACGCAAAGCTTGTAAGGCCGTCTTCAGCTTATAACTGATTGGAATACCTAAAAGGGGTTCTACATCTTGCCCACTGAAATAGGCCTCTTGCAGTGTATAAGACCTTAGGTGAATTCCTGAGCCCCATCCAGAACCTTCTGAGGTGGGACATTTCACTAGAAAGAAGAAGCAGACCAGCCTGGAATAGCTAGAGAGAGACAGAAGATGTATCTTCAAAGAAAGATCATCAGGAAAACCCAAAACAAAAATGGCAGTATGACTGGCTACTACAAGAATAAGCAAGCTGTTCGCAGGGAAGCCATCAAAGCAAGTAATCAAGTTCCTCAGGACAAACCCCCCTCCAAGACTGAAACTCAAAGGGAACACATGAGCAGGCATGTAAGCTTGCTGGCAACCACATTGGTCTATTGGTGAGTGGAAAAGGGGGAAAGGCAGCAATGAAGAAATGGGCTGAGTTCAACCACAGTCCATTGACTCCTGTTGACGTGGAGATGAGAGAGAGAAGAGGAAAGGCTGGTTGCTCCAAAGTGTGGTGAGACCTGAGGACACTTGAGTCCATGTACAAGGACATAGCCACAGAGGGCTAGAGCTGAGCATGAAGCATCCAGCTGATAGAAAGTGAGGGGAGACGCACAAGAACACTCAAACTTGCAGACAGTACCCATTTGACCTAGCCTCGATGGCTTGATAATCATGGAGGTGGTGGTAGTGGTGTGTCGTGGAGTCGGTTCCAAATCATAGTGACCCTGTACAGGGTTTCCAAGGCTATAAATCTTTACAGGAACAGAAAGCCTCATCTTTCTCCTGCGGAACAACTGGTAATTTTGAACTGTTGTAGTAGCTCTAAATACCAACAGAGAGGGAAGGAGTCTTCACATCAAGTACCAATGCTATCCCCTCTGTACACAGGGCAGATAGGGATGGGCAACTTCGACATTGGCTACCTAAAATGAGGGGGTGATAAAGGCATGAAGTGACTGGCTTTACAAGGTTTGAAAGGGGAGTTTAGTTTAAGAGTATGTGGGGAAAGATAGAGTTCCCACTGAACAGCTTTCATGTTGTCTAGATGGAGCTGGTGAAAAGAGATGGGGATAAAATACTTATGACTCAATAATGAGCAATTGTTATCATGACTAATTGTGACTCTCACCGCCGTAAAGGTAGAAGTTTTGTAACAAGAATGGGGGAGTAGTTAATCTTAAAGTACAGAAACAAAGGACCCTATGACCATCAAGGTAGAAGAGCACACGTGAAATGCGGGACCTTATCCAGAGAATCAGCGACACCAGAGATAGAGGCAGAAATGGGAACATGGAGAGAGGGAGCAGCTGAGGACTCTAGATTCATGGGAAGAAAGGGACTAAGAGATAGCAGCCAGGAGGCAGACTTGCAGAATGTGCCCTTTGGTGGTGTAAATTATTATATATGCCTAAATGTTGTTTTAAAAAAAAAAGCTAAAATAAATAGAGGGAAATACTGTTAACTGATGATATCTGGAAGGTATTATAATCATTGTAATGAAACAAAGTATATATGATTTGTTGAATGTAAAACTGATGATCTGCCCTGTAAACTTTCACTCAATTCACAATAAAAACTTTAAAAAGAAAAGAGATAGAGCTAAACAGAAAAGTTTCAAAGGCAATTTTAGAAGACAAAGCCAAGTATTTTAATGAACTGTGCAAAAACCTGGTGTTAGAGAACCAAAAAGGAAAAACATACTTAGCATTTCACCAGCTGAAAAAACTGTAAAAAAAAAATTCAAGCCTTGACTTGCTATATTAAAGGATTCCATGGGCAAAATATTGAATGATGCAGAAAGCATCAAAAGATGGAAGGAAGACACAAAGTCACTGTACCAAAAAGAAATGGTCGGTGTTCAGTCATTTCAAGAGACAGCATATGATCAAGAACCAGTGGTAGAGAGATGGAGCAGCTGGGGACTTTAGGTCCAGAGAGGGAGAGGGGCTGTGTGCTGATGACCAGGGAGTAGGGAGGCAGGCTTGCAGGGTATACCCTTTGTTGGTTGATGATGCATGGAGGGGATTTTAACCATGGCAATGAAATGATATATGATAGGATGAATGTAAAAGCTAATGGTCTCCCATGTAAACTATCACGTAATTTACAATAAAACATTAAAAAAAGAAAACCAATGGCACTGAAGGAAGAAGTCCAAGCTGCATTAAGACATTAGTAAAACAAAGCATGGAATAAAAATGGAAATGACTCAACAAACTGGGAGTGCTCACTCATCTATGCCAAGAAATAATGCAAGACAATTACCTGGCCAGCTGATTGGAAAAGATCTATATTTGTGTCCATTCCAAAAAGAGGTAGCCAAAAGGAATGTGGGAATCATCAAGCAGTATCGGTATCACATGCAAGTAAAATTGTGCTGAAGATAAATTAAAAACCATTGCAACAGTCCATCGACAGAGAACTGCCATAAATTCAAACTGGATTCAGAAGAGAACATGGAACTAGGGCTATCATTGCTGACATTAGATGGATCTTGGCTGAAAGTAGAGACTACCGGAAAGATGTTTACTTGTACTTTATCGACTGTGCAAAGGCATATTAGTGTGTGGATCATAGCAAATTATGGATAGCATTGCAGAAAATGAGTATTCCAGAACACTTCATTGTGCTCATGAGGAACCTGTACATAGACCAAGAGCCAGTTGTTCACAACAAACAAGGGGACACTGTATGACTTAAATAAGGAAGATATGCACTAGAGCTGTATCATTTCATCATACTTATTTAATCTGTATGCTGAGCAAATAATGAGAAGCTAGATTTTATTAAGAAGAACATGACATCAGGATTGGAGGAAGACTCATTAACAATCTGTGATATGCAGATGATACAACCTTGCTTTATGAAAGCAAAGAGAACTTAAAAAACTTACTGATGAAGATCAAAGACTACAACCTTAAGAATGGGTAGCACCTCAATGTAAAGAAAACAAAAATTCTCACAGCTGGACCAATAAATAAATGGTAAATGTAGAAAAGATTGAAGTTGTCAAAGTATTTCATTTTCCTTGGATCCACAATCAACACTAATGGAAGCAGCAGTCAAGAAACAAATGGTGTTCAAATGACGTATTCCATTAGGTAAATCTGCTTAGAATAAGACTTCCTTAGAGTATTTAAGGGCATGCTCTTTTCAGTGGCCTCATATGCATGTCAAAGTCGGACAATGAATATAGAAGACCATAGAAGAATTGATGCATTTGAGTTATGGTGTTGGAGAAGAATACTGAAAGTGCCATGGGCTGCCAAAGAACATACTAATCTGTCTTGGAAGTTCAACCAAAATGCTGCTTAGGAGCCAGGCTGTGAGACTTCCTCTCTTGTACTTGTTACTAGACATGTTATTAGGAGGAATACGTTTCTGGAGAAGGACATCATGCTTGGTAAAGTGGAAGGTTGGTGAAAAAAAGGAAGACCCTCAACAAAATAGACTGACACAGTGTCCACAGCAATGGGCTCAAATATAACAACTGTGAAAATAGCGCAGGGCCAGGCAGTGTTTCATTCTGCTGTGCATAGGGTCACTATGAGTCAGAACTGACTCAATGACACCTAATTAACAAAGTATGCCTTAGTATTGTGTATTAACGTGTATAATGGGTCCTTCTACTTTACTCTTTTTTAAGATAGGCTTCACTAGTTCCTTTGCCTTTTTAAAATGTATTTTATTTTTGTTGTTGTGAGAATATACACAGCACAGCAAAACATGTATACAGCACCCCTCTAATATTTTGAAACTAAGTACAGTCATGAAAGCTTCTAAGCCAGGCACTTCATGCCTTTATAGCCTCCCCCCTATAACTTTTTGATAGTCAATGTCTAAATTGCTCATCCCTGTCAACCTAGTACACTGAGGAAACCAGATTGCTTAATGATATGAAGAATATTTTCATCTGGCTGGGATTTTGAGCAACTTGCATCCATGAACAAAGGTCCAGGTCAAAAGATTTAGCAATTTACACTTACTCACTATATAAGCATCTTTATCTTCATCTGGTTGTGTTCTGGTCAGCTAGCCATCCAAGCTAGGTCAAATGGGTACTAGCTGCAAATTTGTGAATTCACACACACCTCCCTGTACTTCAAACCAGCTAGCCGATTCACTGTCAGCCCTAGCCCCCGGTTGTTAGGTCAGTGTCCATGGGCTCAGGAGTTCACACAGCTCCCTAAACTTCAGACCAGCTAGGCCTTCCCCTTATATCAAGGTCAGCAGGTGTCAATGGAACATCACCAAATTCAGCCCACGTCTTCTTTGCTGTATTTCCCCCACTTTCACTCACAAACTAGACATACTAGCATGCTCATGGGTTCCCTCTGAGTTTCAGTCATAGAAGAGGGTTTTCTCTGATGGGCTGACTTGTCTTACCTGATGCTTCCAAACCAATAGTTTCCTGAAATTCAAACAACCAAACAGTTCAATTTTTTTCTGTAGGTTTTTCTTTCAACAAGAATCTTCTATTCTCCCAGCAGTTCTGGGTTGTCTGCATGTCTTTTCAAGTGGGAATATCCCAATTCAGAAGATTCTGGGTGGTACTCAGGATTCTACCTAAGGCCCCCTACTCTACAAAGGTTTAACAAGAAGTCTAGTTCCCTGGGTAAATTTTAACTCCCTTCTTAGCAAGTCAAATCAGTTTTAGGCAGAAGATGGGCTTACAAACTTTCTGTAATCATAATTTCCAATATTCATTTTTATCACACATAAATGTCTATTTCACAATAGTAGGCAGAGAAAACCAATATCCACAAGACAGTTAAGCCCCTAAACATTTCCCCCCTCTATTTTACCCATTCAGCCTATGTCTTGATCCATGTATTTACTTACAGAACACTGTTGTTCCAAGGTTGTGTATAGATCACTATTTACCTCTATCCTGTTTAGCTCATGCACACCTCCAAAGTCTTCCCCTATCTTCACTATTCATCTGCTACCCTCCCTCTTCTTGTTTATTGCCCTGCCCATCACCATGTGTCTACTCTCTTGCCAGTGAATTACTCTCCCTTCCCTCCCAGCCATGGTAACCACCAAAGAATGTTTCTTTTAGTATGGAAACATTTTCTTAAGCTTTTACAATAATGATCTCAGACAATATTTGTCCTTTTATGATTGACTAATTTCACTCAGCATAATGTCCTCAAGGTTTATACATGTTATGAGGTGTTTTTCAGATTCTTTATTAATCTTCAAGGTTGCATAGTATTCCATTGTGCATATATACCAAAGTTTTTTTATTCATTCTTCCACTGATGGTCACTTAGGCTGTCTCTATCTTTTTGCTATTGTGAATAGTGCATATATATACTCATGTCCTGGCTCGTATTTCTTGTGGATATATTACACGTTGGGAGTTTTCTTTTCTCGGTTTGATTTGAAGGTGTATTAAGTTTCTTTAAGGTTACCCTGCAATTTATTAATTTCTTCCCCATTTTTAAAATAGCCTGTTTTATTCACTACTACAAGAAACCAAAAGAGACTTATAAAAATGGAAGAATGTACCATGTTCCTGGATAGGAAAACTTAACATTGTGAAAATGTCAATACTGCCCAAAGCAATTTACACATATAATGCAATCCCAATCCAAATCCCAACGACATTCTTCAAAGGGATGGAAA
>NW_006408524.1:2333227-2366897 GCF_000296735.1 Chrysochloris asiatica | reverse complement strand
ACTGTGTGCTGAAGACCTGGGGGGTACAGGGGAAGGACTGCATGGAGGGGATTGTAACCATGGCAATGAGACGATATATGATAGAATGAATGTAAAACTAATGTTCTCCCATGTAAACTATCACATAGTTCACAATAAATCATTTTTTTAAAAAAGTAGTCTGTTTTATTCTGAAATCTATTTGATTTCCTTGCCACTCGGAGTTCTTTTAACTATACTTTTCCCTCTTTTTGTTTTGCAGTTGTTTTCATTATGGATTAATATCTCTGATTCCTATTTTCAGTCTTACAGTTTTGTTGTATTCTGGAGATTTCTATATCTGGATTTAATTCTGGGTGGTGTTGCATGTATATCTATCTCTGATTATTGTCTGCTGTAGTTGGGACGATCCAAAGGACTCCCTTTAGTATTTTTTGTAAAGTTGGTTTGGTTTTTAACAAATTCCTTTAATTTTTGTTTATCTGGAAATGTTCTAATTTCACCGTTGTATTTGAGGGAGTTTTGCTGGATATATGATTCTTGGTCAGCAGCTTTTTTCTTTCAGAGTTTTATATATGTCTCCCCAGTGCCCTCTTGTCTGCATGGCATCTGCTGAGAAAACAGAGCTTAATCTTATTCACAAATAGCAAGAAAATACAAGTAACATTTCATTTTTTTCCAAGCTGTTTTCAGGATTCTTTCTTTATCTTTGATTCTGGAGCGTTTGATTAAGATATGTCTTGGTGGTTTTCTTTGGGGTCTCTCTGTTTGGAGTTCATTCAGTGTCTTGAATGCTTATCTTTCATGATGTTCGGGAAATTTTCTTCCAGCAGCTCTTAACTATCTTTTCTGGGCTTTTCTTTGTCTCTTCCTGTTCTGGAATTTTGAGCACGTGTAGGTTATTCCTCCTCAAGCTTATTCATTCTGGCTTCCACTGATTCAAATATACTCCTTTGCCCTTTCAATGCATTGTCCATTTCTTATATCTTAGTATTAAATTTCTGGGTTTCTGTTTGCAGGTTTTGTATTGTCCCTAATACTTATCTATTTTATTTGATTGTTCCTGTAGTGCTTTTCTGAATTCTTCTTTGTTTTCCTTGACTTTTCTGTCAATATTTTGGAGGTACATAAATATCAGTCTCCTGAATTCTATTTCAGGTAGTTCCAGTACCTCTTTTTCCTCAAACACATTTTCTAGCTCCGCCTCTTGGTCATTTGTTTGAGCCACTTTGTCTTGGCTCTTCATGTGAACAGAAATTGTCTGCTGTTTTTGAGGCACTGTGTTGGTGTTGTATTTGTATTAAGTTCATGAATGTATGTTGGTGTATTAAGCACTCACCAACTGCCCACTGATGGGTGTGGTCAGATGAGCTTGTGCACTGTTTCCAGTTTGTTGTTCATGCAGTTCAGTTTAGGGTGGATTTTGCTGATGTGTCTTGCTGTCACTGATCTGGTGTGTAGCAGTGGTGTCAACACTAGCCCTATTGGTGGGGTTGTAGAAGGTCTGGCTGTGGCTGGGCTACAGTTGCTGTCTCCTTTGTCTCTGTGAGCCACAGGTAGGATTCTGTAATACAGATGTGTTTTCTTGGCTCCAAAGCTGCTCACAAACACTCAAGATACCTGTGTCAGGTCCAGTTAGCCACCACAACTATGAGCCACCTCCTCTCTTGCCGCATCTGCTCAGCTCTCTCTCTTCCAGTGAGCATTCAATCCACTTCTCTATTCTTTCATCAAGAGCTCAGGGTTGGAGGACTATCCTCTGCATCTGCCTCATCTGGTTCTCCACATCCTTGCTACAGAGGGTTTGCACAGCCTTTCTGCCTGATCCGCCATATTGCCCTGCCTCCTTATTCTTCAAGTCTTGCTGGAGATGTGCAAGAGGAAAAAAGACTCCAGATTCAAACATATTCTATAGAGACCCTATTATTATGCCATCAAAAAGACACAGACAAAACAAACACAATCATCCCAGATAAGGGACACCATCAGCATGCACACAGTAAAAAGGTCAAACATAGTCCACTGTGTTGGGTGGAACTACGGGAATGAGACAAGGACCAAGACTAGGATATGTAAACGACTGCAGATTTAAAGAGCTTACAAGATTCATTCTGGGACTTGGACCACCTGCCTGTAAGTGGTAGCTGAGGTTTGAATCATGTCTCTGTGGCTTGAGTCATAGTCACCAGGACTCCTACTTTTAACTTAAACTAGACTACCGGTAGCTCGTTCCAGTAAATCATTAAGGGCATGCCCAAGCAAGTTCCCCAGTCCTCCATGAAAGCCTGACGGCAAACTACTCAATTTAGGATCACCTGGGAGCTATAATCTACTTCCAACCACACTCTTCCTAAGGGCAGACTGCTCTTCCCTGGGCTTGCCTGGCAGTTGTTGCAGACACACTGCTGGTTTAATGTTCAGAAAGAACTCAACTGGAATCTGGACTTAAAGTGTCAACACTCAAATGGAGTTAGAGTTCCAGATGTAGAGTTCAACCTTGTACTAAACAAGTGCTTTAGACTCTAAGCCCTAACACAGAGGCTTATGTCTTCTGGGGGTCAGGGGGGATTCCTCTAGGTTTACTCTTAACAATTTCATGTGAGTCAAACGTTTTTTATTTATTTATTGGGGGGTGGGTGGGTGTAGGAGCAAGGAGTTAGGGTTAATGTGCCAGACTGCAAAGTCATTTGAATCACAAGGTCAGTGGTTCAAACTCACCAGTTGCTCCTTGGAAACCCTATACAGGGTCACTATGGGTCAGAATCGACTTGATGGCATTCAACAACAACAATAAGGCTGAGCCTAGGACTTCATTTAGTGTGAAGGTCATGGTCAGTTAGGCAGTTAGAACAGAGAAGATGGTTGGTACAAACCAAACATAGCAAATACCCACCTGATGTATTTCACCCAAGCAGAAAGCCCAAATAGGCAGACGACAGGTAAAGGGGACTTTCCCCCAAATCAGGCATGCACAGAGAAGACCAAGACTGATATGATGTGACCAAGGAACTAATTATAATACCATTATAATAAATCAGCATTGAGGTTACCTCGTGAATACAATTATAACAGACTGAATAATGAGAAAGAATTATAACAGATCCAAGAAGAAATGACCAATTATGGGCTTTAAATTATGGTAGGAAAAAGTAGGGGTCAGGAGACCTGGAGCTCACCATGGAGGTATCTCTCCTCACTTGCTAGGTAGCAGACCGGTCTTACTCTAAGAATGACTCTGCTTAAGTAAAGGAGCTCTGATAGCATAGTGGTTACGAGTAGACTTGCTCACCTCAAGGTCAGCACTTTGAAACTACCAGCGGTTCCGCGGGAGGAAAATTAGGCTTTCTGCTTTCGGAAAGATTTACAGCCTTGGAAACCCTATGCAAGGTCCTATGAGTCAGAACTGACTGCACAGCACACCACTACCATGTTTAAATACATTTTGCTTGCTTAAACCTCTGTCTCTCTGGTTTCTTTCATGTGTGTATTGAGCCTATGCCCCATCGACTCTTCAGAGAGATAGTGGGACCAGATCAGGACACCTCATCCATGCTGTAACACTAGGGTTAGTGTTAAGGGTAGGGATTGATTTGGGCTTCGGCTAGGGCTAGGAGTAAGGCTTGGTCTACTTTTAGGGTTACAGTACGATTTATTTTTTAGTTGTTGGTTTTTTTTCCCCTTGAAATCTACTTGATTTTCTCATCAGTTAGAAGCTTTGTAACTACATTATTCCCTCTGTTTACTGCATGGGCTTTTTGGTTGCTTTTGTAACTGATATCTTTGCTTCCCTATTTTCAGTATTATAAGGTTTTTTACTTTGAAGAATTCTATATCTGGGTTGAGTTCTGGGTGACATTGTGCTGTGTGTTAGTCTCAGGTTGTTGTCTGTTGTTGTTGGTTCTCTGTCTAAAGAACTCCCTTTAGTATTTTTTATAAGGTTGGTCTGGATTTCCTATATTCTTTTCATTTCTGTTTATCTGGAACTATCCTAATTTTGTTGTCACATTTGATGGACAGTTTTGCTGAATATATAATTTTGGGTTGACACTTTTTTTTCTTTCAGAGTTTTACATATGTCATCTCATTGTCCTCTTGGCTGCATGATTTCTGTTGAGAAATCAGAGTTTCGCTTTATTAGTTTTCCTTTGTAGGTAACTTTTCATTTTCTCTGAGTTGCTCTCAGGATTCTTTTTCCTTTACTTTTGGGAAGCTTGATTATGTCTTGGTGATTTTGTTTTGGGGTCTATCCTGTTTGGAGTTTGTTCAACATCTTGGAATGTTTTTCCTCTCATCTTTTATGAATAACTCTTGGACAATAGTCTCTGATTTTTTTTTTTTTTTTCTTCCTGCTCTGGAATGCTAATCACACATAAATTATTCTTCTTGAGAGTGTCTCACATAAATCTTAAGCTTTCTTTGGAACTTTTAATTATTTTTTTCTGATTGTTCCTCTAGCAGATGAACATTGAGAGATGTTTCTTCAAGCTTAGTACCTTGGGCTTCCACTGATTCAATTCTACTTCTATGTCCTTTCAATGTATTATCTATTTTGAAGCATTAATATTAACCTTTTGGCTTTCTAACTGATATTTTTGTATAGTTTCCAATTTTACATTTATTTTGTCAGTTTTGTTTCCTAAATTCTATAGTTTTGTCTGTGCTTTCCTTTATTTCACCTGTAAGTTTTCTGATTATTCTTTTAATCCATTGGAGGTATCTAAATGTCATGCTTTTAAAATTCCTGATATATATTCTACTGCTGTTCAGTAGCATGTTCTATATGGAGATCTGGTTGATTTTGTTGTTTAGATAGTCTGCATTCTTGCTGATTTTCTGTCTAGTAGTTCCAACTGTGGGATTCTGCTATGGCACTGTGGGTTACTGCGCTGGACTGCAAAGTTGGTTTGAACCACAAGGTCAGCAGTTCAAGGTCACCAACCACTCCTCGGGAATCCTATACAGGGTCGCTCTGGGTTGGAAATGACTTGATGGCATTTGACAACAACAAAAAAAGTTCCATCTGGGTAGTCTCTCAATTTGTCAGACTGTGGTGGCTTGTATGTGTTGCTGCGATTCTGGAAGTGATACCATCAGTTTTGTAAATGCCAACAGGATCCATGATGGACAGGTTTCAGATGAGCTAAGAAAGATAGATAGACTACTTCTGAATATTTACTCACTGACATCTTATGAATAGCAACGGGATGCTTTCAGCACCAGAATACTGAATATTGAAACATGATGAAGAACACCAAAATATTGTCAGATATAGGGCTGTAAGATGAGCCCATGAGGTTTGAAGATGCTCAAAATATGACTGGGGAAGAACTGCCTCCTCAAAAGAGAGTTGAGAGAACAAACAAGATGGCGGATCGGGTGGAAGTGCCGTAAAGGAGCTCCACCAACAACACAGAATACCCGACCAAGCAGGCTCAGGGGCTGATCCCAGAACTCTGAACCACATATAAAGGAATATTTAGAAGGTTGGAAGGCTCACAGCTGGGGGAATTTGTGGCAGAAGCAAGAAATCTATTACTTTCTAGTCCGGGACGCTCAGCTGCTCTAGAAGCCGCCATCTTGAGTGAGACCATGAGGAGGAAGGATCAGAGCGGCCACAGATGCCTGGTAGAACCGCTGAGATAAAGGTGTGGACATTCTTTTCTTTTGGTATCTGTTTATTGGTCCCTTGCTGTCTGCGCACCTTCATTCGGGTGACTATAGGGGTGCCTGAGCTAGTGGGCACACCAGCCCCACCCTCAGAGGTTTCTACTACGCATGTGCACAGATCTCCTCGAAATTTAAAGAGACAGTTTCCAATTAAAACCAAATGGCCAAAGCCAGCCCTGAACTGTTTCCAACTAGAAAAAAGGCCTGAACGGGGATTGTGGAGTGGGACAAGCAGACAAAAGAGGAAATAGGCCGAAAATTAAATCCTAAGTTACTTCAAAACGACCAACAGTGGTATCTTGAAACTTCTCAGGAAGAAGAGTGAAAAGGGAAGCCCATTTCCTGATCACATCTACCTGGAGGCATTCAGAAAGCATAAAAAATACCAAAATACATACCCATCTAAGTATTAAGTCCACAGATAACCCCTGAAGATGCCCAAAAAACAGAAGCAGATGACCATATCTGCACATGTCCAAAAACAAGATAAAGTGACTGAGGCAAATGAGCTGGAAGGAGACCTACACTCCATACTGGAAGATGGGCAGGCTTTGGAAATGCCTGAGAAGGAATTCCTAAAAATGATTATAAAAGGCATCAAACACTATACAATGCAGTTGAGAAAAATAAGGAAGAAGTCAGGAAAGTGCTACAGGAACAATCAAATAAAATAGATAGAGCATTGGAAACAATTCAAAACCTACAGAAAGAGGTTCAAATGATTAATAATAAAATATCAGAAATGGACAATACATTGAAAGGGCAAAGGAATAGAATTGAAGAGATAGAAGCTAAAACTAGTGAGCTAGAAGATAAATCTCTCAAAAGAGAGTTGACCATGATGGCATAAATGGAGTATAGTTTTTAGTACCTTCATTTGATGATGGGCAACAACTCAAAATGAAGAGACAGCTGTAACCATTAAGAAACAGAAAATGGAATGCACGAAGTATGAATCTAGGAAAATTGGAAATTGTCAAAAATTAAATGGAATACACAAACATCAATATCCTAGGCATTAATGAGCTAAAATGCACTGGTATTGACCATTCTGAATCTGACTATGCTGGGAATGACACATTTAAGAGGAATGGAAGAACATATAAGTCATGAAGTGCAACACTATCTGTGATAGGATAATATTCATATACTTACAAGGAAGACCCACTATTATTCAAATTTACACACCAACCACTAAAGCCAGTGATGATGAAATTGAAGAATTCTACCAACTTATTCTATCAGAAATTGATCAAACATGCAATCAATATGTAATTACTGATGATTGGCATGCAAAGGTTGGAAACAAAGAGGAAGGATTCATAGTTGGAAAATATGGCCTTGGTGATAAAAACAATGTTAGAGATCACACGATCAAATTTGCAAGACCAATGACTTCTTCATTGCAAATACCTTTTTTAAACAACATAAAAGATGACTATACACATGGACCTCACCAGATGGAATACACAGAAATCAAACTGACTACATCTGAGGAAAGAGAAGATGGAAAAGCTCCATATTATCAGCCAAAACAAAACCAGGGGCAGACTGTGGAACAGACCATCAATTGCTTATATGCAAATTCAGGCTGAAGCTGAAGAAAATTAAAACAAGTCTATGAGAGCCAACATATGATCTTGAACATATCCCACCTGAATTTAGAGGTCATCTCAAAAACACATTTAATGCAATGGGCACTGATGACCATAAATCAGAAGAGTTGTAAGATGACATCAAGAACATCATATAGGAAGAAAGCAAAAGGTCATTAAGAAGACAAGAAAGAAGGAAATTATCAAAATGGATGACAGAAGAGACTCTGAAACTTGCTCTCCAGTGTAGAGCTGCTAAAGTAAATGGAAGAAATGAGGAAGTAGTAGAGATGAACAGAGAGACCTAAAGAGTGGATTCAGAAGACAATGCCAAATATTATAATAAAATGTGCAAAGATCTGCAGTCAGAAAACCAAAAGAGAAGGACATGGTTAGCATTTCTTAAGCTTAAAGGACTGAAGAAAAATGTAAGCCTCGACTTACAACATTGAAGGATTCTATGGGCAAAATTCAGCAGTTCAAGCTCACCAGCCTCTCCTCGGAAACCCTATGCAGGGTCGCTGAGTCAGAAACGGCTCAACGGCACTTAACCACCACCACAGCAACAAAATGGGCAAAATACTGAATAATGTAGAAAGCAACAAAAGAAGATGGAAGGAATATACATAGTCACTGTATCAAAAAGAATTGGTCAACATTCAACCATTTCAAGAGGTAGCATATGATCAAGAGCCAATGGTACTAAAGGAAGAAGTCCAAGGTGCACTGAGGGCAAAAAATTAGACTCTGGAAATGGATGGAATACAAAGTGAAATCTTTCAACAAATTAATGCAGCACTGGAGGTACTCACTCATCTATGCCAAGAAATTGATTGGAAGAGATCCATATTTTTTCCTTATATAAAGTGAGGTGTGGGAGTTCTGGTGTGGTGCTATGGGCTAATGTGTCAGACTGCAAAGTCATTTGAACTGCAAGGTCAGTGGTTCAAGCTTACCAGCTGCTCCTTGGAAACCCTTATACAGGATTGCTATGGGTTAGAATTGACTTGATGGCATTTAACAACAACAACACAAAAGTGAGGTGACCTAACAGACTGTGGAAATCATTGGAAAATATCGTTAACATCACATGGAAGTAAATTTTTGCTAAACATTTTTAAAATGGTTGTAACAGCACATTGATAGGGAACTGCCAGAGGTTCAAGCCGGATTCACATGAGGATGCAAATGCAGACATTGCTAACTTCATGTGGATCTTGACTGAGAGCAGAAAATACCAGAAAGATGTTTACCTGTGCTTTACTGACTATGCAAAAGCTTTCAATTGTGTAGACTGTGACAAGTTATGGACAACATTGTAGAGAATAAGTATTCCGGAACACTTAACTGTGCTCATGAGGAACCTATACGTAGGTCAATACGCAGTCGTTGGAACAGAACAATGGGTTAAAATCAGGAAAGGTGACGCCCAACAATATGGCAGACTAGGCAGACACGCTAAATGGACTTTATACAACGAACATACGAGAGACAAAATAAAACAGTGCAGATGAAAATTCTGGCACCCTGAACTTCAGAAGAAAAGTTAGAGAGGTGGATATGGGGTGTTGGCTGGGATGAGAGGCTGAGCAGAGACACAGAGAGAGGGAGACTGACTGGGAACAGGCTGGCCAGATGCGTGAGCAGCTTTGATGGTGGAGGGAGGTCTGGCAGAGCAGAGTCCCACAGCTGAAAGGAAAGGTGTGATTTCTTCTCTTTCCCTATGCTTCCCAGGTGACAAGAAGTGTGGCTAGCTCCCATCCTCATCCACTCCCAATACAGACCCTGCTTTCCAGGAATTCAGAGCCCTTGGTTAGGAGCCACGCCAGTGTGAGGTAGGGGTCAGCTGCCCCACCATGGTGTGTTGCTTTGGTGGCTGGATTCAGGTGGGCTCCGCTCCAGACCTATAAATGGGCAGAGCCACCCTGCCCCCAGCTTCCCTGTGGTCCTAATAGACACTGAAACCAGCAACAACTTGGGCCCCTACACAATACTTCTGGATTGAGTACCCTGAACATAGGTCACACCAAGGCCAACAGGAACTTGATACGGGGTCAGGAACACTGCTGCCACATCCCTTCCACAACTACCTCGTGAGCTCCTTGAATTGCAGGAGCTCGCCAGAGATTTTAGCTCTATGGGTCCAACAACTGCACTGTTTGTTTTTTACAAATACAACAACCTCACAATGCCCCAGAGACAACAGAAAATTTTAGCTCACACAAAGAAACAAGAGAGAATGGTTCAAACAAATGACCAAGACGTTTCTGAGGAAGAAAAGGTAACAGAACGAACTGAAAAGGAATTCAAAAGAATGATAATTAGGCACCTACAAAGGATTGATAGAAAGATAGAGGAAAGCAAGGAGAACACAATAAAAACTTCAGAAGAATTCAGGAAAACACTAAAATAACAAACAGACAAAATAAATTCAAATTGTACAACAATATAAAACCTGCAATTAGATGAATACTAAGATCTCAGAAAAGGACAATACGTTGAAAGGAGTAGATTCAAAGCAATAGACGCCTGAATAAGTGAGCTTGAAGAGAAATCTCTCAATACTAGTATGTGAGAAGGACAATCAGAAAAAAAGAATGAAAAAAATCCAAAGAAAGACTGAGTTATGTGGGACACCATGAAGAGGAATAACTTATGGGTGATCAGAATTCCACAACAGAAAGAGACAAACATAGAGAAAATTGAAGAGTTGGTCAAAGACATTTCCAAAGACATTTCCTGATAAACAGAGACTAAAGCAATTTGTAATGACCACACCAACTTTACAAAAAATGCTACAGCATGTTCTGTGCACTGAGAACCAACAACAGCAGACAACAACCTGAGATTACCACACATGACAACACCACCCAGAACTCAATATAGATACAGAAGTATTTAAAGTAAAACAAACCGACAAGACTGAAAACAGGGAACCAGAGATATCAATGTATAATGAAGTCAACTACAAAGCACAAAAAAGGAATAGTGTAGATACAGAACTTCCAAATTGCAAGGAAGCCAAGAAGATTTCTAAATGAAATAAACTGTTTTAGGCAGAGAAAATATTAATAAATTATAAGGTAACCTCAATGAGAAATAATACACCTGCACACCAAGATAAAAAAAAAAAAAGAGGAAAATCAGAAAGATTTAGTAACGTTAACACAACAGAAATGAAATTGAAAAGAAAGCCCACAAACAAAATGAACTCAGCTTAGTAAATTATATGAAACAAAGAATCCAGCAGTACCACACACACACACACCCCACTCAGAAACATGACAACAATCAATTGATATATATTGATAATTGCACTGTATGTTGGTGGATTAAATGTACCAGTCTAGAGACAGAGCAGAATGTATAAGAAAACAGGATCCTTCAGTGTGCTGTCTACAAGCAACACATCAAAAAGATGGCGACAGCTTAAATGCCCATCAATAGACTGGTTAAAGTGACTTGGTACATACACACAACAGAATACTACAAACCACTGAGTAATGATGAATCTGTGAAACACCTCACAACATGGGTGAACCTGGAGGACATGTCTGAATGAAATAAAGGGCAAACACTGTATAAGACCAATGTTGTAAAAAAAAGTTTTTAAAAAGGTTGTCTTGATGAAAGAAACCATCTATGATGGTTAAAGAGTGAGGGGCTGAAGGGAAAATTATTCAAGGGCTAGTTAACAGGAGTTTGGACCGCCTGGCGGGGCACTGTAAGGATCAGTACTCGACTGGGAACAACAAGGTCGGTAGTTCAAATCCATCAGCTGCTCCTAGGAAACCCTGTACAGGATCACTGTGAGTCAGAACCAACTGGACAGCACTTTACCAACAACAGTTAACATGTTGGTATGGGTGACAGGGTGGGCAGTATACAAGAGGGAGGTTAGCAGAAGAAAGACGGTGGTGTTAGGAGACATGGGAAGTGAACAGAGCTCAATGCTGTTAACTGTTGGTACATGGAGGGGGTTGCAACCATGTAAATGATGCAAGGTATGTGATTTGTTGAATATAGAATTGATGATCTGCTCTGTGAACCTTCACTCAATTCACAATAAAAAGTATGTTAAAAAATTAAAATGAACTTAGGTTGTATTCTTTCACCATACTTATTCAATCTGTTTGTATACTGAGCAAATAATCTGGAAACTGGATTATATAAGGAAGAACATAGCATCAGGATTGAAGGAAGACTCTAACGATCTGCAATATGCAGAGGATACCTTGCTTGCTGAAACTGAAGAGGAATTAAAATACTTACTGATGAAGATCAAAGACTACAACCTTTGTTATGGGTTGCACCTCAATGTAAAGAAAACAAAAATCCTCACCACTGGACCAATAAATAACAACAAGATAAATCAAGAAAAGATTGAAGTTGTCAAAGACTTCACTTTGCTGGGATCAGCCATCAACACTCATGGAAGAAGCAGTCAAGAAAACAAAGAATTCATTACATTGGGAAAATCTGCTACAAAAGACTTATTTCAAAGTGTTAAAGTGCAAACATGTCAGTTTGAGGACTAAGGTGTGCCTGACCCAAGCCATGGTATTTTTAATAACCTCATATGCATGTGAAAGTAGGACACCGAATAATTAAGACCAGAGAAGAATTGATACATCTAAGTTATGGTGTTGGAGGAAAATAATGAAAAGTACCATGGACTGACTGCCTAAGAACAATCCTATCTGTGTTGTAAGAAGTCCAGCCTGAATGCTCCTTAAACACTTGGATGGCCAGACTTTGTCTCTCATACTTCAGACATATTATCAGCAGGGACCAGTCCCTGGAGAAGGACATCATGCTTGGTAAAGTGAAGGGTCAGCGAAAAAGAGGAAGAATCCCCAATGAATTGGATTGGCACAGTGGCAGCAACAATGGCTCAAACATAGCAATGAATATGAGACAGGCACAGGACGGGACAATGTTTCGTTCTGTTGTGCATAGGGCCACTGAGTCACGTCACCTGACAACAGAACAGTTCCATCAGTTACTAAGAAGGATGAGTAGAAATCTTTCTAACTGTGGATACATCTGTTTCTCTTTCAGCATTATCAATTTTTGCTTCATGTATTTTGAGGCTGTTTGATGTACACAGTAGGGTTATATGTCTTCCTAGTGAACAGATCATTATAACTATGCCATATATGATATCCTTCTTGGTCTCTAATAATTTGCTTTACTCTGAAAGCTACTTTATCAGATACTCCTGCTTGATTTTGTTTGGTTAGTGCCTCATGCATATCTTTCTTCTTACTTTCAATCTATGTTGCTAAATCTCTGCCCTTTAATTGGTGTACTTACTTTTAAGATCAGGGAGCTCTGATAGCATAGTGGTTACAAATTAGGCTGCTAGTCTCAAGGTCAGCAGTTCAAAACTACCAGCTGTTTCACGAGAGAAAGATGAGGTTTTCTGCTTCCATAAAGATTTACAGCCTCGGAAACCATGCACAGGGTCACTGAGTCAGAACCAACTCCACAGCACGTAACCACCACCATACACTTTTCCATGGTTTTTACTTTCTGATACTCTAAGATTCACCCTTTTTGTCATTCCTTTAGGCTAGGTCTGCTAGCTACAAATTCCTATAGTCTTCCTTCATCTGAAAACGTCATTACTTCTCCTTCATTCCTGAGCAAGTTTCTTTCTTCCAGCCACTTCTTTCTACCTTCCATGGTTTCAGAGGAGAAACCAATTGTCATTCAAAGTGGTGTTGCAATGTGTCATTTCTCTCTGACTGCATTTAGTTTTCTCTTGTCTCTAGTTTTCAAACTTCTGGTACGGCGCTGTAGGATCAGTATTGGACTGTGAACCACAAGGTCAGAAGTTCAAACACACCAGCTGTTCCTCGGAAACCCTAACAGGGTCACTGGGAGTCAGGACTGACTTGACGGCATTTAACAGTTTTCAGAAGTTAAATTGGGTTGTGTCTTGTCATGAATTTAAGTTCACCCTGTTTGAGATTTGCTAAGCTATTTGAATCTGAATCTTTTGCTCAATTTGTGAAGTTTCAATCAGCATCTCTTCAAAAACTTATTTTAGGCCCAGTCTCTTTTTGCTTTACTTCTGGGTTTCCAGTGATACAATGGATCTTTTGATTTGAGACTCTCAAGGATGCCTGAATGATCATTTTGACGTTGTGAACATCAGAGTGCAGAATTCTTCTGGGAAGAGATAGAAACACCACCTTCAGAAGCTATCACTGTTGTTGTGAAGTGCCATCTAGTCAGTTCCAACTCACAGTGATTTTCAAAGAGCGGCTGGTGAGCTTGAATCGGCCAACCTTGCAGCTCAAACTGAGCTTTGCCGTCCAGCCCACAATGCCACACCAGGACTCCAGGATAAGCCAGAAAACAATAGTTTCACATTTTAATATTTTTGCTTTATAAAGGTTTCTATTATTTTGTAGCAGTATTTTTTTACTTACCCTCATTCTTAGTGGTGAGGAACACGGAGACAAGTCTAAACCATCTTATTTAAACTAGAAGACCTCATTCTCCACTGAAGTGTTTTAAAACTATGGATGGCATGATTGAATTTGGTTTCTGAGAAATCAGTAGTGGGTGACAAGGCAGAAGGCAGCTGAAGTTATGAAGGTTTCAGTTAAGGCAATGGCAATTTAGAAATCGTTAGAAGATGAAGATGATAGTCCTTACATGGAGCCTGCCATGGAAGGGAATCAGAGTCCTGCATTTCTGGTTGAGCAATCAAGATGAAGGGTTTGCTGACTGGGAGAAAACAAGCAGCTTTGTGGGAGGGCGCTGGGCTTAGGCTTGGGAGTGGTGGTGTTGGAGCCTGTGGTACAACAGCAGGAGAGATGACCAGCAAGTAGCCCGTTGTGTCGGGCAGCTGAGCCTAGGGGAAGATTCAGGGCGGTCCCTGGGCATGAAGTCATGAGCTTGAAGTGTGACCAGCAGAGGACTAAGGATGGAGGAAACATACTCACATCCTACAACAATGGTGTGTTCTGATTCCTGTCAGCGAGCTCTGGATGGTAACAGTATCGCATTCATCTCTCTCCCTGTGCCTGGTACAGGGTGGGTGTTGAGTAAATTTGGGCGGTGGAGTGGGCTGTGTGCAAGTAAATAGTGCATTTCGGGAAGACAAAGGGGAAGGCTTTTATTCGTGGAGGCTGCACCATGGTGGCTGCCCCAAATGGAAGAACGCACACTTCTTTTTTCCTTCTAGTTCCTATGGAACTAAGGGGCTGGGAGGGCAAATCATAGAACTACTTAGGACGTTGGGAAGACGCAGGCGCCAGGAGCGGGTCTTGGGTCTCCTTCCCAGCCAGCGCTCCAGCCTTCCCTGGTTGCCATGGGTACGGAGACAGTTTCTATAGAGACCGAAGATGGTGAGGACTAGCCAATCGCGTGGGGGCACTTCCGCCCCTCCCGCCGCTCACCTTGGACCGGAGGAGACGGGTTGGAGTTGGCAAAGGTCCCCTGGTGACCCCTCACACACCCTCCGCGAAACTGCTGGGCGCAAAGGGAAGCCAGCACAAGCTGATTCACGAACCTCCTTCCCGCCTAGGTGGAGAGAGGGCAGGGCCCATTGGGGCTGGCAGTGGTGGCCCGCGCACCTGCGGTTTGCTGCAGCGCCAGGGTCAGGTGTTCAGGGCCGGGTGGGCCGCTCTGCCCCTCCAGCCCGCCGCAGAGCCGGGCACGCGCGCTCACGCTCACTCGGGCGCCAGGAGGGCGGGGCGTGACGTCACGCGGCCCCCTCCTCCCGCCGGCAGAGGGGCGGTGGCCGCGCAGGCTCCGCAGACGGCGCCACTCGGCGGTCAGCCTACGGACAGACGGACTGCAAGGCCGGCGGGCGCACGGCCAGGCCATGCCCAGGGAGGCGGCCCACGCGGAGCAGCTGCTGCCGGAGGCCGGCGGCCCAGGTCAGCGCACAGGTGAGACCCCGGCCCGCGCTCGGCGTGCCTCTGTGGCCCCGCCGACCTCATTCTCTCAGGCCTTCCTCCCTCCACCTGCAGCCGGCACCCACCCCACCCGTGCGCCTGGCTCGGAATCGCTGCGGGGGAGGGGGCTCCTGGGAGTGTCGGGCGCTAGTGCCCCGGGGCTGGGGCGAGTCCTGCAGCTCACGGGGGAGCCTAGGCGCCGTGGCCCATTGTCTGCGAGCAGCGGTGGTCCGGACTGGGCGACGCAGCCCGAGGGATGGCAGGGAACGGAGGCTCCGGATGACCCACCAGGGGCCGCCGAAAGCCGAGCGCACCCGTCGGGTCTTCAGGGGAAGGAATTTGGGCACTGGTCCGCTGAGATGCTGGAGGGCTGCCCCAGGGGACCGCTGAACTGGAGCTGCTGGTCGGGCTGGTAGTGGCTCCAGAGGGGCAGCAGCACCAAGTTGAAGTCGGGCTGCGTGGGTCTGGGATATCGGAGACGTGGGGGAGGGGCGGCAGTGAGTGGGGAGGGGTCAGAGCAGTGGCGGGTGTGCCATCCGTGTGCCCTTGGGGCCGCTGTGTCAGCTAGTGCTGTGGTGGAAGTTCAAGGCTTAGGCAGCCCCCAGCATCCTGGTCAGGCTTTGTGGGATAGTGCTGCCTAGTTGGTCCCTGGCTAAATGATAGCCAAGGGCAAGGAGGCAAGGGCTTTGATCATGGGGTCTGCTCTTCCCAGGGCCAGTAGGAGATCGTGATGCAGTGGGCTCAGCCCCCACCAACTTGGTGACCTTGACCAAACCTTGGCCTTTAGTTTCCCCCTTATCTGACCTTGATCCAGTCCCCCACAACCCCCACCAAGGAGATATTGGAGCTCCACACTGGAGGGTGGAGGGGGGTGGGGCATGTTAGGGATCAGTACCAGAAGTCCCAGTCTCAGTTACCAACCACATCACTTCCAGGCATTGGCTTTCAGTCACACCCTAGGGGACCCAAAGTACCAGCCTTTCTCAAGATCTCCTGGCTGTCCTAGCACTAGGGTTCCCAGCTCCAACAAGAACCCAAAGAAGTGGCCCTGAAGATGCAGGCAGCCAACCCCAGGGCAGGAGGGTCACACCCTTCTAAGTCTCACCTCCAAGCTTAGCAAAGATCTTCCTAGCAAGTGTTTACCTCAATTTCACAAAAGGAAACTGCCACACAGAGGTCCGGTGAACTGTGGGAGGCCACACTGGGAGTGTGGTGGACGTGGCCCCGGGCTGTCTGGAGTCTCTGTGTCCCTGCAGCTGAGTGTCTGGGCCTCAGCAGCTTTTCTGTGCTGTCCTGGGCCACTGACCGGCCTGAGCTTCTGGCAGGAATAGCAGGGCATTCAGCAGATGCTTCAAACATAAATGTCTTTGCCTAAAGGTCCAAGTATGCAGGCAGCTGAGGGGGCTGGTAGACACCCCGTAAATGAAAGGTCACTGGGGCGTGGGATGCCATGAAAAAGTAAGAGAAAATGTTGAGTAAAAACAGCAAGGTCCGAAATTGAGTGTGCGATATGATCTCAGGTACTAAAAGTCTGTAAGATTAGACGGAATAACATTGTGTTTGGACCTCAGTGTAACTCTTACAAGTCTGTCTTATGCTCTCCTGAGCTTCCTAAGTATTTCTTGGCCCACGTCTGTGATTTGATTGTGTGCGCCTGCAGGGGTTAGCGGGTGGAGGTGTGTGTTTGGTCCACAAATGGTTCCTGAGCTCTGCCTGGTGCTGAAGCCATGGGAGCAGCTCAGCTTGTCTCTCTCTGTACCCGTGTGAGGGTACAGAAACCCTCATCACACCAGCTGGCACAGCCCTTCTGGTCTGACACTGGAGAGGTTTAGTAACATGTCCACTTCTTCAGTCTTCAGAGACTTTGCGGAATGCAGGATTCCAGCTTCATTCTCCCTGTGCAAAAGGGTCTGGTTCTGGCAGACAGTAGTGGGGGTCAGAGCCCTGGAAGGTTGTTAGGGGAATCATGGGAAGAGCCAGAGATGGAGAGTGCTCCCTTCCTCCCCCCTCACACACACCCAGCAGGTGTAACTGAGATCCAGGCTGGGAAGATTTGCTCTAGTCACACCTTGTGCTGATGGTTAGGACCCAGCTGGGGCTACAGCAGAGATCCGGGCTGACCCTGGGCCCTTGCTTTATGTGGGAAATCTGTTGGAGGAGATACAGTGGAAGAACTTCACACTGCCCAGACTCAGGCTCCCCTGTGACGG
Organism: Chrysochloris asiatica; assembly: GCF_000296735.1. Taxonomy (NCBI): domain Eukaryota; kingdom Metazoa; phylum Chordata; class Mammalia; order Afrosoricida; family Chrysochloridae; genus Chrysochloris; species Chrysochloris asiatica. The sequence continues at coordinate 2,349,530 of NW_006408524.1, read as the reverse complement.
ACAGCCAAGATGAAAGTAAAGTGAAGCAGCCAGCCAGGCTCCAAAGTGGATGGGAAACAGGTTACACCTTACTGAGGTTTCTCAGAGGTAAGCTACGGGGAGAGGCCATTTATAACCTGCAACATTTATAACTCTGCCCTCATCCCAGCTCTGTGAGTAGCCCAGTGATCTGTCAGCACTACTGACAGCCCTCCGTCGGCCGTCCACACTGCTGTTTTCTTCCTCCTCTCCAATGCCAGCTCTCCTTTAAGCCCTTTCAGACATAAGCTCATCTTACTTGGGGCTCTCCTCAGCCTGTGCCAGCCTCATCAGAGCAGCGCAGCATTGGCATGCTGCTTCCCTTACCCGGCATGTGTTCTGTCCTGCCGAGAAGCCACCACAAAGAGCCTGTGCAGCTGGCTTATCTTGTCTCCACAGATTTGTCCTGTGATGCTGCTGCTGCCGACATGCCAAGTGGGGACCAGCGGGAGCGCTGTGCCCCACAACCAGTGCCCAAGCCCCTGGCTGTCACGTTCCTACCTAGCAAGCCCGGCACCCGGCCCCAGCCTGAGGGGGCCAGCTGGGATGCAGGGCCGGGCCAGGCTCCATCGGCCTGGGCTCTCCCAGCTGAGGGCCGGCCTGAAGAGGCTTCCCTCCCAGCCACTTTGGAGCCCCGGGTTGTGATGGGTGAGGAGACCTGTGGGCCCTTCCTACTGCCCAAAGCAGCCCCCACAGAGCTCAGGGACTGGGCAGGTGGGCACGCTGACCTAAACCCACCAGAGTTGTGTTCTCAGGGTGACCCTTCTGTGCCTTGCCCTCATGCAGACCCCGATTCCTACTTCACGCCCCCCTCAACCCCTCTGCAGGCCACGTGTGTCCTGCCTCCAGGCCTCGGGCCCTGGGACTCTGAGGCAGAGCTGCTGGGCTCGCCTCCCACTTCACCCTCAGGCTCCTACATCACAGCAGATGGGGACAGCTGGGCCTCCTCCCCATCCTCTTCCCTCAACATGCTGGCCCCCGTGGAAGGGCTGGAACTCCCCTCGGCTTGGGGCTTCTCTCCTCAAGGCAGCGTGGCTGAGGAGTGGAGGCCTTGTGCCGCCAGGCCCCAGGGCCCGTCCTCGTCCTCATCCAGCCTCTCAGCCGACAGCAGCTCTTCCTGGAGTCAGGAGGAGCAGCTCTTTGACTTAGACTTTCTGACAAGTGACTCAATGATCCCCGCGGCTCTCCTGCCCTTCCAGGGCAGCCTCATCTTCCAGGTGGATGCTGTGGAGGTCATGCTGCTGCCCTCCCCAGAGCAGGAGGCGGCAGAGGCCAAGGTCCCGGGGCCTGGCCAAGCCCCGGGGGACGAGGGGGAGGACGACAGCACATCTGCCTCCTTCCTGCAGTCCCTGTCAGATATCTCCATCACTGAGGGCATGGATGAGGCCTTCGCCTTCCGGGATGACACCTCAGCAGCCTCTTCCAACTCGGACTCGGCCTCTTATGCGGAGGCGGACGATGAGAGGCTGTACAGTGGGGAGCCCCACGCCCAGCCCAGTGCCCTGCTCGAGGACGGTGGGTGCAAGGTTGAGGAGAGACAGGAGTCCTGGACCCCATCCTCAGGCCAGGAGGGGCCCACACTGCTAGTCTGGAAAGGAGAAGTGGCTGACATAATGCCAGCTCAGCAGCCACATGGGGAGGAGGGTGTCCTCTCAGGCCGGGAGGCAGCCACCCCAGCAACATCTCACACTTGGCTGGCAGAAGTGGGCCCACCCCATTCTGGGGAGGAAGAGACAGATCCTTGCTTAGGGCAGATGGAAGCTGCCAGGGTGACACCTGTGGTCCTGGTAGAAGACGGCCTTGCCTTGGGCCAGATGGCTGTGGCATCACCTCTTACCTTACAGGAAGAAGTCAATGCTACCACAGCCCATAAAACTGCTGCTACAGAAACACCTCAAATCCTGCAGCAGGAAGTCAGCCTCACCCCATGTCCAGATTCGCTTGGTATGTCAGAGACTCTGCACAAGGAGGAGGTTGACCCAGACCTCACCTCAGGCCAGGAGACTGTTGCTACCGCAACACTTGTGCCCCTGTATGAAGGATGTATGTTATGCCATGAGTCTGTTTCGATGACAACACCTCTTCCTCTGCAAAGAGTAGCAGCTTTGCCCTTAGACCCGGGGCCTACTGCTATGGTAACCCTCCAGACCCTGCAGAAGAAAGCAGGCTGCCCCCTAGGGACAGTGCCTGCTGCTCCCATGGCAGCCCTGGCTGAGCGTGAAGTAGGTGTGGCCCTAGGACTGATGCCTACTTCGGAGGTAGTGGCTGTGGCCAGACCATTGGCCCCGGAGCCAGCAGCGGAACCTGTAGCCTTGGAGCAGGCCCAAGAAGATGGAGAAGGCTCCACCTTAGATCTGGAGCTGGTGGTGAAAGCCGTGACTCCCTGGACCTTGGGGAGAGATGGAGGTGTCTTCTCAGAGTCTGTACCTGCCAGGGACGAGGGACAGAAAGCAATGGGGGGCCCTGTGGAGCCTGAGCCAATGGAGGGCGGAGGCTTCCAGCACACAGATGATGGGACCAAGGAGCTCGAGAGCCAGGGCAGCGTAAGCCTCTGTGTGGGGACCCACGGTGCTGGGAAGACTCTGGGGTCTAGCAGCCAGGAAGGTGGGCCTGAGCTGCCTGCATCTGTAGCTTCAGGGGTACAGCTCTGTTCCAGCCCAGAGTCTCCAGCAGGTGCTGCCCCTGGACCTGACAAGGACTGCCCTGGAGAACCCAGGCCTGCTACAACTCCCTCGGCCCCCTTCTGGCAGCCAGAGACTGGGGTAAGGGGCAGCCCCAGGGCCCCCCATCCTAGCCGGGGTGTCAGGGAACGGGCCCAAGAGGCTTCTAGCCGCCCCAGTCACCTCTCTTGCCAGTCCCCAAAACCATGTGCCCAGGACAGGTTCCAGCAACCCAACGTCTCTCCACCTGGTGTCCTCACCGAGTCTGCCCCTGCCCCTGCCCCTTGCCTTTGCCAGGGGCCTGGAGGAGACTGCAGGGACCACAAGCCTCTGGGTTTGCCAGGTCTCCAGCTGCTCAGCCCAGATGCTCAGCAGGTAGTAGAGGCCATCTCAGGAAACCCAGGGCCTCCTGTACCCAGACAGCAGGTTGGCCACGCCCCGCTCCTTAACCCCAAGGCAGCCCCTGTGGGGGGTCCCCATGCCAAAGACCCAGCTGCTGGCACCTGCACCCCCTGCCAAGTGCCTCCAGGCTCCAGGCCCCGCCCCCCAGCCAGCCCTCAGGGGCTCCCAGTTCCTGAGCTGCAAGAAGACCTGGACAGTCTGGAGGAAGGTGAGGGTGCTAAGGCAGGGGGTTCTGCGCTGGAGGGGCCCCCACACCAGGAGGGGAAGACCTACCTGTGACCACCAAGGCCTAGTCATTTTTGCTTCCAGTGTGAACCTCTGCCGCCTCCTTTCGTAGACTCACTGCTGGCTCCAGGCTCGGACAGCCACGCGGACTCATCAGCCCCCGAGATGGAGCAGGACCCCGCAGCCCCTCGGACAGCACGGTGCCCACCCCAGGTGCTTCTGCACCCTCCCCACCTCTGCAACCTGGTCTGGGGGAGAGGGTGCGCTTCTGAGGCCCAAAGGGCAGGGGGCATGACTTCTAGCACCCCCAGCAGTGCTCTTTCCTGTCCCCAGGTCCCAGCAGTGAGCAGCAGTGATGAGACCATCACCAAAGCCAAACAGAGCCGCAGTGAGAAGAAGGCCCGAAAGGTGAGTGCAGGGGCCCGCTGCCTGGGAGGGGACGGGCCTCCTCAGACCTCAGCATCTCAGTGCTGAGTGCTCTGCAGTGACCTGAATCAAGGCCAGGAGCCATCAGACCATGGAGCACTAGACCTCAGCTTCTCAAAAGACAGTGTAAACTATAAGGTCAGAGTTGAAACACTCAGTGGTAGAGTGGGCAACGGGGAACCTTGGTGCTGCTGGCCCCTAGTTGAGGGGTGAGGATGGAAGCCTGAACTTCCTCTATTCCCTCTCCTCACAGGCTATGTCTAAGCTGGGCTTGCGGCAGATTCAGGGTGTCACCAGGGTCACCATCCAGAAATCTAAGAACATCCTCTTTGTCATCAGCAAACCTGACGTCTTTAAGAGCCCAGCTTCTGACACCTACGTGGTCTTTGGCGAGGCAAAAGTCTGTCCAGGTTTGGGTGGGTGGGTGAGTGGGGAGGTGAGCGTGGGCTGCTCTGTACCCTGACTCTTGTGCCTGCAGATCGAGGACCTATCCCAGCAAGTGCACAAAGCCGCAGCGGAGAAGTTCAAGGTGCCTGCTGAGCCCTCAGCCCACACCACCGAGTCAACCCCAGGGCTACAGGCAAAGCCAGAGTGCCCGGAGGAGGAGGAGGTGAAGGTGAGGCTTTGGTGGCCTGGGCTTTGCCTTGGTGACTCAGCAGCTGCCTGCCACTGCCTGCCTGGTCCCTCCCACAGGTGGACGAGGCAGGGCTGGAACTTCGGGACATTGAGCTGGTGATGGCTCAGGCCAGTGTATCCCGGGCCAAGGCTGTGCAGGCCCTCAGGGACAACCACAGTGACATCGTCAATGCCATCATGGTGAGCAGCCAGCTGGGCCCTTCTGCAGGCATCTTTGGGGCTCCCTGTGCCCTCACTTGACACCTCTGTGTTTCCTGCAGGAGCTGACTATGTAGCCACTGGGTGACCAGCCCTCCCAGCCGCCCTCCTGCTCTTCCAGCACTGTGTCTCAATAAATCCGTGCCCCTCAGTGCTGCCTCTGCTCCTGTGTGTTCCTGGAATGGGGCTTGTGTTCGTAGCGAGGGTGACTCACCCTCCACCTTAATGCTTCTAGCCAACTATCTCACCCACCGAGGAGGGACATGAGGCCAGGCCACCAGGCTGAGTGTACTCTAGCTCAGAGATGTGTCTAAAGGGTGGAGTTTCTGGAAGGAAGTCTTCAGAAGCAGCAGTCTGAAGAAAGTGTCACTGAGGGCATCACAGGCTGGAGAAACTCCATGAGATACCCTTGTGCTCTCCGCAAGGCCAAGTGATGAGATGTGCCACCCCAACCCAAGGCCTCAGCCCTCCAGGAGGAAGTTATGGGCCCTCCTGCAGATCTGGCTCAGTCTAGTGACCTGCAGTAGGGGGCTTGTCTTGGGGTGGCAGGCATGGGCATGCAGGCACTGTGCTGTGCCACATGGAGAACACACACAAAGCACCATCAACAACTCCAGGGGTGCTTCTGCAGCTCTACTAAGAGCTGGTGTGAATCTGGTCTCAGGTCAGGGAGGGCAAGGAGGTTCTCCCACTGGTACCCAGAGCCTACGGGGTGGTTTTTCTTCAGCTACTGCCATACATTTCCAGGGCAGGGTCTATTTGAGTGTAAATCTAGAGACATTACTCAAAGGCTTTTTCATGGCTAGGCTTGGGGGTCCCATGGCCAACCAGAACAGCAAGGATGTCTCCCTGATAAAACCCTTTGTCCTAGGGGTCTGAGTTCCCTACTGCCCTCCTCTGCTCATAACTGAACCTGTGAAAGAGGCTTGGTCCTTCCAGGGTAGTCCAGTGAGATCCTTGATCTGACATGCAGTGCCCCTGCCATCAGGACAGTGGGTTGGGGTACCGTTCTTAGGTGGCTGGGGAGTCAAGCTTTCCAAAGATGGACCTTTCTGTGCTCCCCACCCTGTCTTCAGGGCCGACTCCCCAGGAAAGACGTCCACTGGGGAAAGGTTACAGAGGGACAGAATGAAAATGAAGCCACGGCCAATGAGCTCAGGAGAGAGTGCTCACTGCCTCTGGGGGGAGGAAGGCCCAGTAGAGGAGCTGTGACACACAACTCAATAAGGTGCTCAGGTGGGTGACTGGGGAGATGCTGAGGAAGGCATGCAGCGGACCTGTGCACTGCAGGAATGGTAAGCAGTATCACTGGAGTAGAGCTCGGTAAGAACGCAGTCTGCCCAAGCAGAGGCACAGCGAGCACATGAACAGCCACAGGGCTGAAGATGCTCTATGCGGAGCGGTGTGGGGTTTGAGCGGGGCAGCTCAGGAGAAGGAAGCCGCCTTGCACAGGACAGGGATGGGTGCTTCCCACCAGGTGGCCTCGAGATCTGTCAGCCCAGGGCCATAGGGGTATGGTTCAGAAAAGGAGGGAACTTGCAGGGGCCACACATGGGGTTGCTGATGGAAAGTGGGGACCCTTCTTCCCACTTGCTCCCTACTCCCAAGGTCTAGTTAATCCTTTGGGATAAGAGTATCCCCCCCACCCCCACCCCGAACACAGTCCAAGGCTGGACCCTGCCTGGAGGACATGCTTCTTAGCCTCAGCTCTCCTACCCAATGGAATGAGAAATGTGCTTGGCAGCCAGATTTCAATCATTCACATTGTAGTCAACTTTTTTTAAGGTCTCTGAGTTACAACAGGAACATGATGTGCAAAAATGAAACTTGTGCACGCAGTGACAGAGTTCTCAGAGCTGGCTCAGACTGCCCATCCCTGGGTAGACTCCGAAATGCAGGAGTGGGACCCCTCAGAGTACACGGTCCTGGGCAGCCCTGACCCTAAGGGTGCGTCACGCAGAGTCCTGGTCCATGCTGCAGCCGAGGGCCTCAATGTCGTTGCTGATGTCCGAGATCATGCGGTCCCACTCGTCTCCTTCAGAGGGCAGGGACTGGTCGTCGGAGCTGCCTGCGGCCCTGTTACCATTGGTGGTGGAGCTGGAGGCTGTACTGGCTGCCCGTCGGTACCTGCCGAAACTATCTGTGATGATGCCCCGACCGTCCTTAACGCCGATGGTCTCCAGGAAGTTCTCAAAGTGCTGGCTGTCCTTCTCAGGGATGAAAGGGCGGAGACCTGACCGAGACATCATTGTCATGACCACACCCAGACAGGCCCCTCCCAGTTACACCATGGGACCGGCCTGCCCCACACCACTTCTGGGATGCTTTTGAGATCAGAGCATAGTGGGCATCCAGAGGCGCTCAGCCTCCCAGCCTCGAGTAAGCTTATTTCATGAAATAAGAGCTGCATACCAGGCCTGCCCACATCTATTGGATAAGGGCTTAGGACAAAAATGAAAAACTAAAGTCAAAAGCGATTCCTGACTAAGGCTGTCCCCACCCTGACCCAAGTTGGGACTATGGTGGGTAGGGATCAAGACTGCCTTCCCAAGACCTCAGCCCTGCCGAGGGCCCACCTTCACATAAGAGGACTTACAGACTCCTCAGACAGTCTGCATACTCTAATGCCCAGTGAGAGCGTGAGGCAGCAGAGGTTATGGCTGAACTCTGCCACACATCCCTCTTCCTAGAGCTCCTTCTCCCCTCCCCAACCAGCAGCTCGCCTCCCTTCACTGCTGGCTTTGAACGTGGCCTATCCCATGTCCTCGGGGCCCGTCTCTGCACTCTGAGGGTAGGGAGCGTTGTGAGCAGGGCGCTTCTGCGGCACAGCCTGGGTCAACCGGAAAAGCCACTCCAACCAAAGTGACAAGGATTTCCTCCAAGACCCTCTGATGGCAGGTTTCTGGTTTAAATCTCACCCAGCAGCAGGAACTTGCGGCTGTCCCCATAGAGCTGCCGCAGGTTGATGCAGAACTCGTGGATGGAGGCCCCATTGCGGTACTCATGCAGCAACATGGCAAACTGCTGGATCTCCTGGGATGACAGTTTGGTGCGCAGCTGCAAGAGAAGAGAACCAGAGGGGCTGGGGGCCAGGGAGCGGGCAGAACCTCCAACCAGAGACCCCACGCTGAGTGGAGTCCCAGGCCATGGGCATCATGATAATCATGGTTTTGTGTCAACTGAATTGGGCCTGGATTCTCAGTGCTTTAGTGTTAAGACCTAGGAATCCTCCATGAGGGGATCTGTAATATCATGTAATTATTCCCATGGTGTGTGATCTGATATAAAATCTCACTTCTAGGCAAGGAGGCTGGATGCAATCTGTAGGATTCAGCTCTATCAAGTCAGTCTCTTTCAAGATATTCAGAACGACCCACTACCGCCAAGAAACAAGAGCTGGGAGTGGAGTGTACCCTTTGACCTGGGGCCCCAGCACCCAGGGGAAGATGGGTCACAAGACACACGGAGACCTCCAAGGACTGCTGGGTCTACAGATGCTACAGGGAGCTGACGGAGAGAGAGAACCTCCCTTACTGCATGCACTCTGAATTTGGTCCTCTGTCTGCCCTTACGGAGGCCTTTCTGTCCAGCAGCATGTGCTGGCTCAGACAGACAAGAAGCACCGTAAGTGTGCACTGGGCTTATAGGGTTCAGGGTCTGGTACCATCACCCCCTCGTCCCATGGCCCTCATCACAGCACCCGAGGGGATGACACAGAATGCGGTCTTCTTCCCTGGGGCTGTCGGGTTCAGACAGCAGGACGTGTTGAGACCCCCAGAGCATGTGACAGGGCCCACTTCCCCAGCCCCACAGTGCAGGAGGAACCCATCTCTGAGCGCTGGCTCTGTCTTACTGAAGCAGCTGAGTCAGCTGCAACACGACAAAGTGCTGACCACAGCCAGTGAGAGAGGAGCTGATGAGAGCCAAGGGAAGGTCACTGACGCCCTAGCCAGCACCTGACTTGTCTGTGAGGGTCCAGCACACGCACCAGGACAGGGCTGGGAAGCCCCTCGGAGAGAGGAAGCCATCGGTGCGAGTGCAGCTGGTCCGGCCTTTCTGGAGAGTGGCACACCATCCCAGGCCTGACTGGGCTCACAGTCCTGGCCCAGAAGCCAGCATGCGGCCCACACATGCGGCCCAACTCGCACAGCCCAAGACAGGTGCACACTAGGCAAGAGCGTAGGGCTTCAGATGGTGACAGTGACACCAGAGCCTTCCTGCACTGCGCCCCACCCCTTGCCCGCCAGCCTGACCCCACCTGCCAACCACCCCCTGGGACCGCCCTCAGGGTGGCTGTCTCAGGACCTAGAGCCAGAGCCGAGCGCCCCATCCCAGCATGGCTGCTTATGGCCCCAGCAGCACTGAGGAGTGGCGTACTGTCAGCATGTAGTCCTGCAGAAGCTCGGTGGCTGTGGTGCTCAGCTCAGTCTCGCTGGCTGTCTTGAGGTGGGGTGGTGGCGTCATGCAGGACAAGGATGAGAAGCCACACACATCCATAGGGTCAGGGAACGAGCTGCCGAGAGGAGAGATGAGTAAGGGTGGAGCCGAGGCCCTGGATCCTCAACTCTTAACTCAATAGAGTCCTGTTGCTTTGGGACATATGAGGGCTGCGTGGAGGTCGGAGTCTACCAAGAGACAGCAGAGGCCCTGGAGGGCTTGGGCAGAGGATGCCTTTCATCAAGACTGTCCCTGCAGGCACTGGGAGGCAGGGTGGTGACAGGTATTACCCAATATCCCAGTGAGGTATTTGGGAAGAGAAGCCTTCTGAGCAATAAGCTGGTCTGCAGGGCAGCTCCCTCATGGGGTGGGGACCATGGGCTTGAGAACTGGGCTCCAACAAGGGTGAAGTGTGTGCATAGCTCACTAACTGCTGGAGGGTGGCAGCCCCCCAAATGCTGGCAATGCAAGAGCTGCTGTGGAGCTCCTGGGCACGGGGAGGGGTCTACTTACAAAGTGTTGGCCTCAGTCTCATAGGATTCTTTGATGTCCACTTTGGTGGACAAGTCATCTGTGAGGAAGACGGGAACATAGAGACTTTCAGTTACACAGCGAGGAGGCCCAGCTCTACGCAGGGTTACAGCAGCGCTCACGGCCAGACTCCTGACCCAGTCCTGCTGGGATTCCCAGCTGCACCACTCAGGACCTGCGTGTGTGTGCACCCAGGGGTCTGCCCACGCACATTCAGATCCAGGTGGTGAGACTGGTGGCAGAAAGTAATGACACACTGTCCTTTAATCCAGGCAGGCATCATCACTAAACCAGAGACGTTAAGTAACCCGTCCCAGGCCACACAGCTGGTGACAACTGCCTGGACACAGTGGCTCCCTGAGAGCTGAGACAAGACCTCAGGCAGTTACTCAGGGGGAGCTCGGCCAAGAATGCCGAGCTGTCAGGCAAACTGTGAGTGCTGGTCAGCGGGAGGACAGGGTGTTCAGCCAGTGATCGGCAGCCAGAGAAGCAGGTAAACCGAGGTGCAGAACTTTAAATGCACGTGGGGGTAAGAGAAGGGACCACCCCTACACTGCAGAAAAGTGAGGCCAGCAGGACAGCAGCTCCCAAAGATACCCACATCCTCATCCTCAAACCCTAGGAATAGTAGGTGGGTGGTGAAGGGAAATTTAAGTTGCAGACAGACTTCAGGTTGTTTATTTGCTGACCCTAAGGAAGGGAGATCACCACAAAACCCCAAACCAGCTGCCGAGAGATGGACTCAGACTCATGGGACCCCATGTGTGCAGAGCGGCACTGCTCATAGGATATTCAAGTCTTAATCTGTGGGAAGCAGATTCCCAGAACCGTTCTCCAGGGTAGGTTCGAACTCGCAGTTAGTAGCTGAGCACTTAACCATTGGCACCATCCAGGGACTCCAAAATAAGGGTCTTAATACGTGTGAGAGGGAATCTGAGAATCAGAGGTAGAGGTGTCCCTGGAAGCAGGGTCAGAGATGTGCAACTTTGTGGCCACTGATTTTGGAACCAGAGCCGAGGGATACGGCGGCCAGCAGAGGCTGACAGGCCAAGGAAACGGGCTCACCTGTGACCTCTCCTAAGGAACACAGCCCTGCCCATACACGGGGTCGAGCCCTCTGAGGCCTCACTCTTCAGACAATCAATGTGTTGCTTCAGCTGCCAAGTTTTAAGGACCTGTGGCTGCAGCCACAGAAGTTAGACAGTAAGCAGAGCCTGAAGCAGAAATCAGACTTGTGTGTGTGTCTGGGGGAGACTCAAAGCACTGTGAGCAGAAACGTTTGCAATTTATCATGCTGAAGGCAGGCCAGCACAGAAAGGAAGTCTACTCAAGAGTGTGCCCATGGGAAAAAACTCAGCGAGGGAATAGAAGTAAATACTGTTGAATGATGATGCGTGGAGGGGACTGTAATCATTGTAATGACACAATGATTGTAAAACTGATGTTCCCCATGTAAACTACCACTCAATTCACAATAAAAATTAAAAAAAAAAAAGTTAAAACTATTAATAAAATTATCCCATCTTCTTTTGGAAACAGAATAAATAAACCCGTCTGTATTTGTTAAAAAAAAAAAAAAAGGTGTGCCCATGAAATGAAAGTTCCTGAATTGTAATTGTACATTAGGATCTGTGACCTTTTCAAGAAATAAAGCTATTCCACTGAAACCACCAACTTGCAGTTATCTGCAAATGATGACCACAAAGGGAAGGAGGTGAAACCCTCTATGCCCTCCAGGTCTTTCAGACAATACGTTCCTTGGGCCACACACACGCAAATGGACAAGAAAGGTGGTATTGTGGACATCAGGAATGGACACAGCTCAAAAAGGATGTCCCCACAAATGTTACCAAAAGATTACCCGTGACCCACCATTATTGCAAATAATAAAGTTAAGGGCATGGTTCTTGCCAATGTGACTAAGCAGATGAAGCAGTCTAAGAGCCAAGGTGGCCTTTTGAAGCGTGTGAAGGGAAATGATCAGAAAAAGGTCATCAAAGAGAACCTGAGTTTAACTGAAGTATCAGCCTGCCCTCAAGAGAGGTGCACTCTGTGAGGACCAACGGAAAGGAGCCAGAGTCTCTGGGGCCCCTCCCTATGAATTTCTGGCTCACTGGGCATAAAAGATGCCTGGAATGTAAAAAGTCTTTGGTTTTAACTGTTAAAGAGCATGGTGTCCTCTCCCCTGAAGATGTAGTATTTAAAGGACATTTTGTTCCCTCAATTCCTGTGGTAATAAACGCCTTTACTATTGAAACGCAGTACTTGCTGAAAAACACGTGATCTATTATCCAACAAGAAATATACTCAGTTAGGAATGGTGATGGTGATGGTGATGGTGTGCTGTAAATTCAGGTCTGACTCATAGCAACCTTGTACAGGTTTCCAGGGCTGTACATCTTTAAGGGAACAGAAAGCCTCATCTTTCTCCCAGGGGGCGGCTGGTGGGTTGGAACGGCTGACCTTGTGGTTAGCAGCCCGATGCCTAACCCTCTACACTACCAGGGCTTCTTCAATTAGGGTTGGTTGGTTGGTTGGTTATGTGCCGTGGGGTCGGTTCCAACTCACAGTGACCCTGTACAGGGTTTCCGAGGCTGTAAACCTTTACAGAAGCAGAAAGCCTCATCTTTCTCCCGCGGAATAGTTGGTACTTTTGAACTGCTGACCCTGAGGTTAGCACCCCGATTCATAACCACTACGAGTTTAGCAGCCCACTCATAACTGCCAGAGCTCCTTTCAATTAGGATTAGTGGTTAGAAAACTGCCAGATATTTATCTATGAAATACACTGACATTAATCCCTCTAAATCACTAGGTACAAAAATAAATGGACGATTATCTGTTGTATTACAGTCAAGCTCGGGGGAAGTTGATTGCTCATAATTATATCATAAATTACATGGTTGAATTTTATGAATCAGGAACTTACCTTTGAAGTCTACTACTTAAAAACACAGATTGTTTAAAACATCAAAAAGAGAGACCCTTTTTGGAATTTTAAAGCACAAGGGCCAGACCCGTCATACTAAAATGTGTATCTGACTGAGAGTCTAGGTAAACAACCCAGTACTACTAGGCATGCTAGTCTGCACGTGTCAGCGGCCTCCACTCTGTGCAGTATTGTTACTGCTTCCAGCAGCTTCTCTGCAGTGTACCTAACCCGATTCCTCAATACATGGAAAAACTCCGCTCACGTGGGCGTGGCCACAGATGGAGCACTCTGTCCGCACTCCTGGGAGGCAAGCAGCCCATCAGGTGAGCTTTTAGGGTCTTTTTCCACCACCTCGGGTTTCTGGGCAGCCCAAGCAGACGACCACTGCTGAAGTCCCTCCAGCCCTACATGTCTGTGCTCTGAGTCAGGTGAAGTAACTAAAAATAAATGATCAAGGACCCCAAGGTTACTCAAGGAAGCCACCAAGCTGTCAGGCCTTTCTGCTCAAAAGAACTCGGTATGAAAGTGGTGGCGTTTCTCTTCGATTACTTTGTTACTCTACATGTTCACCTGAACAAGGAGGTCGGAGACAGGCCACTGACTCCTAGGAGGTGGATGCCCTCGGCTCTAGTCGCCTGTTGAATGTGTGAAGCAGGGTACTGGGGATTCCCCAACCTACCGCTGTGCAGGGAGAGGTGGTGGGTGGGTGTCGAGGCTCCATCGAATATTGCTCTGTCCAGAAAGTCGATGGTCGACTCCGTGTAAACAATCTGGAAGACCTGGCACAGCAGCGAGCACAGCTCTTCCGCAGCTCCCTGCGGGGTGGGGGTGAGGGGTGGAGATGGGGGGAGAGTCCCGACTACTGCCCAAGTGAACTGAAGGGTGAAGAAGGAAGGAAGGGGTGGACACAGCACAACAGCAGAAACAAGTATCCCTCCGCCTTTTACTGCCAAAGGGGGCGCCAGAGGCCCCGTGGCAGTCCTCACACTCCATGGGGATGATAGCGGAGGGGGTAGGGGGGACAAGTCCACAGTGTATGGACAGCATTTCCAACACAAAGCAGCGTGTAACAGTGTTTGCTCGTTACTAGCTGCTCCACAGCAGCTTCTCAACCCAGAGCAACTCTGTCCTCAGGGGACATGTGGCCATGTCTGGAGACAGTTCTGGTCGTCACCCTTGGAGTGTCCTGGCCTTCTATGGAGAGAGGCCAGGGATGCTGCAAGGCATCCTGCAGAGTACCAGATAGCCCCATAACAAAGGACTTAAGTCACTTCTGACTCATGGCGACCTGCAGAGGAGAAACTGCTTCATATAGGGTTTTCAAGGCTGTGATTTCTCAGAAGCAGACTGGCAAGCCTGTGCTCCAAACTAAGACCTATCTAGTCAGACATGTCCACAATGCGAGGCCAGTAGATCAGCTGCAGGAAGACATTCCATGTAGGGCAGTCACCACAATTTACTTTACAGAAATGAAGCAGATATGCCTAAGGTCACACGGTTGAAAGGGGACTAAGTGGAGCCTAGACCCAGCACCCCAACTCCTAGTCTCCTCACAGCAGGTAAGCTATAGAAGTGGGGGCCGGCTTGGGCTCAGGAGCAGGTGGGGGGTGGGCAGTGCAAACTCTTACTTTGCTCTCCACAGCCAGGATGACCAAGCAGCACGCTTCGACGGGTACCACACCACTGCCTGACAGCGAACTGGACGCCAGGCCACGGGAGCTCTCTGCGCACAGACTCTGGCTGGGGGAGACGCTGGGGTCCTGGGCTAGGAACACACACCGTCTCAAGTTAGGACACGAAGGGTCAGACAGAAGACCAAGGCTGGTCCCAGCCTACAGGAGGCCACAGCCGGTGTCCTGGGACGAGTCCAACAGTGGTCCCATGACCCCAAGACTGGCTGAGCTGGCACAGACACACCTGCACTGTTGAGAGCAGGATCCCCCCCACCCAAAAATGAAGGGCATGGCAGATCCTCATCCCTCCAATCAGAGATGCTCTTAGAAGACCAGGCCTATTTGTCATCACTACTTGACGGCACTTAACAACAACTACGGCAAAGTTGAACTAGTAAATTTCTCCTTGGGAAATCATTTCTCTCTTTTAAACAATCTGTTTTTGTTTTCCTTAGCAATTCACTCAATCAATGAACACTGAAAAAAGCCTCACTTAGCCAAGAAAGCACCCACCCAGCTTCACTCCCATCAAGCTAAAATGCCTGTAGAAACCCCAAGTCTTTGAAGTCAGTCTTTTTGGTCCCTGAGGAGACCCAGGTCTAGTGTCCCTGTAGGGCAGGGGTGGAGAGCCATTTTTCTGCCAAGGGCCATTTAGATATTTATGACGTCATTTGCGGACCATACAAAATTATCAATTTAAAAATCAGTCTACTATATTTGGTCAAACATTCAATTAACGCACCCCTAATGTAATGGCTGGTACTGTGGTTGCCTTGGCAGGGCCAGACCAAATATATCGCAGGGCTTTGTGCAGCCTGTGGGTTGGACGTTCCCCACCCCTGCTGTAGGGACTAACCAGCAGTGTCAGGAATTGTTGTGAAGTACCGGGGAGTTGGTTCTGACTCATAGTGACCCTGCACAGGGTTTCCAAGGCTATAAATCTTTACGGGAGCAGAACGCCTCATCTTTCTCCTGCGGAACCGCTGGTAGTTTCCAACTGCTGACCTTGAGGTTGGCAGCCCGACTCATAACCACTACGCTATGAGAGCTCCTTAGTGTCAGGAATAATGGTGGTTAAAAAGCAAGCATCCCCAAACCAGACAGACTTGGTTCAAATTCATTAACTAAGTCTGCGGCCTTTGTCAAATTGCATAATCTACTTGGTCTCAGTTACTTCATCTGTAAAATGGGAGTATAGTAGAATCTGTCTAAATGACTCAGGCAAAATGCTTTATATTAGTCTGAACAATATCAAATTGCCATATCTATAGGCTCACCTGGTTAAATACGGGCAGCTTCATAAGGTTCAACCTAACTGATTGCCTGGCATTAAGCAACAGGTCATCAGGTGTGCAGGGGCCTGACTTAGCAGGACCAGGTGGGACGCAGGGAGCGTGAGTCTACAAGACAGTGTGTGTAAGAATGTACCAGCGTGTGAGCACGAGTGTATGTGTGCGTATGGGGGGTGTCTATACTACTGCTACCCATGATGACAAGGGACTTTCACACCCAGAGTTAACCATCAGAGTACAGACCACCCATTTTCTGCAGGATGGTCTCTGGAGCTCACCTACACCAGGAGCTTACTGTGCAAGCATTAATGAGGAAGCTCACCAGGGACTGACTTTTTCAACAAGCCCTCGGATTCCCAATGAACTAAGAAACTCAAGTGAAAAAGCCATTCTTCCCCTGCACTCAGAAGGCCAGGCCAACCATCCTCAGTGGCGTGGACACCTGGCTGTCAGCCCTTGTGAAATGGGTGGCTTCAAGTTGAGCCAGGGTAAGTCTCAGCTGCAACACCAATGTGACAACTCAAACCGAGGAGGAGCAGGGCAGTGGTTACACTGCAGTCTTTGCCTACATGAAAGCCATGGCCCAAGGTCTGCAGTGCCTGACAGTTAAAATTGTCCCAAGGGAGTTCATTCTCTTTGTCTCTTAAATAATCTGTTACTGTTTTCCTTAGAAACATCAACAGATGCAGAGAGGACTGAAAGCAATAATGGGTCAATTCTAAACTGATGCCCAGTGACCTGACAGGCTATACTGACTCTGCTACCAGAGAAATGTCAGGAAGGCCAGCGCACAGAGCTCCCTGGAGGGTTGCCGCAGACTGCAACTCTCAGGTAGGGAAGGCGTGTGGCTGCAGCATGGTGCAACTCTCAGGT
>NW_006408524.1:2320141-2332989 GCF_000296735.1 Chrysochloris asiatica | reverse complement strand
GTGTGGCTGCAGTATGGTGCAGCTCTCAGGTGGGGAAGGTGTGTGTTGTATCATCTCACTCTGTACTCAAAAACGGTGACTGTGCCAAGCTGAGGTACTACCTACCATGCCACCACACCTTCCTCTCTGAGGTGCGACACCTGTGCTGTGGTGAGGATCTGCCTACCCTGTATCTGGGTAGTGAGTACTGCAGGATGACTCTAGTGTGCCCTCAGCAGGACTTGAGGCCAGCACCTTTGGGCAGAGGGATGGGAAACTGACTTGCTGATATTAATCCCCAATTCCTCATGGATTCCTCACAAAGTGCTGAGTGACTTGCCTCAGTTCTACTACTCAGAAACTTCCCGGGCCATGGCCCCCAGTCAGGGATGGGCCTCAAAGGTGAGGGCCAATCTCATCCCATAAGCAAAGGCACTATCCCATTAGACCCCACAGACCCAACCCCGTGCCATAAAATCTGTGTCCGCTGCTTCATTTGAACTGTGAACTGAAGCCCAGAACAAAGCCCCGGCTGCTTCTGCCTCTTCAGCCTGCCTTTCTGGTTCTGTACCTGTCTTCAGGACCACCAGGTGCACCGCATCGTCCCGGACATAGGAGACTGCAGCAATGTCATGGATGGGGACCCTGAGGATGATGTCTTCGCCGTCTCTCCACGCTAGCTTAACATTGTAGGCAGAGAGACTGATCACAGCATCGTGCTCCTGGGTCAGATGTCCAGGGAGCTGATGAGCCCTCTGGAAAAATACATAAGTTACCAGGAATGCAGGGCCCTGGCTCCCCTCCAGGAAAATGCTCTACCCCCGCTGTCACTGGCTGGGTGTAATCACAGGGTGCAAGATTATTTAGAGTCTGACATAATCAAGTATGGGTGTTGCCATCAACAGCCACACCATTTCAGGGCCAAGTGCAAGGCTCGGACCCTTCAGAGGATGACACTGAAACTATCTTTAGATTCAGATCACTAACATGTTGTTTTGAATATCTGGGAAATTTAAATTCTGCAAACAGCCACAGACCCCAGGAAGCAAGTCTAGTGAATGCACATTCAGACCGAGGGCCACTCTTCCTGGCCAGGAAGCAGGTGCAGCCGGACTATAGGAAGCTGGAACCCCCACTCCACACAGGAAGGCCAAGAGTCTGAGCAGAGAGCTAGTGCAGACCCAGGACACAGGGTGGAGTAAGAGGATACAATTACCTTTGCATTGTCTATAAAATGCAGAATTTCAGTCCTACTGGAGGGATTCAGGTATCCTGGTATGGAAGTTAACTGACCCAAGTACTGAAAGAGATTGGAGAAAAGAGCACCGTGAGAGATGGAGGGCAGCCCAAGTCCTCCTTAATGCAGGAATCGGCACATACGGCACGGCTCTGAGCGCTCCCGGCAGCAGGCCACAGTCTCCATGCTGCGGAGAAGCCCTGTTGAGAAAGCATGTCTGTGTCCTCACAGAAATCTCCAGCGGTTGGACCAGCCTCCCCACTTTCTACTACACTGTATTTGGTTTCATCAAAAGTGTTGCAACGAGCACTACCAGTCTGGCAGAGCCTTGATTCCTATCTAACTACCTCAAAGGCAGGGCCCTCCTGTGTGGAAGGTTGTGCAGGTACCTGCTGGTTTCATGTCTTCATCTCCACTACACCCAACGTGTATATTCTTAAAGAATGTTTTGTTTTTTAATGGGTTCTTCTTTGTTCCCAAGAAATGTCTTGTATACATGCTTACACAGCCTTTTGTTAACGCATATATTTAATCTATTAAAAGGGGCTAAAGTCATGTTTCCCTCTCGGAGGTACATGATGGACAGACCTCCCTCTGGCCTGACTCTAATTAAGAACTTCGGGCAGGACAGAGTAATGAGAAACATCCTCCCAGTCAAAGCTGTTCCCTTTCCTTCCCTTGTGAAGGTAAGCACCATGAATACACCAAAAGAGAAAAACACTGACAATTGTCATAAAACACTCCTGAGTGTGAGACCTCTTGACCTCAGAGATATTAAAACATGAAAAGTCATTTAGTGACACAGTAACAAATGCCTACTTACATTATTTAATTTACAATCATAAAACATTGTCATCTTAAAAGGTTAAAAGAAGTTAGCAATCTACATTAAGGTCACACTACCAGGCTTCTGAACTGTCACCGAACAATGACTGTAGTGTAACAGCCTACCCTGAAATTATAAAACATGATTGGTGAATGGAAGAAAGGGGCAAATTTTATTCATTGCAGAAATCTCATGCACCTAATCTAATCTGTGGCCATTAATTCTTTGCTTAGACATTCTAGAGACAGGAAACATAATGCTTTCTAAGAGACTCTATCCTAATACAGACCAACTATTATGAGATAGTTCTATGTTCTGGAATTCTTACAAGTCTTTCTGGATTGATCTTCAAATGTTCTCTTTTTCTCATTTCTACCTTTGGTTCTCTTATTTGAGAGACATTTCTGAATTTGTCTTTCACTATTCTACTGAACTTTAAATTTTAGCTGTGACAGTTTAAATTTCCAACAGCTATTTCTTTTTTTCCAGGTTTCCTCAACGTCCTTTTAAGTATTCCGTTCTTGTTTCATGGGTATACTATTTTATCTTACCTGAGAGTTTAAAATGTATTTCTGAAGTGCAATTTACACTCAGTGAATGAGCATCTTAAATGTACCATTTGGACAGTTTTGACAAATGCAGACAGAATGTGTCAGACTGCAAAGTCATTTGAACTGCAAGGTTGGTGGTTCAAGCTCACCAGCTGCTTCTTGGAAACCCTACACAGGGTCACTATGGGTTGGAATCGATTCAACGGCACTTAACAACAACAAGTAATTGACACCCTTAACAAGATCTAGAGACTCTATCACCCTGTAAAGTCCCTGTAAGCCTCCTTTTCTGTCAACTCCTAGTGCTAGCACCATACCTTAGTTTTCCCTGCT
Source organism: Chrysochloris asiatica (assembly GCF_000296735.1). Classification (NCBI taxonomy): domain Eukaryota; kingdom Metazoa; phylum Chordata; class Mammalia; order Afrosoricida; family Chrysochloridae; genus Chrysochloris; species Chrysochloris asiatica. Next base: position 2,330,063 of record NW_006408524.1, on the reverse strand, counting down.
TAAGAACAAAATGTAAATTGTAATACTGTCTGGATACATGGATTTTTTTTTTTAGTTCAAAGTTAATACCTGGGCTAACAAATCTTTGTGTGTGTGTGTATGTGAACTGCGTGATAGTTACACAGGAGAACATGGGCTTTACACCATCGTTTAACTGCAATGATTACAATCTCCTCCATGCATCATCATTCAACAGTATTTACTTCCATTCACTTTGTTTTTCTTTTTTGGGGGGTGGGATGGGGTGGGGAGATGTACAAAAAACACTCAGGAATATATAGTAATTTAAACAACCAAAGGGCACATTCTGCAAGCCCGCCTCCTAGCCGCCAGCATCCAGTCCTCCGTCTCTTTCAATCCATGGATTTTTATTTGTTCAGTCTGAAGAGACCCAGAAATCTAAATACAAAGGATCAACTGTGCAGCCACTAAATAAGAACACGCACGAGCCATTCTTTAACCTGGAAGTAGGAGCAAAGTTTGCAACTACAACAAGAACCCAAAATCAATTAAAGCAAAGACTGATTAACTTTAATGCATAAAAAGAAGTAAGTTTACATGACAGGAAAATCAAGCAAAATCCAGACACAAATGGCACACTGGGATAAAATGTTTGAAGCTGGCTGTTGTTAAGTGTTGTCAAGTTGGTGCCGACTCATAGTGACCTTGTATGGCGTCTCTGAGGTTGTACATCTTTATGGAAACAGAGAGCCTCATCTTTCTCCTATGGAGTGGCTGGTGAGTTTCCACTGCAAACTTTGTGGCTAACAGTCCAGTGCTTGTCCTACAATGCCACCGGCACTCCTGAAACATGTGTCACAGGTAAAGGGCTAATGTAGCTAATAGTCATACAAATGAAAAATGGAAGCGAGGAATAACCAGCCAATTGAGATCAAAAGGGCAGAGTTCAGAAGAAAGAAGGGTAGGAAACACAGGAGGAAGTGAGATGAGTGACAACACATGTTAGGAACTACAACCATGACATGAAACAAAACGTGCAAGAACTGCTGAACAAACAACTGATTTGTTTTTTAAACCTCCACCCAATTCACAACAACTATATATTTAAATAGAAATTAGAAAATAAAATGTCCTATAGAAAAAAGCGGACATACCACCCATCACTAAGGGATGCATCCTAGAGCAAATGAAACTGACCAGCCCTAACATTCGGTAAGTTCACAGCCCTTTACAAGTTCAAGGGGATCCAGTCTCACTCAGCTCATTATTTTGTTAGGTCGCTGTGTCTGAATGTGTTCTCTTAGTCCATTCATTCTGCTTTTAAATTCAAGACAAACTTGCCAAAATGAAGAGTTTTCTGATACCCCTCCCCCCGACACACACACTTTAAAAAATATTGTTTAGATAACATGGATTTTTATTTTTTCAATTTGAAGTGATGCTAGTTTGATCACTTAGTTAAGGATCATCAGAAACAAACTTTAACCTTCATAAGATAAAAAAATTAGCTCTCTACAATGTATGTACAATGTCTAATACACAATAAAAAATTAGAACATTTAAAGAAACAGTACAATGTCATCAGTTTAAAAAAAAAAATCAATGGACACACACCTTCAAATATTAGAATTAGCAGAAAAGGCGATAGATAATGTTGGCTGTTAAGTTGCTTCTGACTCATAGCGACCCTATATATAGGGTTCCCAAGGAGTGGCTGGTGGGTTTGAACCACTGACCTTGTGGCTAGCAGCCCACTATTTATAGGATAACTACAGCATCACACCAGGGCCACAGAGAGACAGAACTATTAAAATATATTAAAGAGTTCACAGAAAGAGATGGCTATAATGTATGAAAATGGGAAATTTCAAGGAATTGGGAAACAGCAAAAAAGAAATGGAAATTCTAGAACTGAAAGAAGAGTATATGAAAGAACTCACTGGATGCAGTAGTAGGCAGAATATTGTAACATCCCATTCAAGATGTCCACGTGTTAATTTGGAACTGCTCCACATGGTTTCTTTAGCTGTAATCTTCATAGAAGAAAAGTGCCAGGTCTTTCTTCCAGGGAGCCCTTGGGTGGGCTCAAACTGCCAATCTTTCAGTAGCAGCCAAGAGCACACTGTTTACACCGTCCGCCCATTTCAACTTACAGCAGCCTTACAGGACAGAGCAGGACGGGTCCTCAGGGTTCCTGAGTCCATAGCTCTGTATGAACAGACAGTCTCAAAGTGAGGAAGACGATGGGAGGGGTCAAGAGAAGAAACGTGGGCAGTTACTACATTTGTAAAGAAAGTGGGTTCTTCTTTAGGGTCTCCAGAATGGAATACAAGCTTGCCAACAGTTGATTTTAGCCCAGCGAGGCCCATTTCAGACTTCTGACCTCCAGAAGTATAAAACTATAAATTTGTATTGTTTTAGTCACTAAGACTGTAATAGTTTGCTATAACAATAGGCAACTAACACAGACAGGCTACTAAGGAGATTGGACATAACAACTATAACAGCTAGAGGGTTAAACCAAATTAGAGGGCTGAGACTAAAATGCGGAAGAAAAAACAAGCCTCGATGATCTTTGGGACAGTATCGAGTGGGTTATTTTGGAGTCCCAAAGGTCCCAGAAGCAGAATGGGCTGAAAAATCACCGGAAGAACTACTACCAAAAATGTTACAAATTTTTTAAAAAAGAGCAATCTACTGGCCCAGGAAACTCAGAATCTCCATAGTAAGACATCCTATCCAGACGGAGTGACAGCTGATTTTCCATCACCAACACTGGAGGTCAGAAGGAAAAAGAAGAACAACAAAAAAACCTATCAATCCAGCATCTGTATCTGTCAAAATTAAGGTGAAACAGACATTTTCAGGGACACAAAACTCCCAGCTAAACCATACTAAAAGAAATGTCAAAAGCTCTTCAGGCTGAAAAGGAAATGATATCCGATCAAAATTCTTATACACAGAAAGGAAGAACACCAGAAATGGCAAATATGAGTATAGCAGACTGAAAACGGACCCCTGAAGAAGTCAGAAACTTACAAATGTGGAAGAAGGGCCTTTGCAGATGTGACTTTAAGATACTGACGTAAGGAGATGGCTAATAATTCCCATTCTGTTAGATCACCTTTCTTTGGAACGCATAAGGGTATCTTCCCATCAGCTGACCAGATTTCTTGACATACATGACTGAGCACCTCCCACGCTGAACAGATTTCTTCAAACATTTCAGCTGGTATTCTGTCAATATCTGGAGTCTTGTTTACTGCCAATGCCTTCAATGCAGCTTTGCCTTCTTCAGCACTATCGGTTCTTAATCATAACCTACCTTCTATAATGGTTCAACACTGGCCAATTCTTTTTGGAACAGTAACTCTGTGTATTCCTTGCATCTTCTTTTGATACATCCTGCACAGTTCAAATTTTGCCCATAAAACCCAACATCAAACCCACTGCCCAGACCAGCATTTAACCAATCACCCTGTTGCCAGCTGCCTTGGGGTCCTAGCAGACACTGAAACTAGCCCCATCAAGAGCTTCACTGCATTCCTTCCGGATCGAGCACCCTGAACACAGGTAACATGGAGGCTGGTGTGAAGTCCATCTACAGCCAGGAACTGCACCGTCACATCCATCCCATATTCCCTCATGAGCTTCTTGGCTTGCAGCAGTTCCCCAGAGTGTTCGCCACTCCACGTCCAATAGCTGCATTGGTTTGGAGAAAGTGTTCAGGGCACTAGATCGGGAAGGAATGCAGTGAAGCTCTTGATGGGGCTGGTCTGGTTAAGTCCTAAGCTGAGCTCACCTGAATCCCGGCACCAAAACTGCATACCAAATCAGAGCAGCTGGCTCCTGCCTCACACTGGCATGGTTCCCAACCATATGGCTCCTAACTCCCAGAGAGGAGGGTCTGTGCTGGAAGCAGATGAGGGTGATCCGGGATTGGCCACAACTCTGGTCACCAGGGGCACATGGGGAAAAAGACGGAACTATACCTTTTTAGTGGCCTGTGTGACTCTGTTCTTCCAGGCCACCTTCTGTTGCCAAAGTTGCTCACAAAGGTTCAAGATGGCCACCTGTTCACCAGTCAGTCTCCCTCTCTCGCCAATCCTGCTCAGCTACTCCTCCTAGCAAACAATGAATCCACTTTTCTAAGTTCAGGGTTCCAGAGTTTCTATCTGTGTCTATTTTATGTGGTCTCTCGTATCTTTGTTGTAGAGGGACCCTGTAGTGCGTCTGCCAGGTCCACCATCTTACCAGAAGTCTAACATCTATTCTTGAGAGTCTCTAAATTCAGGTGGAATTCACTCAAGGTCGTACTTAGGTTTTGGCAGGCTTGTTTTACTTGTCTTCAACTTGAACTTGAACTTGCAGGAGCGCAGCTGGCCCCTGGACTTGTTTTGTCTACTATCAAGCTTCTCCAGCTCCTTCTCAGCAGTCAATTTAATTCCTGTATATTCATCTGGTGAGGTCTATGCGTTAGTCAGTTTTTTTGGGAAAAAAGTATTTCTGGTAAATGTCTTTGGTCTTGTAAAATTCTATCACATAATCTCTGGGATCATTTTTGTCATCAAGGCCGTATATCCCCACTACTATCTTTCTTCTTTGTTTCTAACTTTCATATTCCAATCATCAGTAATTATCAATGAACCTTGATTGCATGTTAAATCAATTTCAGACTACAGATGTTTAAAAATCTTCCATTTCATCATCTTTGGCATTAGTGGTTGTTTCATAAATTTGAGTAACGACCATATTAACTGGTCTTCCTTGTTGTTGCTAAGTGCTGTCGAGTCGGTTCCACCCCATAGTGACCCTGTATAGGGTTTCCGAGGAGTGACTGGTGAAATTGAACCGCCGACCTTGTAGTTCAAATGGCTTTGCAGTCTGGCACAATTACACTACCCAAAAAGTTGGTGGTTCGAACTTACCAGAAGACACACCTGGTGGTCAGATTCTGATAGGTCACAACTTTAAAAGCCCTACAGTTCTACTGCCATGAGTCAGAAACGATTCTGGCAACTAAACTGTGTTGGAGAAACAGTGAAATTACAACTGTCTATATGCAAGGTCGGTGGTTCAAGCTCACTAGCATCTCGGACACCCTATACAGAGTCACTATGAGTTGGAACCAAGTCAACGGCACTTAACAAAAACACACAATAGTATGATTCTATAATAGAAAATCAATATATAATAATCATAGTGGAAAGCAAGAGAAAAGCATGAAGTGGAATTAAATGCTTTAAGATTTTTGTAAGTAAAGTGACAAGACCAATGGCACCTAGTTATGGATGCAGGTTGTAATACCTAGCATAATGGTAAATATTACAAAAAGATATGGCCAAAAAACTAACAGAGGATATACAATGGTATGCTAAAATAGTAACAGAAAAATATTCAATGAACCCTAAAGACAAGAAAGGAGGAATAAAGAGCAGAGAGAAGAACAGAAAACAAAAACCAAGATGACCCACGCAACCCCAGGACCTCAATGATGACAGGAAAGGACCTCTGACCTCTGAGTACGAGAGACAATCAGACCGAAGTAAGATACACTATTAGGTGCTCCCGAGTTGGTACCCACTCACAGCAACCCTAACCCGACATAACGCAATACTTCCTGGTCCTGGGCCAACCTCACACTTGTTGCTACAGTTGAGCCCATTGTTGCCGCGAGTGTACCCATCCATCTTGTTGGGGGTTTCCTCTTTTTGTCCAACCCTCCACTTTACCAAACATGATGTCCTTCTCTGGTGACTGGTCCCTCCTGATTGTATGTCTGAAGATGAGAGACCAAGTCTGGACATCCTGATTTCCAAGGAGCACTCTGGCTATACTTCTTCCAACACAGATTTGTTTGTTCTTGCAGTGTTTACATACGACATTGATAAGAGATAAACTTTGCTAGTTTAAAACACTATGTGGAAATTAAAAACTTTCAGAAAAGCTGCAAAATTAAAACTCATACACAGAACCCCCATGTACCCTATACTGATACTCACTTACTACCATCGTCTCCTGTTTGCCATATCATTCACACATTCATAATGAGCAAGTGTGTATGGATGAAATACTTTTCTCAACTACTGGAGAATTTTTTCAATGTGTAATTTCCTAAGATTACATGTATTTTCTATAACCACTAAAACACTCATACAATCCTTCAATCTGATCACCATTCACATTCCAATTCTGCCAAACAGCCTAACCCAATATTATCGTTCATAGCATTGTCTTTTCCTTCCCATTCAAAAGCAGGCCAGGATCAGATAGCGTACTTACTTTTCAGGTTTCTTTAGTGTTCTTCAATCTGAGCCATTTACACAGCCTCTCTTTGACATCTAAGTCACTGCCATGTTTTGAAGCTGATTCCCATCCCTCCCCTCCTCACATTTGGTTTTTCTGATGCTTACTCACGAGCAGACACCGACTGCTGTTATATGAGAAGTGTGGTGTCCTTTCAGCTGGAGCTCACGATATCCTCCTCACAGGGACAGTCGTTCCGATCACTCATTAAGGCATCATCTGGTTTCCCACCACTTTGTCATTCTTTTTCCCCTTGCAACTAATATGTAACCAGCGGTGTTCATCATGGAAAATGATGAAAATATTATGCTCTTCATCAGAACTTCCAACTTCCTACCTGAGCTCCGGTGCTCCCACTGCTTTTATCAGCCAGCACTCAGAACCCTGCAGTAAACAAGAACCCTCTATTCTGTTTGTATCTTATCACTGATATGGACTCATGGACTCCTACTTTTCAGTGGCTTGTCCTAAAAAAAATCACTGTCACTAATGAATTGGGTCGAGTCCTAGTGTGGAGCTATACGATAAGCACTCAACTGCAAGGTCAATGGTTCAAACTTACCACCTGTTGTTTCTTGGAAACCCTAACAGGGTCACTATGAGTTGAAACCAACTCAATGGCGGCACTTAACAACAATGATTTGATACTCAAACTGTCCAAGAATGACCAGTGGATGGTTTTCAAACTGTTCTCATAGTTTTTCCCTTTAAATTTTTTTTTTTGGTATGTGGAAAAAATACATTCCTTAAAATATCTGCCAGCAACAACTTGCACATTTCGAATTACAAAGGCTTTCAGCTTTGCTTGCTCTGGAGGCTAAAAACTCTACCACTCTGGTGTATGTTCGGGCTCTTGGTTCTATTGCTGCTGCTCCTCTACCATTCCTCCAGGGTCACAGCCTTCTGTCTCTGAGCTGTTGCTGTGGTTAGGTGCCATCAAGTTGGTACTGACTCAGTGACCCTATGCAAAAAAGAATGAAACACTGCCGGTCCGGGGCTAACCTCACAATCATCGCTATGTTTGAGCCCACTACTGCTGCCACTGTGCCAATCCAGCTCATTGGAGGTCTTCCTTTTTTTCCTCCAACCCTCCACCTTACCAAGTATGTTATCCTTCTCTAGTGACTGGTCTCTCTTGATAGTATGTCCAAAGTATGAGAGACAAAGTCTGGCCATCCTGACTTCTAAGGAACACTCTGGGTGTACTTCTTCCAACACCGATCTGTTTGTTCTTTTGGCAGTCTATGGTACTTTCAATATTCTCCCCCAACACCACAACTCTACTGCATCATTTTTTCCACAGTTTTCCTTATTCACTGTCCAACTTTCATAGGCATGTGAGATTATCGAATATACTGCAGACCTCTAACTGACATCTTTGCTCCTCAACAGTTTAAAGAGGTCTTGTGCAGATTTTCCTAACACAATACATGATCTGATTTCTTGGCTGCTGCTTCCATGAGTGTTGATGCTTGATCTGAGCAAAATAAGAGTTCTTTCACAACTTCAACCTTTTCTCCACTGATATGGATGTCGTTTATTGGTCCAGTGGTGAGGATTTCCAATGTGTAGGGGTCTCAGAGTCCAAAGGAAACTTTCTGTCTTCTTTGATGGGAGTGAGATGTCCTCACCCTGTGCTTCTGAGATGGTTCATTTTAATCCCATGTTAGAGTTTCAGGTTTTTACAGTCACATCCAAACCATTATCATCCCATGAATATCTTCTCCTACCTTTTCTTACCAAGACCCAGCAAGACAAAACATTGTTTACAAAGACTGTGGGTAGAATGAGCCATGTGAAATCAATCACTGCACTGCACTTACATACACACAGGGGCCTTCAAAAAATTCAAGAAAGCATACCATTATCTTTCATTACATTTTTCTGAGTTTTTTTAAAGTACCCTCATTCATACATGCCCAAACATATTTTTGGTTGTTGCAAAATTATATACCTCATAGCAATCATTAAGTGCTCCTTTTATCTTGTGCACATTTTAGTGACATTGTTTACCTACATCAAGCTTTGTTACCTTTTCCATCATCAAAAATAGGAAATGTAGGCTAAGCACTGGGCTGCTATCCAAAAGACTGGCACTTCAAACCCACCAGCCACTCCTTGGAAACTCAATACAGGGTTGCTATGAGTTGTAGAATACACAGAGCCACGGTACAAAAAGAAACAATCAATGCTCAACCATTTCAAGAGGCTGCATATGATCAAGAGTCAATGATGCTGAAGGAAGAAGTCCAAGGTGCACCTGACAAAGAACAAGGCTCCAGGAACAGACGGAATGCAAACTGAAATCTTTCAACAAACTGATGTGGTACTGGAAGCACTCACTCATTGATGCCAAGAAATTTGGAAGACAGCTACCTGGCCAGCTGATTGGCAGCGATCCATATTTGTAACTATTCCAAACAGAGGTGACCCAACAGTATGCAGAGGTCTTCAAACAATATATATCACATGCAAGTAAAATTTTACTAAAGATAATTCAAAACCGGCTGCAACAACACATTGACAGGGAACTGCCAGAAGTTAAAAGTTGGATTCAGAAGAGGATATAGAATGAGGGCTATCATTGCTGACGTCAGACGGATCTTAGCTGAAAGCTGAGACTACCAGAAAGACGTTTACCTGTGCTTTACTAACTATGCAAAGGCTTTCTATTGTGTGGATCATGACAAGCTATGGACAGCATTGGGGAGAATGAGTACTCCAGAACACTTAATTGTGCCCATGAGGAACCTGTACATAGACCAAGAGGAAGTCATTTGAAAAGAACAAGGGGGCACTGAATGGTTTAAAATTGGGGAAGGTGTGCATCAGGGTTATATTCTTTCACTATATTTATTTAACCTGTATGCTGAGGCTCATCACATCATCTGAGAATCTACATTATAAGAAGAATGCAGCATCAGGATTGGAGGAAGATGTATTAACAAACCTGCGATATACAGATGATACAACTTTACTTGCTAAAAGTAAAGAGGATGTAAAATCAAAGACCACAGTATTGGGTTGCACCTCAATGTAAAGAAAACAAAATTTCTTACACCTAGAGCAATAAATAACACCAATATAAACTGATAAAAGATTGAAATTGTCAAAGACTTGATTTTGTTCAGATCAACCATCAACATTCATGGAAGCAACAGTTGATAAATTAGACGACGCCCAAACCTGCAGATAGTACCCATTTGACATAGCCTTGATGGCATGATAATCAAACTTGACTAGATGACAATAGGAAAAAAAAAATTTTTTTTTGGATCAAGGAAATGAGGGTAAATTGCTACAATTTGATGAACTTGACCTATATTCATGGAAGTAGTAGCTCAAACACCAATAAGGAAGGAAGAAGTCTTCACATCAAGTATCATGTCCTCTGTACACAGGGTAGATAGAGACAGGCAACTTAAGACACTGGTGACCTAAAATGAGGGGGTGATAAAGGCACAAAGTGACTGGCTTACAAGTTTTCAAAAGGCAGTTTAGTTTAAGAGTGTGCAGGGGAAGGTAGAGTCCCCACTGAATAGTTTTCATCTTGTCTAGATGGGTCTGGTGAAAGAGATGAGGATAAGATTCCTATGATTCAACATTAACTGTTATCATGACTAATTGAGACTGTCACAGTTGTACAGGTAGTTTT
>NW_006408524.1:2298595-2319081 GCF_000296735.1 Chrysochloris asiatica | reverse complement strand
TGGCGACAAAGAAATGGACTGGCACAGTGACAACAGCAGTGGGCTCAAGCGTAATAGCAATTGGGAGGATGGTGCAGGACTGGGCAGATTGTCGTTCTGCTGTGCTTAGGGGGTCACTGAGTTGGAATCAACTCAATGGCACCTAAAAACAATAACACTGGGGAAAACAGTCTGATGGCTCCTCATGAAGAGGTAAATAGCAGAAAGTAACATTCATTTGAGATCTGGTGTTATCGTAACTGCTGCTTCCATGAATGTTAATACGGATCTGAGCAAAATGAAGTCTTTGAAAACATCAATCTTTTCTCCATTAATCATGATTTAGTTTTTAGTGGTAAGGATTTTTGTTTTATGAGGTGCAACCCATACAGATGGCTGTGGTCTTTGATGTTCATCAATGTTTTAAGTCCTCTTCACTTTCAGCAAGAAGGTTGTATCATCTGCACATCGCAGGATGTTAACGAGTCTTTCTCCAATCCTGATGCCACATCCTTATCATAAAACCCAACCTCTCGGATTACTTGTCAGCAGACAGACTGAAGAAGTATGCACTATTCTGCATTATCACCAATGGGTGAGGGTTCCAACTTCTTCTTTTTTTTTCCCATGAAGCTGTTTATTCTTGTTATTAAAACTTGGACTCAAGTAATCCTGGTTATTCTGGAAAAAGTACTTGTCTGTAGGAATCATTTAATCATCCAATCATCCTTTTCTACTATCACCTCTCCATGAAGCACCTTTCTTCTTTGATGAAACATATGAAAATAGAGTTGTGGAAACAATGCTATATATGAGGTCATGGTTACAAGAAGAAAATAATAGTAGTCAAAAGAGACATTGTGTTTGTTTGGAAGTCTTAATGAAAACGTGGCCGATTTCTTCATATATGGAAGTGCAGCATATATTGTACGAAGTTCACCAGCCACTCCGACAGGATTTAAGATGATAAAAAAAATTGTATTGGTTTTATACTGTGAGTAATGAGCCACACCATAAAGATTCTTGAACTCACTTGGACCTCAGTCACAAGCACAGAAGCAGGTACAATTCCTCAAATAAGGCAAATGTCTGGAAAAATTTAAGTGTCTTTTGAATACTTTTATATAAACCTTTGTGTGTTCCTTTCTCCATATAAAAACGTATCATGGTGATAGCTAGAACCAACCACCCGCAGTCATGGCTATGTTGTAAAAGGTGAGCCAGGTGGTGGCCAAGAAGCCCAAGCACCTCCTCTTGCCAGTGGCCTCCCTCTCTTCACCAGCCTCCGAGGCGCCGCCACTGGTGCTGTCCTCTTCGCTGGACGCCACGGTGGACACACACCCAGGGGAGGTGGAAGAGGGGAGGAGCTGAAGCACGGTAGATCTCCTTCAACAATTATTATTTTTCATCTTGTTTGTTTGCTTTTTAAAATCTTAGTGGTCTGAGTGGGTGTGAAATGGTACTTCATGTGGGTTTCAGTTGCATTTCTCTGATGGCTAATGACATGGAGCATCTTTTCCTGTGTCTACTGGCCACTTGGATATCCTCTTTAGTGAAGAGTCTCTCCATGGCCTTTGTACAGTTTTTGGTTAAGTAATCCTTTTAAATTGTAGCAGTTTTCTATGTGTTAGACATCCAGCTATTACTAGTTGTATTTTTATCAGACTTTTTGAGAGTGACTCTTCTACAGTTCATCTGAAGCAGAGCACCCACTGCATGAAGCTCTTGCTATACACACTGCCACCATGCCCTTCGAGCTTGGTCAGTTAATTACCTCTGTGTGTCCCAGTTTCCTCCTCCACATAGTGAGGTCGCCTTGTAAGTCACACATTTAGCTGTGAACAATAGATAAATCAACAAGTGTGATGGTGTTTACCTTGCTTTGGTTTTGTAAGTCACCAGAATGAGCTAGGCTGCTTTGTTCCCCAGCCTGAGTGATCTTGGTCTGAAGCTCCTCAGTTATAAATGATAAGGAATTGCATATTTAAGTTTCATTATGGGTGTTGGTTTGTAAATGCCCTGGCAGGGTGCTTCACTTACTAAAACAGTTTAGTCACTAAATGTGGCCTTTCAAAGAACCAATCAAAGTCATGGGTCAGTTGAAGAGGTTAGACCTGTGCTCAGAAGGAAATGCTTTCTGCACGCCAAGGAGAGCTGAGACAGAGACCAGAGAGAATGGGAGAGACTCACATCTGTTTTTGCAACTTTAAGGAACTACCTTGCCTCATCTACTTTTGTGAAATAAGCTTTCAGTACTCTCGGGGTGAGAGCTTAACAGTTTTCTTTCAAAACTAAACACTTTCTTGCTGTTGAGAGAAAAGAAAGAAATTAAAATGCTTAAGATCTGAATGCCTACTCTTGTGCACATCGTGCTAGGAGCACTGTACATTCTGAGATGGGTGCCTGGTACCACAGCTTATACAAACAGGACTCAACAAGTCTAGTTCAGAAAACCTAGTTACACATAAGAGTTGGATTAAACTTCTAACCTATTACAGATAAGCACTGTCCTTGTATCTCACTGGGTGAGACCAAAGGCCCAAGTGCCTGGCAAGAGTACCCACGGTGGTGTTTCTTCCCAGAACTGGAATTCTGTGTCTGGGACTCTGAACTATCAGCAAGTGCAGGGAAACTCCAAAGAAGATGCATGTTGCTGTTGTTTAAGTAACATCGAGTTGGTTCTGACTCTTAGTGACCCTGTATAGGGTTTCTGAAGAGTGGCTGGTGAGTTTGAACTACTGACCTTGCAGTTCAAACTGACCTTGTGGTTCAGTGCATTATCCTACAGCACCACACTGGGACTCCAAAAGAAGATATATACTTAATATGAAAACTGTAGATGGTGGTGGGGTTGGGGGCAGAATCAGTATGAAACAAACCTGTATAATGGTTTCCCCAGTCACTAGAAGGCTATGAAACCCTCCCCCACAACAATAGGTGTACCTTAAGACTAAATAAATAGCATGTCTAACTACTGTCTTGTTATCTGTTAACATCCCAGAATATATCTTCATATCTGCTGTTAGCCCAGAATGTTCAGCCCCCCGTCTCTATTCCTGTCAATCATATTTTAGGCAGTTATATACAAGAGGGGGTTATGTGTCTAGTATGAAACAAACTACAGCCCCTTCATGGGAGGCCCTGAAAACCAGCAGTGAAGGGAAATCTTCCCAAAAGGCAGAACTCCCATCAGATTCTGAGTGTGCAGAGAAGTGCTCCTCCCAGACTTATAGGCAGCGGCAGCAGTGAACGTCTTACTCGCTTGGCCAAGGCCTAGAAAGTGAAAAATTGGAAGAGCAAGGACAAAAGGTCTGGAGAAGGCAGCTGTGAGACCAGTATCTCACACTTTGATGTCCAAGAGAGAACCAGGTGGCAAGGATGTCTTGGCTAGCAGGTGTCAACCTGCCTGTCCTGTGCCTTACATGAAGAGCTTGTGAATGCAGTGGCCATGGTGGCAGGGATGAAAGCCATACATGATCAACAGCAGGGGGCACTTGTCACCAGAGGTGACCCAGTTACAGCCACTGCGGAATGTTAGACCTGTCACCAACAAAGTCCAATCCTTCAACCTTGATAAGGTTTCATCTCTCAAGGAGACCAGTCAGCTGCTTGAACGCAAACTGAAAATACTGAGCCTTCATCAAGCCTTCTTCAAGCTGACAGTTGGAAATATCTTTGCCCGAGATTGGCATGATCTCTAGATATGGGTTTACCTTTCCTGCCTGAGATGATTCAGACAGCAAGACTACCGAGAGTTCATGGAGTGCACGCCCTATTGAAATGGGACAGGACGTGACATCACCTTGGGTCAGAGAATCCACTCTGTAGCATAGGATGGATGGTGGCAGGTATGTGACAATGAGATTCAACGGTCCTCAAAATTCTGCACTCTCCAAGAGCTGCCAGCCTAAAGCGGACAATCCTGTACATCCCCTTCAAATTTTCATATTTTCATTCCATTTTCCCACCAACATTCTGATGCGTTCTCACACATCTTGAACCAAACGGTGCTGTTTTCTCAACAAGAGTGAACCACACAGAAGTGGCAGCACTGGGCTCAGACACCAATTGTGAGGACGGTGCAGGACCGGGCAGCACTTCATTCTGTTGTGCAGTCGCTACGAGCTGGAAATGACTCGATGGCACCTAATAACATCCCCGAGATGTAGTATGCGCAGGTCTTGGACCACCATCTCTCCCAATGACCTGCTTTTGCTTCCTGCCTCAATTTTAGGCTCTGTGGGTTCTGAGGGCTCTCAGATATAAAACACTTCTACCAAGGGCCACAGAAGGGTCTTTCTAAACAAAACACTACAACAGTTAGCTGGTCATTTTGGATTCCTCATGCCAGCAGACAAATAAGGCAGGAAAGGAGTTACTGATCGGACAGGGTGACTGACTTTGATCACCATGAGGTAGGAATGCTGCTGCATAATTAGGGCACAAAGGTAAGTGTCTGTTGACCCCCTTGTAAATCTCCTGCTATTCCTATGCTGTGTTGTAACAAAATGAGCAAATACAGTACCCATGACCTGTAAGAGCAACATGACCCAGGGCTTAGGATCTGAGGCAAGCTATCCGTAGCACTACGTTGTTGTTGTTGTGTGAAGTACTGTGGAGTCAGTTCTGACTTATAGAGACCCTGTATAGAGCTTCCGAGGAGTGGTTGATGAGCTTGAAGTGCTGATCATGAGATTCAAACCGACACTGCAGTCCAGCACACTAACCACAGCGCCACCCCCAGGACTCCCAATGGTACTACAAGGGGTTGCTATGAGTTGGATGCGACTTGATGGCCGTTAACAACAACAAAGTAGATCCTTGGGTGTGGTGTGACAGATGAGATGAATTCTCCATAGTCTCCCCGAGAATTAAAATGTCCCAGGAAGCCTCAAGTTCAAGTTAAAGCTGTATACCCCCACCTCTACATTTGAAGAGCGCCAAGGTGCCCACTGTGAAGCACAGACCACACGTTTCACTGGGCACTGCTGATACAAGTGCTCATTTGTGGCTGCAGACAAGGGAGGAGTATTAACTACTTAATAAAGCTTCGAGGAAAAATTTACTTACATGCTAAACAAAGCACTGCTCAACATAATGAACATGTAGAAAACAGAATCTACAATTCATTTCTTGTAAACTTTATTAGTGTACATTCTAAACACAAAACTAACAAACAAAACCTTTCAGTAAAGAGCCACATGGGAGAACAAGGACCTAAACACTTCCTCAGCACTGGAGAATTGTATTGTTCTTATTGCTGATTTTTACATTATCCAAACAATAAATGTGCAATTTAAAAACGTAGTATGAAAAATTGTATAACAAAAAACAAAACCTATAAACCATTTCCCACAGGCACCCACTTCTAAGTCTTCTATTTCTACTAAATAATTATTATACAGTTCAATTACTTATGATGATGCTTCTACTGGAAATCTACTGGATTAAGTTGAGATGAAGGATTAAGGAGTGGGATGAGGGGGTTACGGAGTCCTGGTGTGGCACTGTAGGATAAGCACTGGGCTGCTGTAACTATAAGGTCAGCAGTTCAAACCCACCAGCTGCTCCTAGAAAACTATACAGTGTAGCTACAAGTAGGAACCGACTAGACAGCACTTAACAAGCAAAGATTCAATTGGAACTAAGAATGAAGAAGGTATGACTTTGATTGCCTTGGGTGCATGGTCCGAGTCTAATACACAGGACTGCTGCGGCAGTTTGTTCTCTCACTCTGGATGCTGTGTCTGGCTCATGTCCTCCTAACCTTCAGTCCCTGGGACGTGTGGCCTACCAGCTCCCCCGGCCTTGAGGAACAAGCAGCCTGCTGTCTCCTCTCCTGAGACTACTTGAGTGAGAAGAACCCTCCAGGTTGATCTCTGAACTAAGGATCTGGACTGCCAGGCTCCACAATGTGTGAGCCATGGCCTCGACAGCTGCTCAAGTCTTTTTCTCTTTGCATAGTTAGGCTGTGCCATATTCTTGTCACAGGTCATTACTGGGTCTTCCTCCAGCCCCTCTCTTATTCATAGAGCCTGGTTCCTCAGATTATTTATTTGCTCAACGTACAGAGTGAATATCTATGGTGGAAGGATACAACCCTGATGCACACCTTTCCTATCTTGGACCATGCGATATTCCCCATTCTGTTCTAACAACTGCCTCCTGGTCCACATGTAGGTTCCTCATGAGCACAATTAAGTGTTCCGGAATTCCCATCCTTCCCAGTGTTATTCATCGTTTGTTATGATCCACACACACAGCTGAATGTTTTTGCATAGTCAAAATAACACAAGTAAACAACTGTCTGGTATTCTCTGCTTTCTGTCAAGATCCATCTGACTTCAGAAATGATATCCTTAATTCCACGTCTTATTCTGAATCTGCTCTGAGTACCTGGCAGTTCCCTACCAATGTACCGCTAAAACCTCTTTTGTATCATGTTCATCAAAATTTTACTTGCATTTGATATTATTGACATTGTTTGATAATTTCCACATTTATCTTTCATTTGAATGGGTATGAATACTCTTCTAGTCAGCTGGCCAGGTAGGTGTCTTCCAAATTTCTTGCCGTAGATGAGTGACACCTCCAGTACTGCATCCCTTAACTCAATGCCTATCGGTTATTGGTATATAATCAATTCCTGAAGCCTTGTTTCTTTGAAAATGCCTTCAGTGTAGCTTGGACTTCTTCCACTGGTCCTTGATCATCTGCTACCTCCTAAAATGGCTGAACATAGACAAAGTCTTATTGGTACAGTGACTCTGTATTCTTTCCATCTTCTTGTAATGCTCTCTGAATCATTCAAATATGTGCCCACAGAACCCTTCAATATTGCAACTTGAGCCTTTAATTTGTTAATCAGTTCTTTCAGCTTCAGAAATTCTGAGTACGTTCTTCCTTTGTGGTTTTCTAACTTCAGGCCCTTGCACATCTCATTATAATACTTGACTCTGCTTATCAAGATGCCCTTTGAAATCTTCTGTTCAGGTTTTATTTCATTTCTTCCTTTCGCTTTAGCTATTCTACACTGAAGTGCAAGTTTCAGAGTTTCTAAGCCACGTATACCACAATTACACTCTTTCATGTACATCTTTTTATTTTTTCCTAACTAAAACTTTATTTTAAGATCATTCTAAATCCACAGGCCCACTGTACTCTGTATCTTGTTACTCACCATAACATTTTACAAAATCACCACCACCACACTGGTATCAGTGGTGGAGATGTAGAATGCATCTGTCCTCACAGGAATCCTACATACTAACCTTCTACATACAGCACACCTGCTTCCTCCCACCTGACCTCAACTCCCAGCAAACCACAACCTGGTCTGCATCTCTCGAACTTTGTCCTCTCAAGAATGTTTTATGAAGGGAACAGTAACAGTAAGAAGCCTTTTGGGATTTGGGCATTTTTTCCACTCAGCAGAATTCTCTGAGAGTTCATCCACGTTGTTGCTTGCGTCAACAGCTTATTTCTGTTTATTGGAGTCCGGGGGTGGTACTGTAGAATAAGCACTGGACTGCTAACAGCAAGGTTGGTGGTTCAAACCCATTAGCCGCTCCTCAGGAACCCTGTACAGGTTCACTGAGTCAAGACCAACTTCATGGCACGTAGCAATACTATATGGAATGGACACACTACATTTTGTCTAGTTATGCACCTACTCAGGACATATGGTTTGTAAGTTTCCTGTCTCCAGATTTGTCTTTTGACAAATTAGGCTTTGTGCCATTTTCTTTTAACAAGAGTTCTGGTAGAGAAGTGGATTAAGTACTGGACTGCAAACCACAAGGTCAATGGTTGAAACCCAGCAACTGCTGTGTGGGAGAAAGACGAGGGTTTCTGCTTCCAAATGATTTACAGCCCCAAAACCCTGTGAGGCAGCCCTACTCTGTGTACAGGGGTCCCTATGAGTCGGAAGCAGCCCAACAGCAGGGGGGTGATTTCTTCTCACACTTTTCCAACCCCGTCCTCTTTCTCCTCTTCTTCTGGACTTGGATGACACAGCAGTATGGGGGTAGAAAGTCAGATCCCCACTTAGCCTCTGATGACATCCAGGTAGAGGCATGATGGGAGTTTTGGTTCACCTTTAGGCCTCTGCTATATCTTCCGAGATAAGAAGTCATAGCTGTTGTAGTTCTTAAGTGCCGTCTAGTTGGTTCTGACTCCTATCAACCCTTTATTAGGTTTACGAGGGTGAGTTTGAACCACCGACCTGACAGTTTAAACTGACTTTGTGGTCCAGTGCTTATCTCACAGTGCCACACCAGGACTCCAGATGAGAGAATCAGAAATACCTAAATGTCTGCTATTGCCTGTTGTTGTTAAGCGCTGTTGAATAGGTTCCAACTCATAATTATCCTGTGTAGGGTTTCCGAGGAGCCACTGGTGGATTTGAATCACCCATCTTGTGGTTCAAACTGACCTATGGCGCCACCCCAGGAGCTGTGTGGGGAGTCCTGCCCAGTTTCATTGTTTTTGTTTATTCTCCTCCTCCTCTGCCTCTTTCCATTCCCTTGAATTTATCTTTTCTATTGCTGCCTTTGTCATTCCTTCTGCTTTTCATTTCACCTCTTCTTTTTATTTTGTCTCTTTGGATATTTCTTCACTACTCTCTACTCTATTTCCATTTTTATCTTTCATCTCCCTGGTTTTTCTAAGTTTTTTTCTGTTTTGTTTTTTACTTTCTTCCTTTAATTTTCTCTATTTTGGATAGCTCCATTTTCCTGTCACTGTTTCCTCGAGTTTTCCTTAAGTGCTTTTATAATTTCTTCCAATCATCTTCTCTCTTCTTTTTCTCTTTTCTAGCTCCGCTTCTCTGCCTCTCTTTTGTCTTTAGAGTTATTATATTATCATTATTTTCTCCTGGTTGCTGCCTGCTTTTCTTTTTTCTCTTTCTTAATTTTTCTTTTCATTGTTGGTTTCTTGTTTGTTTATCATTTTATTTTCTTGTGTGTATGCAAGGGAGGGGTTTTCTCTTTCCCACCCATAAGGAGACAGCAAGTATGCCCATACTGCTCAGACACAAGCCTACCCTCTGCGACTCTACCCACTGGGCAAGAGCCAATACCAGCTCCTGTACCACCTGGTCAATGGTACACAGCCACCCAAACCAGCCAAAGCCAACCTAAACTGGGCTGCACAAGAATATACAAGAATGGTATACATGCTCCATTCTCTAACTATACCCACAGGAGGCAGCTGGTGAGAAGTTCAGAACACATCAACATACAATACAATCAGCAATGAAGTACAAATAGGGAAATTCCACAACAGCCCAGAGACAATATACAATTTTAGCTCACAAGAAAAAACAAGAGAGAATGGCTCAAACAAATGACCAAGATGCACAGCCAGAAGATGTTTCTGAGGAAGAAAAGGCAACAGAACTAACTGAAAAAGAATTCAATAGAATGATAATTAGGTATCTTCAAAGGATCAAAAGATTAAGGAAAGCAAGGAGAACAACAAAAAAAAACTTTAGAAGAATTCAGGAAAGTATTTCAAGAGCAAGCAGAAGAAATGCAAAGTTTGAAACAATATAAAACCTGCCATTTGAAACCCAGCAGATTAATACTAAGATTTCAGAAATGGACTTCTTGTTGAAAGGTCAAAGGAGTAGATTCGAAACAATGGAAGCCCAAATTAATTAGCCTGAACATAAATTTCTCAGTACTAGTGACACTGGGACATTTCCTGATAATCATAAACTAAAGGAATTTGTATTATCCAGACCAACTTTACAAAAAAAATGCTAAAGGGTATTCTTTGGACTGAAAACCAGCAACAGCAGACAACAACCTGAGATTATCACACACAACACCACTACACAGAACTCAATCCAGATACAGAAGTACTTAAAGTAAAACATATCTATAAGATGGAAAACAGGGAACCAGAGGTATCTATAATGAAGTCAGCCACAAAGCAAAAAGAGGGAATAGTGTAGATACAGCACTTCCAAATAGCAAGGAAGTCAAGTTGATTTCAAGATAAAATAAACTGTTTTAAACGGGGGGAAAATGAATAAATTACAGGATAACCTCATTAGGAAATTAATAAACCTGCACATCAAAATAAAAAAGAGAAAAATCAGATAGATTCAGTAAACATTAACACAACAGAAATGAAAAGAAAAAGAAAATCCACACATGAACTCAGCACAGAAAATTAAGTGGAACAAAGAGACGAGCAACAACACAAAAACACACACAGAAAAATGCTAGCAATCAATTCATACCTATCGATAATTACAGTAAATGGATTAAATGTACCACTCAAGAGACACATCAGAAAAATGACAACAGCATAAGTGCCCATCGACAGAAGAATGGCTAAACAAACTTTGGTACGTGCACACAATGGCATACTACGCGCAATACTGAAGAATAACGATGAATCTGTGAACCACCTCACAACATGGATGAACCTGGAGGACATTATGCTGAGTGAAATCAGTCAGTCACAAAAGGGCAATACTGTACGAGACCAATGTTGTGAAAAGTTAAGGAAAGGTTTTCTTGATAAAAGAAACCATCTATGATGGCTATGGAACCGGGGCATGGGGAGGAGAGCGACAGGAAAATTATTTACGGTCCAGAGGGTAGACACATGTTCCCATGGGTGACAGGGCCGGCAATAGACAACAAGAGAGAGGCTGACAGAGGAAAGATGAATGTGGCAGGAGACACAGGGAGGAATGCAACAGTTCAAGTGAACAGAGATAATGCCGTTAACTGTTGGTACACAGAGGGGATTGCACCCATGTAGTGAAGCAAAGCGTAAGGTTTGCTGAATGTAAAACTGATGATCTGCTTGTAAACCTTCACTCAATCCCCAAAAAACAGTTAAATTTAAAAAAAGATAGCAAATACTGCTCATGGCAGACATTCTTTACTAATTAAGGTGAACAACTGTGAATAAGGAAGACTGTAGAATAATTGATGCTTTTGAGTTATGGTGTTGCAGGAGAATACTGAAAGTGCCATGGGCTGCCAAAAGAACCAACATATCCGTTTTGGAAGAAGTGCAGCCAGAATGCTCCTTGGAGGCCAACATGGCCAAACTTTGTCTCTCATACTTAGGACATATTGTCAGGAGGGACCAGTCGCTGGAGAAGGATATCATGTTTGGTAGAGTGGAAGGTCAGAGAAAAAAAGGAAGACCCCAATGAGATGGAATGGCCAAGTGGCAGCATCAATGGACTCAAGCGTGACAACAATGGTGAGGCTGGCCCAGGATCGGGCAGTGTTTCATTCTGCTGTGCATAAGGTTGCTGTGAGTTGGTACCAACTTGATGACACCTAATCACAACACGTGCTCACTAATTAAGGTGACCTTGTTGTTGTTATGTGCCGTGGAGTAGGTTCGACTCATAGCGACCCTGTACAGGGTTTCCGAGGCTGTAAATCTTTACGGGACCAGAACGCCTCATCTTTCTCCCGCAGAGCCGCTGGGAGTTTCGAACTGCTGACCTTGTGGTTGGCAGCCTGACTCGTAACCACTACGCTACCAGAGCTCCTTCTAATTAAGGTCACCTACTGTTTACTAATTAAGGAGCTCTGGTAGCTTAGTGGTTACAAATCGGGTTGCTAACCTCAAAGTTGGCAGTTCGAAACTACCAGCTGTTCTGCAGAAGAAAGATGAGTCTTTCTGCTCCTGTAAAGATTTGCAGCCTTGGAAACCCTGTGCAGAGTCACTATGAGTTAGAACCGACTCTATGGTACTAAACAACAACAACTGTTTACTAATTAAAGTGAACTACTGTTTACTAATTAAGGTAAACTACTGTTTGGTTTTAAGATTTCAGCAGGTATTTTTGGTTTAAAATATTAAGATTATCTCAGGGCAAAAGTTTCAGAGGTTCATCCAGCATTCATGGCTCCAGAAAAGCTGAATTCCATGACACTTTGAATTTCTGTTCTGCATTTTTCCTTTTACTCAGGATTTTCCTATGTGATCTTTGATCTACATGTTCAATAATGGTAGCTGGGCACCAAATGCTTCTATTTTCATGACAAAGCAGCAGCTGTTCATGAAGGCTATTTGCCGTATACCATTTCCTCTTCCTATTTCTGGCTCTCCTCTTCTGTCACTCCAGGCAAGGAGTGACCAATCATTGTGTCTTCAAGATATTTTCTACCTAAATATATAAAATATATTTCCCTGTCCTAACATCTACTTGAATTGGTTGCTTTTTAGACCTATTCTCCTCAGATTCATAACCAGAACATCGCTTTTCTGTTACCTTGGGAATTACCTTTGCCTCTTTTCTGTTAGATCCTGAATTCTGAATTCCATGTTTCCTCCCTTCTTGGTTTAAACCGTATGTTTTAATGAAGCACATCCTTCAGTAACTTTCTCAGGATGGGTTCATGCACATTTACTCTATTCACTATATGGAAATCCTTCATGCCTGGAGAACTATGTCCTTTAAATAATTCTAGGAGTGTTCCTATATTACTGTCTTAGTAATGTCTTCATTTCTCTGCGCTTTCTTCTAATGAATTAGTTTCTGAACCTTCTGAATCGAGCCACTAATTTTCTTTTTCTCTCTTTCTTATCTTCTGCTTACTAATTTTTTTTCTTAAATGTTTTATTGTGAATTATGTGATAGTTTACATGGGAGAACATTAGTTTTACATTCATTCTATCATATATCGTCTCATTGCCATGGTTATCATCCCCTCCATGCATTCTTTCCCCTGTACCCCCCAGGTCTTCAGCACACAGTTGCTCTCCCTCTCTGGATCTAAAGTCTCCAGCTGCTCCATCGCTCCACGTCATCATCTCTGCCTCCATTTCAGGCATCACTGCTTCTCTGGGTAGGGTCCCGCTCCCTGCTCTTCTCCCTTGATGGTCCTAGGGGCCTCCGCTCCTAGACTGAAAAGTTAATCACTCCCCTCCTTGCTATAAAACGTCTACCTTTACATTTCCAACCCTCACAATCAGTCCTGATAACAATTATTCACTATTGTATCACAAGAGACCCATCTGCATTTCATTGCATCAGCCCCGCCTAGACAGACTGAATACTACTCACTGGAGATTCTACCTTCCTCCAGGCCCTCTGGATCTCGGTTCCCTCTTGAAAGCTTGTAAGCCAGTCACTTCTTGCCTTTGTAGTCCCCCGCCCCCCATTTTGGGTAGCCAATGTCCAAGTTGCCCATTCCTGTCTACTCTGTGTGTGGAGGGTGTGGGAATGATTCTTGTTGTAAAGACTTGTTCCCTCTTTTGAGCTACTGCTTCCATAGGAGTAGTCAAGTTCATCAAATTGTATGAGAATACTTTTTTTTTTTTTCCTCTTCTTTTTACTTCTGGTTGAGCTCTGATCATCCAGTCACTGAAGCCAGGATAAGTGGGTATTATCTGCAAGTGTGGGTGTTCTTATGCATATGCCCTCTCTTCTTATCAGCTGGACGCTTCACTCTCCACTCTAGTCCTCTGTGGCTATGTCACTGACTCTGGGCCCAAGAGTCCCCAGGTCTTGCCACACTGCTGGTCAACCAGGTCTTCACCTGGGCTCACAGAAGTCTATTGAACGTTGTAGGGCTTAGCTCACCGCTTCATTGCTGTTTTTCCCTCACTTCCCCTTATCGGTGTTGAGCGTGGTCACCAATCAGAGCGTGTAGTCCCATTGAGTCTTAGTCTTGGAAGGGGGTTTGCACTGAGGGGACCCGACCACTTGCCTTGATGTTTCCTGGGCAAGCAAGTTGCTTGTTTGCTTACTAATTTTCTAACTCTGTGTTTTGGTTATCTTTTCTGGCAGATTTTCTTGACTATAATCCCTATATTGAACTTTTGAAGAAATATAATTAACGTATTTTGATTCTAAAAGTTCTTTCCCACCTTTCCTTAATTTAGAAGTAGAATCCTGTTAACTTTGTACTTATAACATTTTCCCTTATGTTTCTGAGATTTTATATATATGTGAGTTATTTTGTGGTTCCCTGTCCCCTAGTTTCTACATTGTCACTATTTCATTCTTGTTTACTATTTGTCTTGAGCTCTTCTAGGTTAAAACCTCTCCTCAAATGTGTGCTCACCCTTGGCTGCCTAAGGAACTCTGCATCCACGCTGGAAAGCATCCAGGGTAATCACCAAGTGCCAGGGTCTGGCCGTGCCTGCATGAACAGCTCGGCTTCCCCAAGCAAAGCACCCTTGCCAGGATTCTCTTGGGTAAAGGCCTAGCTGAGGTCTTCTGGAAGCCTGACAGAAAAAGATCAGGAATCTCACTCTTCATCATGCTCTGACTTAACTCTCTTGTTCCAATCTGGGTCTTCACCCTACTGTGCCTAGTGTCCCTGTGTTCAGGTCTTTCGAGTCTAATTTCTCTACAGAGGAAGCCTCCTATCTCTCAAAGGAGAGGAGAAAGGCTAGCCATCGGACTGCACCAGGCCAGAGTAGGATACCTGCGCAAACATGAAAGCAGTTCCATGCCTCCCTCCAGCCCCACTGGTTGTTCTCTTCCAAGTCTAGGAACATCTTTCTTCCACTGTCGTCTTTCTCCCTATGCTCTCGGACCTGTGGCTTTATAAATGAAAGTATTCATTTAGTTTCATTTTCATGCATTTTGCGGAGTGAATGAGAATCAGCATACACATTTTATGTGACAGGTTTAACCACAAGTCATCTTTCTGGGCACAGGCTTCGGAATCTATAAAAGACTTCAAAAGCACGGAACCTAGGAGACCTGGGTTCTAAATTGTGACACGAAGTAGCTCCAGGACCTCCATCGACTGTTTACACCTGCAAAGTACAAGTGACTGTGAGCATTTCTCCCAGTTCTGGGCTGCCACTTTGGGTACAACAGCACCTTGCTATTAGACAGTGCTCACTTCTCAGATCTATTACCACAGGCAAGACAAGTGGAAGAGTTAAAGGAGCACTCAGTGAAGGTGCTTGAATAAACTACATAGCATCAGGTGGCTAAAAGGCATTACCTCTGCTGCTGTCTGGCACTTACTGCACCGTGTCTGAGACGACCTACCTTCACTTCCTTTTCGATGTAGTCATTCAGCAGTATGTCTGGCTCGACGCGGTCAGGCAATGACAGCACCACAGTGTGCAGAGGGCGCCTCTCCGTCACCTTCTCATGGGCTTTCTTATCTCGGCTCTTTTCACCTTTGAGGAACACGCGTTTAAATGGCGACACAATTCCAGGCTGCAAGCAAAAATGGCAATGATTGGATCTCATGATTTATAAGTTCTTGGTTTGGCATGATGGTAAACAAGCAGAAGAAGCCAAAACCACTGCCAAGATGTTGCTGTTGCTAAGTGCCTTCGAGTCAGTTCCGACCCACAGTGACCCTGTACAGGGTTTCCAAGGAGCAGCTGGTAAGCCTGAACCACTGACTTTGTGGTTCAAACTCACTTTGCAGTCTAGCACATTAACCCACAGTGCCACAATGGTATGCCTATGCAAACAGGAGCTGACAATTTGCTAGGCTGTTGAAAAAGGATCAAGAAAACAGACATAGTTTTGTAAGCGGGACCTTGGTTCCTGTGGGACCAGCAGGCAGAAACAGACAGAGAACGGGGTCGGGGGAAGGTGGGGGGTGCTGCCCTCTGGTGACGAAAGTCCAGATTCTTTCCCCAGTTTATACAACAGTCAGGAAGTCAAGGGCCAGTTCTCCTCAAGGCACTGACAACATTAGCTGGCAAGAGGACAGAAAGTACTTCCCCTGGAACACAAGAAATGTAACATGCACTCCAACTCTTGCTGGCTTCTGGAAGCTTACTGCTTTTCAGGGAACTCTGAGAAAGCAGCTGTGGACAGTGGCCCCCTGCTGGCATCAACAAAGAGCATATTTCACAGGCCACCTGGCCACTTCACCCTTCTCTTCTATAGGAGACTTTCCTGAGTGAACTCTATACATGCCTTTCCTCCTGGAAGCCTGGGTGGGGTAGAGCTAGACGGTGACAGGCCTATAAAAGGGCAAGCTTCATTCAGCAGAAAAGAAAATCTCCCCCAGGAATTCCTAGGAAAAGGCCTGCTGCCTCCTGCTAATGCCTCTGTAAAAGAAAACACCAAACCAAAAGCCAATTTGTGCCAGCTGCAACTCAAATCTATCAGCCATCTGAAGTCATCAGACCGAGGATGGGGTCACACAACTGGACTGGTGTCCCTGGTGCCAGAGAAGCCAGGGAAGCACAGTCCTTACTCCTCACAGTGGTCAGTGCTGTCCAGAGGCACCCAAACACAGAGCGAACATGTCACAGACATGCAACCAAATACAGCGCTGCAAAATATGTACAGGGGCACATCAAATCCAAGGAAAATTCTATTATCTTTTCATCTCATTCCTTCATGAACTTTTTGAAGCCCTCTCTCTCTTATAGGAGAGTGAGAAGTTATGGGCTTTATTACATTATAAGCTAATAAGACCAACACACTCAGCTGTCACTGGTGAAATGGGATCATGGTACCTGTGCAATTGTCACAGGCAAGCTGCAGTGAGTCACACAGCCACGGGTATCAGCAGAGACTCATCAGGGCTGCTTCCTCTCCGGTCCTGTGAGCTGCCCTGCACTCTGACCCAGCCCCTCTGTTCCCCACATCCTCACCGTAGGCCCCACCCTGGCATCACTCTTCGCTTTCACAGACCAATTGTGACAGCCATCAATTCTGCTAGAACCCATCCTTTCGCCCAGTTCTCAAAAGCAGATAGCCCAAGCTCTTCCCTCTGCAGCCCATCTTCAGTGACCCCACCCCACCCTTCCCATTCTCACAGCCACACCCACATCCAGTCCCTCAACATCCTGCAGAGGAAATGAGGGTGAGCGTGAGGGAGACTGGCACAAGCGGGTCACTAGAGGAAGAGGACACGACATAAATGGAGTCTCGTTACTTGCCTCACTATTCTGGTTCGAATTTACAATCTTTCATCAGGAGGACTAAAAATGGCAACAGTCTTCCATAGCACGCTCTACTTAGCTGGGCTCAAGGATTGATTGCAATGTCCACACAGAACTCAGATTCCATCTATGAGAGAAGTTACAGGTTCTAATTCAGGGTCAAGCACATTCAGGGCACAGTTCTCTCAGTCAGGACAGCCTCTCCTCAGCTGTGCTCAGACAGCGTTACAAAGTTCCCTTAAAGGTTGCTGATAAACGCTCACACGGCACACTGTTCCACCCCAGCCTCAACCTGAAAATACTCAGCTCTAGTTCTGTGGGTCAGCAAATCCAGCTCCCCAATTCAGCGTCTGGAGGCACCTCACTCTGCGAGCAAGCTTCCCACCCCACACCACTCAGCTCCACTGGCTCCACGGAAGGGAGAGCACTGGCTCTTGGGTCTTGCTGCTGTCACCACTCTGCCCTTTGCTGGTATAACCGCATTCTGTCCCTGGGCTGTGGAACCTCTGGGAGCAAGAGGCTCAGGTTCCAAAGGACACAATCTACCCCTGACTCTTCCTCCTTCCTGCTTCTCAGTGGCTCACTTAAAGTCCAGCAGGACACCAAAATTAGCCCTGTTAGCAATCCCTTACAACTAAATCAAACCATGTATCACCATCATGCGCCACCTTCTCTTATCCAGACTCAGTAGGAACAAGTCACTTGGTGGACATTTACAAGGGCGATGGCAACAACAACAACCTCCAACTGACAAAACCATACCAACCCATGCTGTCAAGAGTTGATTCTGACTCGTGCTCAGAGAGCATGAACAGTTAAACACACGAGATCCAAATCACCAAACTAGGCATAGAATGGCCTGTGACTCCAACGCAGCAACCAGCCAGTGAAGCTCTGAGGCCTGTTAGGGTTTGTCGTCTTTATTCACATCACTACCTGTGAGCCCAGGATGACTCTGGACAAGGGGTAGAACACCGTGTATTCAGGGGAAAGCCCAGAGGTTGGAAAGAGTAAGGACCAATTGGCTACAATGGGGAGTTCACTGATGAGAAACCGGAATGGAACAGAACTCTCAACATTCAGTAATGTAACACCAGTTAGATAAAACTGGAACCTTTTCAGGGCCTGCTGCAGACAGACAAGCTACATATGACCACGATTCCTGTTCTGGCTGATGGCCCACCATAGAAGTACTCTTAAAAGGCTATGATGCTCCGGCACAGGAAAATACTGTGCACAGGTATTTTCTGGCATCTAGTAAAGGAGCTCTGGTAGCGTAGTGGTTACGAATCGGGCTGTGAACCTCAAGGTCAGCAGTTCGAAACTACCAGTGGTTCCGCGGGAGAAAGATGAGGCGTTCTGCTCCCATAAAGATTTACAGCCTCGGAAGCCCTGTGCAGGGTCGCTATGAGTCGGAACCTACTCCATGGCACTTAACAACAACAGTATGGGTAAGGAGTCCTGGTGTGGCACTGTGGGATAAGCACTGGACCGCAAGGTCGGCGGTTCACATTCACCAGCAGTGCCTCAGAAACCCTACGAAGGGTTGCTGTGAGTGGGAACCGACTTGATGGCACTCACCAACAACAATTATGGAAAAGGCACTGTCCATAAGACTGTGGAGAGATAAGGCAGGCATATAACAGATCCCCACATATTTCTCAGTCTGTCGTACTGTGGTGGCTTCAGTGCTCTGTGATGTTGGAAGCTATGCCACTGGTGTTGCAAATCCCAGCAGAGTCACCCACGGTGAACAGGTTTCAGGAGAGCTTCTAGACACAGACAGACTAGGGAGAAGGGACAGGTGGTCCATTCCAAAGGGTTAGGCACTGACCCTTACAATTAGCACTGAGGTACTGTCTGACAGAGTAAGGAGAGCAAGTCCCACGGGCTGGAAGGCAGTAAAAATAAAACTGAGGAAGAGCTGCTTTGTCAAAGTAGAATCAGCCTTAACCATGTGGATGGGGCAAAGTTTTCAGGATCTTCAACTGCTGACAGATACAAACGAGAAGAATTAACATCCACTGATAATCGGAACATGAAATCTACTTAGTATGAATCTAAGAAAATCAGAAGTTGTTGAAAATTAACTGAAACACATAAATATTGATATGTTATGCCTTAGTGAGCTGAAATGAACTCATATTGGCCATTGTGAATCGGAGGATCACATGGTTTACTGTGGTGGGAACAACACACTGAAAAGGAATGGTGTCACATTCATTAAAAAAAACCCCAACAAACCCATGTCAAGATCTTTCTTGAAATACATGGCATCTGGGATAGGGTAATATCTATGCTATACGTCTAAAAGGAAGATCATCTAACATAGTTATTATTTAAATTTACACACATATCACCATAGCAAGAGATGAGAAAATTAAAGAATTCTACCAACAAACAAATCTGTGTTGGAAGAAATACAGCCAGGATGGCGAGACTTCATCTCTCACACTTCAAACATGTATTATCAAGAGGGACCAGTCCCTGAGAACATCATGCTTGGTAAAGTGGAGGGTCAGTGAAAAAAGAGGAAGACTCCCAACGAGATGGACTGGCACAGTGGCAGCAGCAGTGGGCTCAGACAGAACAACTGTGAGGCTGGTGCAGGACCGGCTGTACTTCATTCTGTTGTGCATGAGGTCGCTATGAGTTGGAACGGACTCAATGGCACCTAACAATCAACTTCTTCAGTCTGAAACTAATTAAACATAAAATCAAGATAGGCCGATAATTATTAGTGATTGGAATGCAAATGTTGGAAGCAAGGAGGAGGGATCAATAGTTGGAAAATGTGGCCTTCATAATACAAATGATGCTGGAAATTGAGGGACACAATTTTTCAAGACCAACAACCTACTCATCGCAAAAGATCTTTTTTCATCAATATAAACAGCGACTATACATACGGACCTTGCCTTAACGAATACACAGGAATTACATAGACTAAATACACGGGAAAAGGCCATGAAGACGCTTCATAGTACCACCCAAAACAAGGCCGGGGACAGACTGTGGAACAGACCATCAGCTCTCATACTCAAGGTCAGGCCAAAGCTAAAGAAATCACAGAGAAACAACATACGACCTTGAGTATATCCCACCTGAATTTGGGAAGCATCTAAGAACAGATCTGATTCACCAAACAATTGTGATCAAAAGCCAGAGTTGTAGGATGACATCAAGAGCATTACACATGAAGGCAGAAGATGTGAAACAAAATGGGGTTATAATTTATCTTTCATTCCAGGAACAGAGGCCCTCAGGACCATCAAGAAGGAAGAGCATGGGTGGCATATGGGATTCTAAGCAGAGAAGCTGCAGCAGCAGAGAGGAGGCAGACGTGATGGCACAGAGAGACAGAGCAGCTAAGGACTCATGGATGAGAAAGGCTGTGTGCCCATGGGCAGGAGGCTGGCTTGTAAAATGTGCCCTTTGGTCACTTAAATGAATAAACACAGGGTAGGGAATAGACACAGGATAGTTTGGGTGCTGGGGAGGGGAGCAATACACAAGAATCGGTAGGGAAATGGAAGAACAAGGTGGATGGGAGAACAGTTAAGCTGCTTTGCATGGGCTAAGTGGGACAGAGGTAAATAATGATGTATGTACAACCTTGGAACAACAGGGCTCTGGGATAC
>NW_006408524.1:2295910-2296755 GCF_000296735.1 Chrysochloris asiatica | reverse complement strand
CCTTTATTCACAATAAAAGCTTTAAAAAGGAAAGGAAAAACATTATACATGAAGAAAGCAAAAGGTCATTAAAAAGGCCAAAGTGCATGTCAGAAAAGAGAGACTCTGAAACTTGCTTCTGAACATCAGAATAGTTGGAGCTAACAGAAAAAATAATGAAATAAAGATGCTGAACAGAAATTTACAAAAGGTAGCTCCAGAAGACAAATTTAAGTATTACAGTGAAATGTGCAAAGATCTGGAGTTAGAAAATCAAAAGGAGAGAATACACTCAGCTTTTCTTAAGCTGAGAGAAATGAAG
Organism: Chrysochloris asiatica; assembly: GCF_000296735.1. Taxonomy (NCBI): domain Eukaryota; kingdom Metazoa; phylum Chordata; class Mammalia; order Afrosoricida; family Chrysochloridae; genus Chrysochloris; species Chrysochloris asiatica. Next base: position 2,296,454 of record NW_006408524.1, on the reverse strand, counting down.
AGTCAATTTAAACTTCAACTTCTAATACTGAAGGACCCAATACAATACAATCTTGCTAAAAGTGAAGAGGAATTAATATACTTGCAGATGGAGATCAAAGACCACAGCCTTCAGTATGGATTGTACCTCAATGTAACGAAAACAGAAATTCTCACAACTGGAGCAATAAATAACATTATGATAAGCAAAGAAAAGACTGAAGCTGTCAAAGACTTCATTTTTCTTGAATTCACAATCGACACTCTTGGAAGTAGCAGTCAATAAACTGAACGATGTATTGCATTAAGCAAATCTGCTATACAAGACCTCTTCAAAGTGCTCAAGAGCAAAGATTTCAGTTTGAGAACTAAAATGCACCTGACCAAAGCCATGGTATTTTCAATAGCCCCATAAGCGTGCGAAAGCTAGACAATAAATAAGGAAGACTGTATTAGAAGAACTGACACCATCTGAGATATAGTGTTGGAGAAGAGTATTAAAGATTAATGGATTTCCAGAAGAACAAACAAATCTGTGCTGGAAGAAGTACAATCAGAACGCTCCA
>NW_006408524.1:2293064-2294635 GCF_000296735.1 Chrysochloris asiatica | reverse complement strand
GAAGCATGAGAGACATCTGCTGAGCACATAATCCTAGAAGCTGGACTATCTGACGAAAAACACAGCATTAGTACTGAAGGAAGGCTCACTAATAAACTGCGATATACAGATCACACAAAGATGCTTGCTGAAAGTGAAAAGGACTTGAAGCACTTTCTCATGAGATCAAAGAATACAGTTTTCAGAATGAATTACAACTCAATGTAAAGAAAACAAAAACATTCACAACTGGACCAATAAACAACATCATAAGAAATGTAGAAAAGATTAAAGTTGTCAAGGGTTTCATTTTACTTGGATCCACCATCAATGCTCATGGAAGCAGCAGTCAAGAAGTCAAAAGACATATTACATTGGGCAAACCTGTTGCAAAGGACTTCTTTAAAGTGTTAAAGAACAAAAGAGATGTCAATTTTAAAACTAAGGTGCACTTGACCCAAGTCATGATATTTTCAATTGCCTCAGAAGTGTGTGAAAGATGGACAATGAATTAGGAAAACCAGAAAAGAACTGACGCATTTGCGCTGTGGTGTTGCTGAAGAATATTGAATAAATCATGGACTGCCAGAAGAACAAACAAATCTGTCTTGGAAAGAGTACAGCCAGAGTGGCTCTAACAAGCAAGAATGACCAGGCTTCGCCTCAAGTACTGTGGCCAGATCTTCAGGAGCAATCAGTCTTTTGAAAAGGGCATCATGCTTGGTATAGTGGAGGGTCACTGAAAACGAGGAGGCCCCTCAACAAGATGGACTGACACAGTGGCTACAACAGTGGCACAGACGTAACATACATGAGGACGGTGCAGGACCGGCACTGCTTCATTCTGTTGGACTTGGGTTGCAACCAGTCAGAACTGACTCAATGGCACCTAACAGCAGTACACAGCATATGACCCTTGTCCTTCAGCTATGCTTTCCACAGACACAAACAATCTGAAATTAGCGAGCAGTAAAAATCTGTCCCTGACCCACTTCTAACTCTGACACCTCCACAAAGATCACTTCCCCTCGAAAATAAGTAGTTGTAGCAAAGACAGTAATTCGTTTCTGAACAGCACACACAAACAACTCAGCTCCATCTATGTGCTCTTCTTGAAGCTGCTTCTTAGCCTATATTAGTTACTCCACATACTGTTGTTGTTAAGTGCTGTCAAGTCGGTTCCGACTCACAGTGACCCTGGATAGGGTTTCCGAGGAGTAGTTGTGGAGTTTGAAATCAGGAAAGTAATGCCATTTATAATGTTCTTGTTAAATGGCATATAGTCATTTCTGACTCAAGTGACCCTGGAGAGGGTTTCTGAGGAATGCCTTGTGGGATTGAACTGCCAACCTTGTGTGTAGTAGTCCAGTGGTTATCTGATAGTGCCACACCAGGACTCCACCATTTACAATAGCCACCCAAAGAATGAAATACTTAGGAACAAATGGGGAGCCAGGGAAACAAAAGACTTCTACAAAGAAAACTACTAAACACTTCTATAAGAAACCAAAAGAGACTTACAAAACTGGAAGAATATACCATGTTCATGGATAGGAAGGCTTAACATTATTAAAATGTCAATATAACCCAAA
>NW_006408524.1:2285800-2291254 GCF_000296735.1 Chrysochloris asiatica | reverse complement strand
AAGGCAAGCAATCAAGTTCCCTCAGGACAAACCCCCCTCTAAGACAAACCCCCTCTAAGACTGAAACTCAGAGGGAACACATGAGCAGGCATGTATGCTTGCTGGTGCCCCCATGCTGGTCTACTGGTGAGTAGAAGAGGGGGAAAGGCAGCAATGAAGAAATGGGCTGAGTTCAACCACATTCCAGAGACTCCTGTTGACCTGGAGATGTGAAAGAGAACAGGAAGGACTGGTTGGTCCAAAGTGTGGTAAGACCTGGGGACGCCTGAGCCCATGGCCAAGGACATAGCGACAGAAGGCTAGAGCTAACAGTGAAGCATCCAGCTGATATGGGGTGAGGGGAGATGCACAAGAACACCCAAACTTATAGATAGTACCCATTTGACCCATAGCCTTGATGGCTTGATAATCAAAACTTGACTAGAGGAAAATTTTTTAAAAAATTGTTAATAAAATTTTTTTAAATAAAGCAAACGAGGGTAAATTGCTGCAATTTGATGAACTTGACCTATACTCGTGGAGGTTGTTGTTGTTGTTGTTAAGTGCCGTCAAGTTGGTTTCGACCCATAGCGACCCTGAACAGGGTTTCTTAGGCTGTAAATCATTATAGGAGCAGAAAGACTCATCTCTCTCCTGCAGAGCAGATGGTAGTTTCAAACTGCTGTCCTTGTGGTTTGCAGCCCAATTCATAATCACTATGCTACCAGAGCTCCTTATACTCATGGAGGTAGTAGTTCTAAATACCAACTGAGAGGGAAGGAGTCTTCACATCAAGTATCTATGAGCAAGCTTACATGCCTGCTCATGTGTTCCCTTTTAGTTTCAGTCTTAGAGGGGGGTTTGTCTTAGAAGAGGGTTTGTCCTGAGGGAACTTGATTGCTTGCCTTGATGGCTTCCTGGGAAATAACTTGCTTATTCTTGTAGTAGCCAGTCATACTGCCATTTTTGTACACAGGTTAGATAGGGACAGGCGACTTAAGACATTGGCTATCTAAAATGTTGTTGTTGTTAAGTGCAGTCGAGTCGGTTCCGACCCATAGTGACCCTGTACAGGGTCTCCGAGGCTGTAAATCTTTATGGGAGCAGAACGCCTCATCTTTCTCCCGCACAACAGCTGGTAGTTTCGAACTGTTGGCCTTAAGGTTCGCAGCCCGAATTGTAACCACTACACTACCAAAGCTCCTAAAATGAGGGGGCGATAAAGGCACAAAGTGACTGACTTACAAGGTTTCAAGGGGGCGCTTAGTTTAATAGTGTGTGGGGGAAGATAGAGTCCCCACTGAATAGTTCTCATCTTGTCTAGATGGGTCTGGTAAAAAGAGACAGGGATAAGATTCTTATGATTCAATAATGAGTTATGACTAATTGCGACTCTCACAACTGTAAAGGTAGAAGTTTTGTAATAAAATGGAGGTGTGGTTAATCTAGCAGTCCCCTAGAGGACCCTAGGACCATCAAGGGAGAATAGCACAAGCAGAATGTAGGACCTTATCCAGAGAAGCAGCAATGCCAGACATGGAGGCAGAGATGGGGTCATGGAGAGAAGGAGCAGCTGAGGACTCTAAATTCATGGAAAGAGAGGGACTGAGAGCTGGTGGCCAGGAGGCAGGCTTGCAGAATGTACCCTTTGGTGGTGTAAATTATTATATATGCCTGTGTGCTTAAAAAAAGAAAAGAAAAAGAGCTAAAATGAATAGAGAGAAACTGTTAACTGATGGTACATGTTGTTGTTAGGTGCCATTGAGTCGGTACCGACCCATAGTGACCTTATGCACAGCAGAACAAAACACTGCCCAATCCTGGGCCAACCTTACTACTGTTGTCACGCTTGAGTCCATCGATGTTGCCACTTGGCCAATCCATCTCGTTGGAGGTCTTCCTCTTTTTCTCTGACCCTCCACCTTACCAAACATAATATCCTTCTCCAGCGACTGCTCCCTCCTGACGATATGTCTGCAGTTGAAATTCACCAGGGTCATGATGAGTCACAACTTACTCGATGGCACTTAACAACAACAACAAAACTATGCACCAGGCACAGGCACAGCAAGCCTAGTGTGGCACTGTAGGATAAGCACTGAACTGCTAACCTATAAGGTCAGTGGCTGAAATCCACCAGCTACTCCTCAGAAACTCTTTAGAGGGTCACCATGAGTTGGAAACGACTCAGTGGCATTCAACGAAAGCAATGCAGAGGTGCAGGGACTGTAAGAGTGAGCAGACCACTATCCTAGGCCCAAGGACATACGAGCTAATGGAGGACAGACAAGAAGGAGGAAATGAGGAAGAGTTCAAGAGGCCCCACTAGCAGTCTGTGTTGGAGTAGAGACTTCTGAAAGGTGGTCTGGTTTCTGTGCAAAGCTGAGCAATCCTGTCTGGCTCGAACACGGTCTCTCAGAGGTATGACTGCCGCTCTAATAAACCATACAACACACATGCCCCCACGGCTGCAGTGAAGGTGTCACAGTGTGAAAGGATGAGATGACACATCTGATTGGGTCCTCCTGTCCCTCCAGAAAATCAGTAGGGCATAGGCACAGTACGCACAGCAAAGGAGCCAGAGAGACAGGGGTCTAAACAAGCAAGAACATTTACTAAAGAGAGGATAGACATAGAGTGTAGCTGTTGTCACAGAGACAAGAACAGGCTACACCTGGCGAGTGAGGAGGAGCAATAAGTGAAGTCCTGGCTTCAATCTTTATGCTGTTTTTCCTATAGGGCGGGCTCTCAAGTCTCCTGATTCCTACACTTTCCCATCGTAATTTAGGGCTCATAGTTGGTCCTTTCTTCCTGGGTTGTAACTGTATTCATGAGTTGAGCATAATGCTGACTTAGTCTCGTAGTATTTATAATGAGTTCCTCATTGACAACAGTTCAGTCCTATCCTTCTCTGTGCACGCCTGATTTTGGTGAGAGTCCCCTGCTCTGTCTTTTCTCCCACTCCCCTGACAGCTCACTGCCTGCATTCTCTGTGGTTGATCTGCGTTAAACCCTCTTCCCTGTTCTGACTACCTAACAATGGCACGCCAAGGACTCCACAATGGAGACCTGCGTCAGCCTCTGCTCACAATGTCACATTGCTGATCTTCATTTCCACCATCACCAACCACTGTCTGCACTGCAAGGCACATGGGACTTTCTCAGATGTGAAAGCCACTTGGTAATGAACAGGACATGGTCCTGGTCCACGGTCCTCTCTGGGGCAGTACAGTCCCCTCCCAGGCACATTCTGGTGGTAGACTAAAACACAGATAATATACCACTGCTATAAATTTGTCCCCAGGGGCAGACACAGAGAGAGACCCGTTAGTCTCCCCAGGATACCATATGCAAACCAGGGGCACAGAAGGAGCCACCTAGGGTGAGGGCTGTTGTGTATAAGCCATCGCGGGTGCAATTCCAGGCATGAAACTTCCCACAGGCGCGCGTACTTTATCTTTACCCTAAACCATTTTTTCAACTTAGATCTTGGAAAACAACTGACTACAAATCCACATGATAATTACTTTTCCCTCGAAGACATAGGAGTCCTAGTGTGGCGCTAAATGATAAGCACTGGACTGCCAACCATAAGGTCAGCAGTTCAAATCGCCAGCTGCTCCTTGGAAACCCTATACAGGGTCGCTATGGGTCGGAACTGACGCGACCACACTTAGCAACAGCACCAGCAAATAAGACTGCCTGTCCTCTCGTGCTCCTGATTATAGTGGGCAATGTGACAGACCATCAGCTCTCCTCAGACAGGGCAGTTTTAACTCCATGGACAAGCCAAGCAAGCAAGAAGTCACGAAGCCACTCATTAGACACTCAGATAATCCTTCCAGATGGCAGTTAGCACACTGGACTTGCACCGACCTCGTTCTTCACGGCGTACCCACCCACTAGGACAGCTCCCTGAGGAGGATTCTTCTGGGTGCAGCCATGGCTCCTTCTACTCTATTCATGTCTGAGCTTGTTGACAAATAGAGTTAGATGTTAGCCTGCCCTCTGAAAACAGCCACGTGGATGAGTAGGAAGACAAGAAACCACAGCTTCCTCCTACAAAACCCAGTCGCAACTATTAAGCAACTACAAAGAATACTGAGGCGTCCCATGAAGCATCTTCTGACATGAATGAATCTGGAAGGCATTATGCTGAGTGAAATACGTCACCACGAAAAGACAAATACTGTACGGCCCAACCTTTATTTAAAAAGTCAAGAACAGATATACAAGGGGACTTCAAGAAGTCTGTAGAAAATAAGATGATAAGATAATGGAATTTTCCCACAGCCTTTCTGAAGCCCCCTCATATATTAAGATGTTTAATGGTTACTAGGAATGGGAGGAAGAAGAGGATGAATCTCTAACAGTAGATACTTGTTACCTTTGGTGATGTGGAAGGCAGTCCTAAATATGGGTGAAGTTGTTGTTGTTAAGTGTTGTTAAGACGCTTCCAGCTCATAGCGACCCTGTATAGGGTTTCCAAGGACTGGCTGGTGAGCTTGAACCACCAACATTGCAGATCAAACCAACCTTTCAGCCCAGTGCCTCTCCTACAGCACCATACCAGGGCAGTACAAGGTAAATAAAGGCACTAAGAAGCACTGAGGAATGCGTTGGCTCTGTAGGAAAAGAAGTGGACTGATAGGCAGTTTGAGTCCACAGGAGAAGATGAGGTTTTCCACCCCTGCAACAACTGACAGCCTCGGAAATCATATACGGGTCACTATGACGGCACTTAACAACAATACGAAAAGCATGAAGGGTCTTCAAAAAGTCTGCAAGAAAATAGAATTAAAATATAAAGCAATTCTCCCCCAAGCTTTCTTGAAGCCCCCTCATACACGATTGTTGTTGTTGTTGTTGTTAAGTACCGTAGAGTCAGTTCCAACTCATAGAGACCCTGCACAGAGTTTCCGAGGCTGCAAATCTTTACAGGAGTAGAAAGCCTCATCTTTCTCCCGTGGAATAGGTGGTAGTTTTGAACTGCCGGCCTTGAGGTTTAGCAGTCTGATTCATAACCACTACGCTACCAGAAATTCAGAAAGTGCTATAACATTTATAATTTTGCAACAACAGTAAATACAACCAGAATGTATATGGCTATGGAGGTACTATGAATGCATATATGTGTGGAGGAAGGCACATGCGAGTAAACGGTGTGGTGCTATTGGATCAGCACTGGACTGCTAACCAAAAGGTCAGTGGTTCAAACCCACCAGCTACTTCTTAGAAACCCTGTACAGGGTCACTATGAGTCGGCACTGACTAGACGGGACTTAACAACATAATACATATGTATGTTTGTGTGTGCTGCATGTATATCCACATATGTGAGGGGGCTTCAAAAAGTTTGTGAAAGGAAGAACAAACAAGATGGCGGATCGGGTGGACGTATAGCAGAGAGCTCCGCCAACAACAACACAAAATACCCGACCAAGCAGGCTCAGGGGATGGTCCCAGAACTCTGAA
>NW_006408524.1:2263335-2279095 GCF_000296735.1 Chrysochloris asiatica | reverse complement strand
AAACAAGTTATATGAATTGTTGAATGTGAAACTGATGATATGCCCTGTAAACTTTCACTCAATCCACAATAAAAACCTTAAATTAAAAAAAAAAAAAGTTTGTGGAAGACTGAATGAAAAGCTAGTAGAATTTTCCCACGAACTTTTTGAAGTCCCCTCGAGTAACAAACCATGTAGGGTACACGGTTAAGGAGGCATCACAGACATATTCAATGACAGTGGTTTATGAGTCGAAAGGCTTGGAGGACAACTTAAATTAGTTGGTATAACATAAGTCACCAAGATAATGTTCTATATATAGCCTAGTTTGGTGAGCAGCATCTGAGGTCTTTAAATTTTCAAGGAGCCGCCTAAAATATAATTATTGGTCTTTACTCGTATGGAGCAAAAAAGAAGGATACCAAAGGTTCAAAGAAAAAACTAGTTCACATGAACCACAACCTCTTCTAACCTGAGAACAGACCTGTGATAGTTCGTGTTCTGGGTCTACTGGACTAGGCCAGAAATCCCAGTGATACAGCAACTGAAAGCTAACCCTATGATGATTGGCTATGAGCAGGCATAGTTAAGGCTATGATTTGCTATGAGCAGCCAATCAGCTGAAAGAATGTTTCCCTGGGGGTGTGGCCTGCTCCCAGTATAACAGACATGAGGGCAAGTCCCTCCTCTCTCTCTCCCAATGGGGGCCTGGGATGCTACAATTGTAAGCCATTTCCTTGATATAAATTTCTCTTTATATATATGTATAGCATATAAGTTTCATAGGTTTTGTTTCTCTAGAAAACCCAGCCTAAGACATGAACTATGTGGTATCCAGCTACCACTACTGACGATTCTAACCAGGGACACAAGAGAAGGTCTCAGACGGAATGGGAGAAAAACGCAGAACAAAACTCAAATTCCTGTCAAACCTATTGGCACAATAAGGACTAGAGGAACCCCAATACTACTGCCCTTTGAATTAGGTATCGAAGCTATTTCTGCAGGTCACTTTTCAGGCAAATAATAAATTGATTTGTAAAATAGACAGTATCATCTGTAAGTCATGTGCTCCCTTAATAACTGTATGAGACCAAATGGTCAACATATGGCCAAATGCAAAGATGAGAAGGCACGGAGGATAAGAGGGTCAGACAATGGAAACACAACAAAGAGAACAACAGCAAAGAGAATGCTGACACCCTGTAAGGGAGCCAGTGGCACAGGGCAACTTAGATACAAACTGCTATAGGGGCACCCAACTGGCTGACAAACTTTCACCTGAAACACAGTACTATTTACAAAACAAAATAAAATAACCATAGAAACAAGAAATAAGCCAAATGGAAATTTCAGCGTCAAAATACAAAACCAAACAAGACAGGACTAAGATTACCATTTAAAACAAGTTTAAGAAGCAGACAGCATCATGAAATCACTGCCAACAAACAGGCTATGTAACACACACACACACAGAGCAATGCTGCCTTTTTCATCCTGATTTCATTGTACAGAGCTCCAAAGGCGGTCTTTGGAATTTCTGATCAACACTCTGTAACAAACTGCAAGACATTAATTTGGGAGAGACCAGTCCCTGGAGGTGCCATCAGTCCTGGTGTGGCACTGTGGGTTAATGCACTAGACTGTAAAGTCATTTGAGCTGCAGGGTCCGGGGTTTAAGCTCACCAGTTGCTCCTTGTAAACCCTATAAGGGGTCGCTATGGGTCAGAGCTGACTCGACGGCACTTAACAACAAGAAGTCCCTGGAAGAGGATCTCATGCTTGGTAAAGTGGAGTGTCAGTGAAAAAGAGGAAACCCCCCAATGAGATGGATTTGCACAGTGGCAGCAGCAATTGGCTCAAGCTTAGCAACAATTTGAAGAGCTGTTGGAAGAAAACTTCCCTAACATCATGAAAGATGAGAAGATAACCCTTCAAGAAGCTGAACAAACCCCAACAGGATAGACCCCAAAAGAAAAGTACCAAGACATACTCATTATCAAACTTCCAGAACCAAAGGCAAGGACAGATTCCTGAGGGCAGCTCAGGAAAAAAATGAAAAGTTACCTGTAAAGGAAAACCAGTAAGACTAAACTCTGACTCTTAAGCAGAAACCATGCAGAGGAAAAGGCAATGGGATGACATATATAAAAGTCTGAGGAAAAAAAAATTGCCAACTAAAAATCATTCATATACCCAGCAAAGTTGTCCCAGAAACAAGCTGGTGAAATTAGGATGCTTCCTGATAAACAGAAATGAAATGAATTTGTAATAACAAAATCAATTTTTTAAAAAATGCTAAAGGGTGTTCTTTGGCCTGAGAAACAACAACAGGTAACCACCTGAAATGACAGCACCACCCAGAACTCAATCCAGACATGCTGCTGTCGTTACTGTTGCTGTTAAGTGCTGCTGAGGCTACGGGCAGCTCACAGCGACCCTGTATAGGGTTTCCAGGGAGCATTTTGCCTCACCTTTCTCCTGAAGAGTGGCTGGCAGACTCCATCTGTGGACCTTCCAGTTCGCAGTCCAGTGCTTGTCATATAGACAAGTAAAACAAACCTACAAGATTGAAACTATGGAACCTTTCACCACTTGTAACGAAGTCAAGTACAAAGTATAAACTGGGACTAGTGTAGATACTGAACTTCCAAAAGACAAGGAGGTCAAGTAGGTTTCAAGGTAATACAGACTGTTTCTAATACGGAAAAATATTAATACATTGCAGGATACCTTCAAAGGAAATGAATACACCTGCACATCAAAAGAAAAAACAGGAAAATCAGAATGATTTAGTAAGCATTAACAACAAAAATTAAAATGCAAAGAAAACCCACAAACAAAATGAACTCAGTGAATAAAATTATATGGGAAAAAGAAACCACAGGTGCACAAAAAAATAAATAAAACAGCAAAAATACAGCAATCAATTCATACCTACTGATAATTACATGAACTATAGATGGGTTAAATGCAACAGTCAGGAGACATAAAGAGCAGAAGGGGTAAGAAAACAGCATCCTTCGAGATCCTGTGAACAAGAGACTTATCAATAAAAACGGAGGTACCATAAATGCCTATCAACAGGAAATGGTTAAACAAACTTTGGTCCATACACACAATGGAATACTCAATGCTGAAGGGTAATGATGAATCTGCGAGACACCTCACAACACAGATGAACCTGGGGGACACTGTACTGAGTGAGATTGTTGTTGTTAGGTGCCATCAAGTCAGTACCGACCCACAGAAACCTAATGCACAGCAGAACAAAACACTGCCCGATCCTGGGCCAACCTCACTACTGTTGCCACGCTTGAGTCCACCGATGCTGCCACTTGGCCAATCCATCTCGTTAGAGGTCTTCCTCTTTTTCTCTGACTCTCCACCTTACCAAACATGATATCCTTCTCCAGGGAATGGTCCCTCCTGACAATATGTCCGAAGTATGAGAGATGAAGTTTGGCCATCTTGGCCTCCAAGGAGCACTCTGGCTGCACTTAGTCAACCATGAAAGGCCAAATATTCTACGTTGTAAAATGTGAAGAAAAGGTTCTCTTGATAAAAGAAACAACCTGTGATGGTTACGGGGGAAGGAAGTGAGGAGGGAAAATTATTCATGAACTAGAGGGTTACTGTTGTTGTTAAGTGCCTGTAGAGTCAGTTCCAACTCATACAGACCCTGTATAGGGTTTCTAAGGAGTGGCTCAGGAGTTTCAACCACCAACTTTACAGTTCAAACCAACCTGGTGGCCGAGTGCTTATCCTACAGTGTCACACCAGGACTCCAGACTAGAGTGCAGACGCACGTTAACATGGGTGAAAAGGCAGGCAATATACAAGAGGGAAGCCAGCAGAAGAAAGATGAAGGTAGCAGGAGACACAGTGGGGAATGCAATAGTTAAAGTGAACAGAGAAAAATACTGTGAACTGATGGTACATGGAGGGGTTGCAATCACTGCAATGAAGCACAGTATATGATTTGTTGAAGGTAAAACTGATCTGCTTTGTAAACCTTCACTAAACTCACAATAAAAAGTTAAGAAAATAAAATTAAAATACTGAGTGAGTGAATAAACAAAATGTGGTGCATCCATATTGTTGTTGTTGTTGTTAAGTGCCGTGGAGTCGGTTCCGTCCCATAGCGACCCTGTACAGGGTTTCCGGGGGTGTAAATCTTTACGGGAGTAGAAAGCCTCGTCTTTCTCCCACTGAGCGGCTGGTAGTTTCGAACCGCTGACCTTAAGGTTCACAGCCCAATTCGTAACCACTACGCTACCAGAGCTCCTACAGTGGATTATTATTCAGCAATAAGAACACATGGACTGAAATGGGGATAAGAAAAACTGACAAACACATGGATTAAGTGCATACTGTTAAATCACAGAAACAAGTCTGAAAAAGCTACAGACTGAATGACTGTAACTGAAAATCTAAAAACATCAATGGTTGTCAGGGCTAATACACTGGACTACAAGGTCGGTGGTTCAAACTCACCAGCAGCTCCTCCGAAAACTTACACAGGTTCACTAGGAGTCAGAACTGACTCAACGGTGCTTAACAAGAAACACAACAAGAAGAGTATCTATTGATTTATATTCACAGATAAACGAAGTACAAGGCATTTTGAGGGCAGTGACACCACACTGCAGGATACTACAGATGGATACATAAGCTTGTCAAACCCACCACTACACAACACAGAGGGAACCCTAGTGTAAACTACTCTTTAGTTACTGTAACATATCAACATTAGTTCATCTATTTTAATAAATGTTCAACAACCACAGGACTGCAAGATGCTAACTATAGGAGGGAGGGAAGTTTTTCTGTAAACCCCAAACTGCTCTAAACAATGGTTTATAAATCTAAGAAAGATATAATTTCAAAAAGAAAACAAAATCCCATAAACCTATGTTTACTTTGAAAAGAGCTGACAGCATTAACTGTTGAGAACAGAAAAACAAGTTATGTTTAAACTGTAAAAAATATTCAAATATTAGCAGTGATTGGCTAATAAATGTCTATACCTCTGCAACTACTGCACACTCCTAGAGGCCGGGTAGGCAGCCTTAATCTCAGAATGTCCTGCTGAGTACAATGTTTTCTACCTGGTCAACATTTATCAGAGGCACAGTGGTGGCACAGTGGCTAAGCACTCAGCTGATAAGCATAGGTGATTCAGACCCTCGACTGCTCTGCAGAAAACAACGTGGCATTCTGCTCTTGGGCAGGTGCACAGCCTTGGAAGCCCGATGGGACACTTCTAGGCTGTCCTATAGTGTCAAGTGGGAGTCAACTGGATGACAAGGGTTTTCTCTATATATTTTCAAATGAAAATATTTATCAAGTATATAATTCCAGAAAACACATACTCAGGCAAGAGTAACCAAGAAGCAAACTAGAGCAAAGCTTGAGAACTGATACAGACTCTTGGGATGCTCCCAAAATGTTCATACATTAGAAAAAAAAATTTCTGAAGTTTCAGTAAACACGGATGATTCGCTACATGTCCAGATCCTCCTCCTGCTTTGTGTATCTGGAAAGATTCCAGATTTAATGCACGTAAACCATCCCCTTCCTAAAGGCTGCCCCTACAGAGAAATCTCAGCATTTCTCAAGCTGGGGCAACAGAAGAAAACATTCAAGCCTCGACTTTCATTATTGAAAGATTCTCTGGGCAAATCACTGAATGATGCAGAAAACATCAAGAGAAGATAGAAGGAATACACAGAGTCACCGTACCAAAAGGAAATGGTTAATGTTCAACGGTTTCAAGAGGTAGCAAATGATCAAGAGCCAACAATACTTAGGAAGTCCAAGGTGCATGAAGGAATTGGCAAAGAACAAGGTACCAGAAACAGATGGAATAAAAATTGAAATCTTTCAAGAAAGTACGGTGGCACAGGAGGCACTCACTCATCTCTGCCAAGAAATTTGGAAGACAACTATCTGGCCGACTGATTGGAAGAGATCAATATTTGTGCCCATTCCAAAGAGAGGTGACCTAATGGAATGCAGAAATCATCGGACAATCTCTTTGATATCTCATGCGAGTAAAGTTTTGCTAAAGGTAATACAGAAACGGCTACAATCATACATTGACAGACATCTTCCAGAGGTTCCAGTCGGATTCAGAAGAGCCTGTGGAATGAAGGATATCATTGCTGATGCCCGATGGATCTTGGCTGAAAGCAGAGAATATCAGAAAGATGCTTACCTGTGCTTTACTGACTATGCAAAGGCTTTCGATTGTGTGAATCATGACAAGTTATGGACAACATTGAGAAGTATGAGTATTCCGGAACACTTAATTGGAATCAAGTGCTCATGAGGATCTGTACCTGGACCAAGAGGCAGTTGTTCGAACAGAATATGCGAACACTGAATGGTTTAAAATTAAGAAAGGTGTGTGACAAGATTGTATTTTTTCACCATACTTATTCAACCTGTATGCTGAGCAAATAATCTGAGAAGCTGGGTTATATGAAGAAAAACGTGGCATCAGGATTGGAGGAAGACTCATTAACAACCTGCAATATGCAGATGACACAACCTTGCTTGCTGAAAGTGAAGAGGGCTTAAAGCATTTACTGATGAAGATCAAAGAACACAGCCTTAGGTATGGATTACATCTTAATGTAAGGAAAACAAAAATCCTCACCAGTGTACCAATAAACAACATTCTTATCAATGGAGAAAAGATTGAAGTTGTCAAGGACTTCATTCTTCTTGGATCAACTATCAACACTCAAGGAAGCAGAAGTCAAGAAATCAAAGGACATACTGCATTAGGCAAATCTGCTGCACAAAACCTTTTTAAAGTGAAGAGCAAAGATGTCAGCTTGAGGACTAAGGTGCACCTGACCCAAGCCATGGTATTTTCAATAACCTCATGTGAAAGCTGGACAGTGAATAAGGAAGACCGTAGAATTGATTCTTTTGACTTATGGTGTTAGAGGAGAATATTCAAAGTGCCATGGGCTGCCAAAAGAACCAATAGATCTGTTTTACAAGAAGTGCAGCATCAATGGACTCAAGCGTGGCAACAGTAGTGAGGTTGGCCCAGGATTGGACCATGTTTCCTTCTGCTGTGCATGCATAAGGTAACTATGGGTAGGTACTGACTGGATGGCACTTAACAAGAGCAACAACAGAGTGAGGCTTTAGGTGGAATTCTGAACCCCACCCAGGACCTCCAGAACTGGGACGTTTGCATTTGAAAGGACAAGCCAACCAACCCAGAACTCCTGGGAGAACAGGAGACTCATGGAGAGAAAAACAGTTTACAGCTTAGCATTTTCAGTTTTGGAGGCATCAAGGCAAAGTCAGGCCATCAGAGAAAATCCCCTTGTAGGACAGAAAGTTAAAGAGAACAGGAGTCTTAATGCTCATGGGTGACCACTTGGATCTACGTGTGAGTGACACTGGAGGAAATGTAGCAATGGAGACATGTTTTATTGGCACCTATGGACCTTGAGACAAGAAAGGGGAAAGCTGGCTGGTCTGAAGTTCAGGGAGCTGTGTAAACTCCTGAGTTCATGGACACAGACCTAGCCCACGGTGGGGAGCACTGAGGGAGAAGTGCAGGGAGGTGTGTGTGAACTGGCAAACTTGCAGCTGGTACCCATCTGACCTAGCTGACCAGAACCTGACCAGATGCGGACAAAGATGCTTGATACTGTAAGCAAGTGTCAGCTGTTACCATTTGTTGGACTGGACTTCTGCTTATGAATGCAGTTGCTCAAACTTCCAATCGGAATGTAAGATTCTTCATATCAAGGAACATGCTTGTCTCCTTAGTGTTGATAAGGACAGGCAATTTAGACACTGGCTACAAAAAATGGAGGGAAGGGAGCTATAAAGGCATTAAGTGTCTGGCTTACCATCTTTCATGGATGTGCTTATTTTTAGAAAGAAGGGGACACGGTAGAATCCTCTTTTACCGATGGGTCTGGTGAAAGGGGATGAGGATGATGCTGATAGGATTTTATGATTCAATTGTCAGTAATTGTTAGTAGGATTAATTGTGGCTGTCAAAACTGTCCAAAAGGAGGGAGTAGTTATCTTTCATTTCAGGAACAGAGGAACCCAGGACCATCAAAAAGGACGAACATTTGAGTGGAGCCTGGGATCCCTGCCTGGAAAAGTAGTAAAAGAGTCGGCAGCATGGAAAGACAGAGCATCTATGGCGTCTAGACCACAAGCAAGGCTGTGTGCCTGGGGGAAGGAGGCTGGCCTGCAGAATGTGCCCTATGTACATTTAAATGAAATATGTTTTTTGTTGTTTCATCTATGTGCAAATTTTTGCATTGTTCATTTGTGACACAAGCTATAAGTGGGGCCCAGTGCGTTTTCAGTTGTGTTTTAGTTATGTTGTGTTAGGCACAAGTGTGGCTTTATCATTTTATTTAGAGATTATGTATACAGACAGTCTATATGTTTCAAGTTGAAAAGGGTGGACTGTAATAATTAGGGTTTTGTGTCAACTTAACTAGGCCAGGATTTCCAGAGGTTTAGCAGTTGGGATGCATTTAGTCATGAAACCTAATACAGGCATGGTGGTGGTCGTGGAGTCGGTTCCGACTCACAGAGACCCTGTACAGGGTTTCCGAGGCTATAAATCTTTATGGGAGCAGAAAGCTTCATCTTTCTCCCGAGGAATGGCTGACTTTGAGGTTAGCAGCCCGACTCATAACCTCTATGCTACCAGAGCTCCTTAATACGGGCAGAGCCAACTCTACACTGAGTAGTTAATGAGCAGCCAATCCATTAGAGGGATGCTTCCTTGAGGGTGTGGCCTGCTCCCTATATAATGTACGTGTGGGATGGACTTTCTCTTCCACTGGGGATCCCAGGCTCTGCAATTGTAAACCACTTCCATAAAAATATATTTCACTGATTTGCCTTCTCTAGAAAACCCAACCCAAGACAACCAGAATCAGTGCTACAGCCAGTGACTAGCTGGTCTGCCCTTGTTCTTAGTCTCTGCCGCATTGCTCTTTTATAATGGCCTTTCCCACAATCCCTGGCACTAAGTTCACAGAGCAAGCAATCAAGCAATGCGTCCTAGAAGAAAAGCCACCACTGGCCACTCCTGCCTTCTTAAAATGCTTCTTTGGATTCCAGGGCACAACAGCTCCAGTTTTTGGTGGGAAAGTATACAGTTACCCATCTTTTCAAAAGTTCATTTTATACCACTTCACTTTTATAAAGACTTACATTAGCACCTATTTTGGGTAACTGAAAAAATACGAAGATGTTTGCTTCTACATTAAAAGAGAAAAGTGAAACTATCACCCAACTATGTTTTGCTTTGTAGCAAACTGTTAAAGAGGCAGCACACATCCAAGCTACAAGAGTGCATCAACAAGGTCCTTCCCAGGAGACTACACTCAGCATCAAGACGCCGTGGTTTTGTACTGTGTCTGTGAACAATATACGGTAAATACAAAAATATTACTTAAAAAGCATGGAGTTTTTTTTTTTCCTCTAAATGCTTCTCTCTCTTTTTTTTTTTTTTTTAAGGTTTTTATTGTGGATTGAGTAAAAGTTTACAAGGCAGATCATCAGTTTTACATTCAACAAATCATACACCTTGTTTCACTGCAATGATTATAATCCCCTCCGCGTACCATCAGTTACCAGTATTTCTCTCTATTCACTTAAGCTTGTTTGTTTTTAAAAAAAAAAAAAAAAACCACTCAGGCATATATAATAATTTATACCACCAAACGGCACATTCTGCTAGTTGGCCTCCTGGCTGCCAGCTCTCAGTCCCTCTCTTCCCATGAATCTAAAGTCCTCAGACGCTCCCTCTCTCCATGTCCCCAGCTCTGCCTCCATCTCTGGTATTGCTGAGTCTCTGAATAATGTCCTGCATTCTGCTTGTGCCCTTCTTCCTTGATTGTCTCAGGGTCCTCTGTTTCTGGACTGTAAGATTAACCACTCCCCTGTTTCTGTTACCAAACTTCTACCTTTACAATTGTGAGAGTCGCAATTAGTCATGGTAACA
The DNA here is from genome assembly GCF_000296735.1 of Chrysochloris asiatica. Classification (NCBI taxonomy): domain Eukaryota; kingdom Metazoa; phylum Chordata; class Mammalia; order Afrosoricida; family Chrysochloridae; genus Chrysochloris; species Chrysochloris asiatica. The sequence goes on along the minus strand of NW_006408524.1, from coordinate 2,269,101 downwards.
ATTACTCATTATTGAATCATACGAATCTTAACAGCATCTCTTTTCACCAGACCCATCTATCTAGACAAGATGAAAACTATTCAGTGGGGACTCTATCTTCCCGCACACACTATTAAACTACGCTCCCCCTTGAAACCTTGTAAGCCAGTCATTTTGTGCCTTTATTGCCCCCTCATTTTAGGTAGCCAATGTCTAAGTTGCCCATCCCTATCCATATCAGCTGGATATGGATATCAGCTTCCCTCTCAGCTCTAGCCCTCTGTCCTTGTCCATAGGCTCAGATGTCCCCAGGTTTCACCATATTTTGGACTAACCAGGCTTTATTCTCTCTCTCATCTCCAGAGTCTATGGAACGTGGTTGAACTCAACCCATTTATTGACTATTGCCTTTTCCCCTCTTCTACTCACCAGACCAACATGGGCACCAGCAAGCTTTACATGCCTGCTCATATGTTCCCTTTGAGTTTCAGTCTTGGCGAGGGGTTGGCATTGAAATTTTTATGACCCTAAAATACAGTTCATCACCGTTAGGTGCTAACAGGTTGGTTCAGAGTTATGTAACCTTATGTACAACAGAAACCAACACTGCCCTGCCCTGCACCACCCTCACTAACTGTTCCCATGTCTGAACCCCTGAAGCAGCCATAGTGTCTGTCCATCTTGTTTCACTGGGGGACTTCCTCTTTTTCTCTGACCCAGAACTTTACCATGATACCCTTCCCCAGGGACCAGAGACAAAGTAAGCCATTACTAGTAAAAACCCCAACTATTTTTCCTAAAGGTTATCATCTTCACTGTATATATTCAGTACTTATGATAAAATGCCCTAAAACTCTTAACAGAGTCACAAGCAAGTAGCTGTTATTTTCAAGTATACGTAGAGGGAAAAATACCAGAGCATTTTTTGCACTCAGACCAATCTAAGGGGAAGAAGTTCCTTTTCATTTCTATTAAGAAAAAACAAAAACAAAAAATTGAGTGGTTAAATTGAAAATCACAATCCAATCTCCCTCAAAACTGAGTAACCATTAAAATAGAAAGGCTGATTTAAACAACTGCTGTTCTTAGATTGAGGGATATGAAAAAGAAAAGGGCAAAACAATGAAAATTGTGCTAACACAGAATCTTAGAGTCATGGACAAAGATAATACAGTTGCAAATGCAAAAAAGGAGAAGAGCTTGTCACAGATGTCCAAGTTCACACACCGGCAGCAGACAACTATGGACTTCACTGATGGTGACAGTGCTTCACTGCCAAAACCGAATGCCTTCTTTGCCATAAACCGTTCCCCAACCATGAAGAATGAGTGCAGCAGTTAATGGTCAAAAATAAGTACTGTTGGGACTTCTGGCAAGATGGCGGACTAGGCAGATGCACTCCACGGACCCTCGACAACAAACACACAAGAGACAAAATCAAATGACACAGTTGAGAATTCCAGCACCCTGAATTTCAGAAGACAGGTTAGAGAGGTGGATGGAGTGCTTTCTGGGAGGAGAGGCTAAGCAGGGATGGGTGACAGAGGGAGACTGACGGTGAAGCGTTGGCCAGGCGCGTCTCGACCACCATGGGAGCAGCTTTGGCAGCGGAGGAAGGCCTGGCAGAGCAGATGCTCGCAGGCAATGAAAAAGGCATGTTTGCTTCTTTTTCCTCATGCTCCCCTGCTGACTAGAAGTGTGGCCAGTTTGCACTCGCATCCACCCCCAGTGCAGACCCTGCTTCTGGGAGTTCGGAGCCACGTGGTTGGGAGTCATGGCAGCATGAGATAGGGATCAGCTGTACTAGTCAATCACAAAAGGACAAGTATTATAAAAGACTATTATTGTAAAGCTTATGAAAAGGTTCCATACTAAAAGAAACATTCTTAGCTGGTTACCAGGGATGGGAGGGAGAGGTGAGTACTTCATAGCTAGAGGGTAGACACAAGTCAGCACTGAGAATTGGAGAGGGTAGTATACACAGAGAGGAAAGATGAAGACAGTGGAGACCCAGGGTGGTGTGCATGGGCTAAAAGGGACTAGATGGAAACAGTGATCTATACACAACTTCGCAACACCAGTGTTCTGTACACAGATACATGGATTGAGACACAGGCTGAATGAGTAAGGGAGGAAAAGTGGGATACACACACACACACACACACACACGTATATTTATATGCCCTGCCCTGGAGTCTTGGTGTGGCGCTGTGGGTTAATGCGCTGGACTGCAAAGTCGGTTTGAACTGCACGGTTGGCAGTTCAAACTCACCAGCTACTCCTCAGAAACCTTATACGGATCACTATGAGTCAGAATTGACTCAATAGCACTTAACAATTTACATATCCCACAAATATATTAGCATTTGAAAGAGGATATTTGTACATGAGTATTTAACCTTTCCCACAAACACATGTGCGAATGTGGTGGAGCATATTGTTGTTAAGTGCCATCGAGTCGGTTCCAACTCACAGCAACCCTGCACAGGGTTTCCGAGGAGCAGCTGGTGGGTTTGAACTGTAGACCTGTTGGTTGACAATCCAGTGCTGATCCTCTAGTGCCACATGGCGGGCACAATGATGAAAACTTCCTAGATATAATCAAACAGCTTAAGGCAATCTGCTGATGGGCCTGGGGGCTCAGGGTAATAGTTTCAGGGGTCACTGTGGTCAAGTGACATAACAGTCCACAATGACAAAGTTCTACATCCTCCCTGGGTGTATTTGGGATCTTAAAAGCTCATGGGTGGCCGACTAAGGTGCAGATTTTGGTCTCCCTACGTGGATGAATGAAGAGTGGTTAAGAATTGGAATTAGTTAGTCCAATGGACTAATGTAACATGCAAAACATCAGTCTCTACGTCTGATAGTAGAAGAACTAGGCAGTACCCAGACACCAATACCGATCACCCTAAGGGGATACACCTTAGAGGGTCCTGGATAGAGTAAGTATAAGTAATCAATGGCAATAACTCAAACTATTGCTATCAAATCTATTCCAACTTACAGTGACCCTATAGAACAGAGTGGAATCCTGGTGTGGATAAACACTGGACTGCTAACTGCAAGGTTGGTGGCTCAAACCCACCAGTCACTCTTTGGAAACCCTATCCAGGGTCACTAAGAGTCAGAACCCATTAGACAGCACTTAACAACAATAAAACAGAATAGACTTTCCTATGGAGTTTCCAACACAGAAGTCTTTACAAAAGCAGATGAATGTATCTTCATCCTGTAGGGTGACAGGTAGGTTAGTACTACTAACTTTCTTTCTACTTAGCAACCAGGCACTTTTACTGCGGCACCAGGGCCCATTCAGAGCTGGTTGTTATTGTTTTTAAGTGCCATCAAGTCGGTTCTGACCCACAGTGACTCTATATAGGGTTTTCGAGGAGCAGTTGGTAGGCTTGTGCCACCGACCTTGCAGTTGAAATCCAAGTTGCAGTCCAGCGCATTAACCCACAGTGCTACACCAGGACTCCCATTTAGAGTTAGTACTGCATTACATTAGACTTGCGTTGTCACAAGGTAACAAAACAACACTTGACTTCAAATGTAACCACTTTTTAATTGGGTCACCTTGTAAAGCAAGGGAAAGGCTAATGAAGAGTCAACTCTGCACTCAAAAGGATTGACTAGTAAAAGTCATTGTTGTTGTTAAGTGCCTTCCAGTCATAGGACCCTGTATAGGGTTTCTGAGGCTATACATCTTTGTGGGAGCAGAAAGCCTCAAACTGCCAACCCTGTGACTCAGTCCAGTGTTTATCCTACAGAGACAGTGTAATCCCAAAGACATACTAGTAGTTGTTAAGTGCCATCTAGTTAGTTCCGACTCAGTTAGGACTTATTAAAAACCCGCTCAGAATCTGTGAATAACAGTGCACATATGCATTTATTAAAAAGAAATATTTAAAACCAGTTTCCACATTTAGTAATAGCTTATCACATAATCTCTTTTCAGGCTCTTTTAAAAGACTGAATTTCTTTATCAGTGATTCTAGGCCTGTCACAAACTAGGTTCTAAATCCAAATGACAAAATGTAAGTGACTAAAATCATTCCTCTGTTAATGAATACATGCAACACTAAACATGTGAGGAACATCTTTAGCTTCTGCTTTACACAAAGATAAGCATGAAGCCAAGTACACAGAAAGGGTTTCTAAAGTAACCTTACACCCACAGGCTCGGAAACGTCTTGTCCCTAAACTGATCCCGGGGGTCTCTTCCCTGGGCAGACGCCCCAACAGCCGCGGGCCCGGTTCGAGGCCGTCTGCTGGGTCCCGGGTTTGGAGGCAAGCCCTCGCTGCGGCGGCCAGGCCAAGAGGCGCCGGAGGGAAGGAAAGGCGTTGTTTCTTCCAGCAGGCAGCACGCCCCAAGCTGTCCCGGCTCGGGACCACCTCCACCGCAGTGTTGATGGGGCCCTGGAGGACGGAGGCTGAGCTTCCCACACACCGTTGGGGCACCTCCTCTGTCCCGGACCGCTAGGAGTCCGGGAGCATCCTTACGTCCCTAACCCTCCAGCAAGTACACTCAGCGCCCGCCCTTCTGACCCTCGGAGTTCACTCCGTCTCCGCTGTCCGCACGGCTGCTCCTTCCGGCCTGCGACCTGCCCGCCCGCCCGGGCCCGGCCCGCCGCCCCTTACCTTCTTCACTTTCTTGCCCTCCTCCTCCATGGCGCCCACGGGCAGCCCCGAGCGCTCAGCCCGGCCCGCTCCTCGGAGCCCAGCCGCAGCCAGCGGGCGCTACATGTTCACCCCGGCCCCCGCGGCCTCCGCCGCTGCGGAGCTCATGGCCGCCGCCCCGCCCCTTGGCGCGCCCCGCCCGGCCCGGCCCAGCGCCACAGCACCGCCCCCCACACTTCCGGGTCCGAGCGCGGCACCGCGCCTCCTGAATCCGCGCGCGCTGGAGCGTCAGCCCGCCCCCGCGGCCTACAGGGCACTCGGGAGCGCGCGAAACCGCGCGGGACTTCCTCCAACTTTTTAACTCTGCCGCCATCTTTAGGGAGGACCACCTCCTCGGAGGGGTGGTGAAGAGGGGCTTGTGGGGAAGTGGGCGGGGCCTGCTGGCGGGGTCTGACAGGGTGCGGTCCCCTTCCTGTCAGTTTCCAGGAGATCCTCTCTCACCAAGCCACAACTCTGTTCGCTGAGGAACCATCAGAAAGTAGACTCCCCAGGCCTCATCCGAATAAATCACAAAGCCTTAGCAACCATCTGGTCTAACAGCCACGTTTACAAACGCAGGCCAGACACTTAGGTGATCTGCCCCAAGACATACTTCAAATTGGTACTACCAAGCGGGCCCAGTGTTTCCTCACTGTATCAGTGTTTCCTCACTGTATGAAATTGCGGCACGACTAGAACAGAAACTGACATCACAGTACATTGGTATTTGTTTCAAGTGATTTTAAAAAAAAACAACACTTTTTACATTGTGAATTCAGTGAAGGCTTACAGAGCTGATAACCAGTGTTACCATTCAACAAATCATACACCTTGTTTCATTACAATGATTACAATCCCCTCCATGTACCATCAGTTACCTATGTTCAATTTAACACTTGTATTCCTCCCTGTGTCTTCTACTACCTTCTTTCCTCTGCCAATCTTCCTTATGTTGTGTATTGCTTTCCCAATAACCAAGCTAACGTGTGTCCACTCTCTCTAGCACATGAATAATTTTCCTTTCCCTCCACTCCTGGTAACCAACAGACAAAATTTCTTTTATCGAGAAAATCTCTTCTTAATTTTTTACAACAGTTGTCTCATACAAAATTTGTCCTTTGGTGA
>NW_006408524.1:2209518-2262672 GCF_000296735.1 Chrysochloris asiatica | reverse complement strand
ACAACTTCAATCTTTTCTCCGTTGATAAGAGATGTTTTGTGGATTCCTAGTTATTCTTCAACTTTTCAAAGTATTCCATTGTGTATAGGTACCGAACTTTGTTTAACGTTTCTTCTTTTGGTGGTAATTTGGTCTGTCTCCATCTTTTTGTTATTTTGAACAGTGCTGCAATGAATGTTGTTGTTGTTGTTAAATGATGAGTCTGTTCCACCTAATAGTGACCCTGTATAGGGTTTCCGAGTAGTGGCTGCTGGGTTTGAACCGCCAGCCTTGCTGTTCAAACTGACTTTGTGGTCCAGTGCTTCTCCCACAGTGCCACACTGGAACTCTACAATGAACATGGGTATGGATGTATCTAATTATGTCATACATCATTTCTTGAGGCTATAGTAGAGGGATTTCTGGGTCATATGGTATTTCTATTTTCAACTTTTTGAGAAAGCAGCATACCGTTACCACAGCAGTTGCACCATTTTACATGTACTCACCAGTAGGAAGGCCCCAGTCTCTCTACACCCTTGAGGGCATTGGCTGTTTTCTGTTTATTTGAACCTTGGTATTAATGATAGAGTAAGATGACATCTCAATGGTGTTTTGATTTGCTTCTCTCTTCAGGCTAATGATCCTGAGCAGTTTCCTCATGTTGGCCATCAGAATGTCCTCTACGGTGAAGTGTCTGTTAATATCCTCTGCCCATGTTTACATTGGACTATTTGTTTTCTGGTTGAGGTGTTGAAGTATTCAACACATTTTCGAGAGTAATCTCTTGTCTGATATGTCATTACCAAAAATATTTTCAAGTCTGTGTGTTCTATTTTGACTTTTTTGGTGAAATATTTTAATGCATGTGTCTAATTTTTAGGAGGTCCCAGTCAGCTATTTTATCTTCTGCTCTTTGTATGTTTTCAGTTATGTTTGATAATGTGTGTATGTCATGTATTAGAGCCCTTAAGTTTGTATCTATTTTTCTCATTAATGATCTTTATAGTGCTAGGTTTTACATATAGGTGTTTAAACCATGTTGAGTTTGGTTTTGTATATTGTATGAGATGTGTATTGTTTTGTTTCATTCTTCTGCAAATGAATTTCCAGTTTTGCCAGCATCATTTATTAAAGAGACCATTTCTTCCCCATTTAATATCTTTTGGTCATTTATGAACAATCAAATGAACATATTGTTACATGCCATCGAGTCAGTATCAACTTATAGTGACCTTTTGTACAACACACTGAAATACTGCCTGGTCCTGTGCCAACCTAACAATCATTGCTATGCTTGAGCCCAATGCTGCTGTCATTGTGTCATTCCATCTTGTTGGAGGCCTTCCTCTTTTTTGCTGATCCTCAACTTTACCAAGCATGATATCAAGGACTAGTTCATCCTGATAACATGTTCCAGTATGAGAGACGAAGTCTGACCACCTGGCTTCCAAGGAACATTCTGACTGTACTTTTCTAACATAGATTGGTTTGTTCTTTAGGCAGTCCATGGTATTTTAAATATTTTCCTCCAACACTATAACTCAAATGCATCAGTTCTTCTACGATTGATCTTTATTCATTGTCTAACTTTCAAATACAGATGAGGTCATTGAAAATACCGTGCCCTGAATCAAGCTCACCTTTGTCCTCAAACTGACATCGTTGCTCTTGAACACTTTAAAGAGGTCTTGGGCAGCAGATTTGTCTAATATAAGATGTCCTTTGATTTCTTGACTGCTGCTTCCCTGAGTATTTGTCTAAGCAAAATGAAGTCTTTGACAACTTCAATCTTTTCTTCGTTAGTCTGATGTTATTTATTGCTCCAATGGTGAGAATTTTTGTTTTCTTTACAGTGAGGCATAACCCATACCAAAGGCTGTGAATTTTGATCTTCATCAGTAAGTATTTAAGTCCTTTTCACATTCAGCAAGCATGATTGTATCATCTACATATAATAGGTTGTTAATGAGCATTCCTCCAACCCTGATGCCAAGTTTTTCTTCATATCATCCAGCTTCTGATATTATTTGCTTAGCATACAGAATGAAAAAGTCTGATGAAAGAATATAACTCCGGTACACACTTTTGCTAATTTTAAGCCATTGAGTGTTCCCTTGTTCTGTTTGAACAACTGCCTCTTGGTCTAGGTACAGGTTTCTCATCAGCACAATTAAGTATTCTAGAATACTCATTCTCTGCAATATTGTTCATAGCTTATTGTAATCCACACAATCAAAATCTTTTGCAGAGTCAATAAAGTTCAGGTATATATCTCTTTCTGTGAAAAGAGATGGTGGAAAAACTCCATATCATCAACCAAAACAAGGCCAGGGGAAAACGGTGGTTTCATCAATTGCTTGTAGGCAAGTTCAGGCTGAAGTTGAAGAAAATTAAAACAAGTCCACAAGAGCCAAAATATGACCTTAAACATATCACACCTGAATTTAGTGATCATCTGAAGAACAGATACTATGTATTAAACATTAAAGATTGAATACCAGAAGAATTGTAGGGTGACATCAAGAACACCACATAGGAAGAAAGCAAAAGTATATTAAGAAGATAAGTAAGAAGAAAAATACCAAAATAGATGTCAGAAGAGACTGAAACTTGCTCTCCACAAGGAGATGCTAAAGCAAATGGAAGAAATGAGGCAGTAAAAGAACGGAATAGATCATTTCAAAGGGCAGCTCAAGAAGACAGAATTAAATATTATAACAAAATGTGCAAAGACCTGGAGTTATAAAACCAAAAGATGTCAGTTGGAAGACTAAGGTGTCACTGACACAAGTCATGGTATTTTCGATAACCTCATCTGCATGTGAAAGTTGCACAATGAATAAATAAGACTGTAGAAGAATAGATGCATCTGAGTTATGGTTTTGGAGGAGAATATTAAAAATACCATGAATTGTCAAAAGAACAAACCAATCTGTGTTAGAAGAAGTACAGCCAGAATGTTCCTTGGAAGCTGCACGGCCAGACTTCCTTTCTCATACTTCGGACATATTATTAGGAGGAACCAGTCCCTGGAGAAGGATATCATGTTTGGTAAGGTGGAGGATCAGAGAAAAAGAGGAAGACCCCCAGTGAGATGGATTGACACAGTGGGGTAACAATGAGCTTGGGCGTAGCAACGATTGTGAAGTTGGTGCAGGACCCCAGTCAGTCAGTATTTCATTCTGTTGTGCAAAGGGTCTACAGGAACAGGGATTTAAGGTTAATGTGGACAGCAAATGGGAGCTGTTGTAGAGGGACAACACTCACAAGCTCGTTGGCAGGGAGTCCTCAGGGTTAGGTCCAGGCTGGTTATATGGTGTGTGTGTTGGGGGGGGGGGGGGGGCGGAGTCTGGCTTCCCAAACCCTAAAGGGTCAGAAGGGGACCTTACAATCTGGTGGGGGATCCTTCTCCTTGGGCTGAGAGTGCTGTGGGTGTATGTAGGCTTTGAAATATGGGGTCTGATACTTACTTTCTTACTCATTAGGTTTCAGAATGAATACTTTGAAAGGTTCTTTTTGGGGAGTGTCTTTAAGCTTGCATTTGGCTCTAAGGTCTGTAGTTTTGGTTTTGAACCATTAAAGCTTCTACAAAGTGGATCTCTCCCCATTTTCCTTCTCTTTTGCAAAAAAAAATGTCAAATTGTGTTGCAAGAAAGGCTTCCATTCACAGACCACTTCTCATGCTTTCCTAGGGTTTGCTGTGGCCAAGCAGTGTTGCAGAAAAAGATACGCTTTTTCTTTTTAAGCCAGTCAGGGCTAAAAAGGACCAATTATCTAGCTAACAGCCCAAGGGTGAGTCCTTAGGTGTGCTGTATCCCATATCCACATCTTCTGTGTCCTTCAATCAGGGGCCCTGGAGCTTGTCGGGAGCCTCTGGAAGGAATACCCTGTCAGTTAGACCCTGTACAAAGATCCCTAGCAATGTCACTAACAGCTGGAGACAGACTACCTCACAAAGTCCCAACGTTTCAATCTGAGACTCTTTTTCCTCCACTCCCTGAGGTTAAAAAGACCTTTCAGCGGAGACTCCATGGCTACTGAGCCTCCTGATTCCAATTTATTACAAAAGAAAGAAATGAAAAAAGAAGTAAAGACAAAGAAGAAAAAAATTTGCTTGGTGGAAATAGATACAGCATGTTCCACAAGTCTCCTCTCCCCAGAAGACCCACTGTGCCAAACTGTATGGTTTTGTGAACTGAGGGAGTGGCCCCAACCCAACCGGGAGCTGTCTTGAGTGCCTCCCCCTCCACTGCATGTGTTTTATGAGCCCAATTTGCCCATGTCGGTACCTCTCACCTCTTTGTCCTTTTGTCCTTAGTGTCTGCAGTAACGTCTTTGCAGCCAGGCCGCCATGATTGTCAATGCAAGGAACCAGTCAGGTTGCTGGATATATGGGGACTCTGCAGTCTGCTTAATGTGGAAAACCGCCCCTTCAAATACCAGCACCTGGGTGTGTTTGAAAAGCAGATTAGCATCACAGCATTGCTGTTTCTCTGCAACAATGCTGGGCCACACTGCTGCCAGCCAGTCTGTGTCCATCGACCTTGCTCTAAGTGGCTCTAGTCATTGCCATCTTCATGGTGTGCGGCCGTCTGTTCTGTAGTAGGGCTTTATTGCCTGGGAAGAGCATTATACTGTGGCATACATATACTGTTGTTATAGCCTCTGGCTGAAGATCTCCAACTACCAGTTAAAGGGATTGCGTAGACGACCAGTGGTAAGACTGTAAGAGCTATTTAGAGGCATTGGGGTGGCGTATAGGGACAGAAGCAGAATGCCCCCCAAATGGCCTTGCTACATTCCTCCCTGCACTTCTCACCCCCCTGCCCCAGAATACCCTGTTTTCATGATCTCATCCACTGTGTCAGACCCAACAACCCAGTATCTCAGATCTCCCTTTCCTTTCTGAGTTATACACCACGCACACATAACTTGACGTACACAACTGGTTTACTGTTTATATAAAAGGACTTCAATCTGTCCCCTTGCTTCGTGCAATCCTACCTGTCCAGCTGGCCACTATGGAAGCAGTACTGCTTTTCCGGTCTGTTAAGTTTCCCTTTTGAATTAAGCTGATGTCCCTCTGACTGTCTCCTGGTCAGTTTTTCAGTCTTTTGGCGACCACCTTTGCAGAAGGATTTTCCCTTCTGGGCTTGAACCCAAACAACCGCTATCTTGTGGTTTGCAGTCCAGTGCTTATCCTACAGCACCACATCAGGTCTCTGTAAAGTCCTGATGTGGTGCTGTAGGAATTAGAAGTGAAAAATGTAAAGGTGAGAAATAGGCTCCAATCCTAGAGTGTCTAAATGGCAGGTTTTAGATTAGATTCTAGACTTAACATAGGAGCCCATTCCTTTCCTCTCCCACTGTGCTGCCTTCCTCATAAAGAATGGTAGAATTAATTAGGAACATTTTTGCCTGGGATAGGTATAATTACTACATATGTTGCTGAAGTAGTGCCATTTGGAAGAGAAATTAGGTTACTGATGTGGGACAGCACACAGACAAAGGGCAAGATGACTAGGAGACACGGGGACTTGATCTGCCTCAACAGGGGCTAAGGATCGAAGCATTGCCAGGAGTTTAAACTAGAGGATCACAAAAAGGCCCAGAATTGAGCTGACTCTTTTTTATCATCTAGATGGACACCATCACCAAGTGGTCAGTCTGTAGAAACTGTAAGGGGACTTTCAATTCTCCGTAACTCTTCTGCAAGATGCCTGGGTTCATGGTGCTGCAAAGAGCCTCGCTCTAACCTCCAAGAATGTGGGCCACTTTGCTATTAGTTCACAGGGAACATCCTTACTGAACGTATATTATGTGCTCATACCCTAGAGTAGGTATGATTTTTCAGTATAAGATACTTATTGAAAATATGGGGGAAATATTGTCAATAACCTCATATGCATGTGAAAGCTGGACAGTGAATAAGGAAGACCGTAGAAGAATTGATGGTTTTGAGTTATGGTGTTGGAGGAGAATATTTAAAGTGTCATGGGCTGCCAAAAGAACCAACAGATCTGTGTGGAAGAAGTGCAGCCAAAGTGCTCCTTGGAGGCCAGGATGGCCAAACTTCGTCTCTCACACTTTGGACATATTGTCAGGAGGGACCAGTCGCTGGAGAAGGCTATCATGATTGGTAAGGTGGAGGGATGTATTGCATTGGGCAAATCTTCTGCACAGGAACTTTTTAAAGTATTGAAGAGCAGAGATGTCAGCTTGAGGACTAAGGTGCGCCTGACCCAAGTCATGGTGTTTTCAATAGCCTCATATGGATGCAAAAGCTGGGCAGTGAATAAGGAAGATCGTAGAAGAATTGATGCCTTTGAGTTGTGGTGTTGGAGGAGAATACTGAAAGTGCCATGGACTGCCAAAAGAACCAATAGATCTGTTTTGGAAGAAGTGCAACCAGAGTGCTCCTTGGAGGCCAAGATGGCTAGGCTTCATCTCTCCTACTTTGGACACATTGTCTGGAGAGAACAGTCACTGGAGAAGGATGTCATGCTGGGTAAGGTGGAGGGTCAGAGAAAAAGGGGAAGACCCCCAACAAGATGAATCAGCCAGGTGGCATCATTGATGGCATCAAGTGTGGCGGCGGTAGTGAGGTTGGCCCAGGATCGGACATTGTTTCATTCTGCTGTGCATGGGGTCGCTGTGAGTCGGTTCCAACTTGATGGCACCTGACAACAACAACAACAAGGTGAAGAGTCAGAGAAGAAGAAGAAGACCCCCAACAGGATGGATTGGCCAAGTGGCAGCATCGATGGACTTAAGCATGGCAACAGTAGTGAGGTTGGCCCAGGATCGGGCAGTGTTTCGTTCTGCTGTGTATAGGGTCACTATGAGTCGGTACTGACTGGATGGCACCTAACAATAACAACAACATTTTTGTATAATTATAGGATGGTGTGGTGGTGGTTATATGCCGTGGAGTTGGTTCCAACTCCTAGTGACCCTGTATAGAGTTTCTGAGCCTGTAAATCTTTACGGGAGCAGAAAGCTTCATCTTCTCCTACAGAGTGGCTGGTAGAGTCTAACTGCTTACCCTGCAGTTAGTAGCTCAGCTCGTAGCCTGCTACTCTACCAGAGCTCCTCCATAGGATGGTAACCATAGAATGGTGTAACCATATATATTCTGTGGCTTTATAAGTTTAGGAAGCTGTACTCTAGAATTAAGGAGCTCTGGTAGCATGGTGGTTGCCAGTCAGGCTGCTAATCTCACGGTCAGCAGTTTGAAACTACTAGCTGTTCTGCAGGAGAAAGACGAGGCTTCCTGCTCCCATAAAGATTTACAGCCTCAGAAATCCTGTACAGGGTGGCTATGAGTCTGAACCGACTCTACGGCATATAACCACTACCACTCTAGAATTATAGTGCTGTTGAGGAACATTTAGCGGAGGCTTTCTACTCCCGTAAAGATTTACACCCTCGGAAACCCTGTACAGGGTCGCTATGGGTCGGACCCGACTCGATGGCACTTAACAACAACAACAACAACAATCTGATCTATTAACAAACCCTGGTCATGCTGTAGAATAAACATTGTACTGCTAACCACAAGGCCGGCTGTTCAAACCCAGCAGTCATACCTTAGGAGGAAAATGAGGCTTTCTACATCCATAAAGATTTACAGCCTTGGAAATCTTGCATAGGGTCATCTGAGTTGGAATAGAGTAGATGGCAGTGAGTGGGTGGGTCTGAACTATTTAATAAGGCTATCTCTTTCCAAATGCTTTCTCTTCATCCTGCAGCCAGAAAGGCTCTTTCCCTCTGAGCATCACAGTACTTTTTTCCTTTTTCCTACTGTTTTTAAAGAGCTATATTTGGCCATGAACTCCTGGGAGAAAGCCCAAACATGTCCAATTGAAAGTCATGATCTGTTCTTCCCTAAGATCCCTCCAGGGGCTGATGTTCAGGAGGAGTGTACTGTGCTGTAACTGTAGAAGTGCTGTAGAGAAATCTAACGTTCCCTCCCATTTTATAGAGCATGGGGGTGGGTGGGGGCTGTGCCATGAAGTTGGTTCTGACCCATGGCAACCCTAAATAGGGTTTCTGGGGTTGTAAATCTTTGGTGGTAGTGGTGATGTGCCGTGGAGTTGGTTCTGACCCATAGTGACCCTGAATAGGGTTTCTGAGGCTGTAAATCTTTGGTGGTGGTGGTTATGTGCCGTGGAGTTGGTTCTGACCCATAGTGACCCTGAATAGGGTTTCTGAGGCTGTAAATCTTTGGTGGTGGTGGTTATGTGCCGTGGAGTTGGTTCCAACTCATAGCAACCCTGTATAGGGTTTCCAAGGCTGTAAACCTTTACGGGAGCAGGAAGCCTCATCTTTCTCCTGTGGAACAGCTGGTAGTTTCAAACTGCTGACCCTGAGGTTAGCAGCCCAACTCATAATCACTATGCTACCAGAGCTCCTTTATAGAGCATAGGCTGTTTTATACACTTGAGTGAATAGGAGTTGCAGACCTCCAGCATTGTTGGGTCTGGATGGCTCTGTGCACACTACAGTGCTTTCAAGAGCAGTTTTGAAATGGTGTGGTCTATTCTTCCTCATCTAAAGAGTAGATTATACAAAGTTCAGACAGTTGTTTGCTCCCAACTCTTGAGTGCTGGACATAATGTTATAGCTGTCTAATGTTATGGCAACTTCCACATGTAGTTAAATTACAATGAAACTTTTAAGTTCAGTTTTCCATTTTGCATTACCCAACATTCCAGGCATTCCGTAGCCTGGGTTGATACAAAGGTTGAGTACTTGGCTGCTGACTGAAAGGTTGGTGGTTTGAATTTACTGTGGTTTCATGGGAAAAGGACCTGGTCATCAACTCCCATAAAGATTCCAGTCAAGAAGACCCTATGAGGCAGTTCTAATCTATCACACAGGATCACTATAAGTTGAAATTGACCTGAAGGTACCCAACCACAACATGCTCAGTGTCTTTCCTGTAACACACCCTACAGCAGTGCAGGTGCCTTCTGATTGGCTTTGTGGCTCTCTGGAGGAATTGGGGTTTGGCAGTGTTAGAAATGAATCCCGATGTCGTGTAAAAGACACTCGGTAAGACTAAATTACCTTGGCAAAGCAAAATTTACTCCAGCAAGAGGGTGCGTGCGCATAGCCGTACTTACAGGAACAGGCCAGCGAGCACACCGAGTGGGCAGTTCACTCGGGTTTTTAATCCCTGATGCGAGTCTCAAGGCTGTGTCTCACCTCACTGGCTAGCATTTTGACCACACAATCTTTTCCCTTACCCGGTTGGCTAGTTCAAATTTTTAAGATGCGCATTCCTACTTTAGGAAAAGAAAAAGAGAGCGATCACAAATTCTTTACTCCAGGAAGTAGTTAAAAGAAAAAGAGAGCGATCATAAAGTCTTTACTCCAGGAAGTAGTTAAAAGAAAAAGAGAGTGATCATAAAGTCTTTACTCCAGGAAGTAGTTAAAAGAAAAAGAGAGCGATCATAAATTCCTTACTCTAGGAAGTAGTTAAAAGAAAAAGAGAGCGATCATAAAGTCTTTACTCCAGGAAGTAGTTTAAAGAAAAAGAGAACGATCCTGAGTACCCCCCCACCCCCACCCCAGCAGCTGATGTGAGAATGCTATTTGGTGAGTGCTCTTGCTGTGAAGATACCAGACATGCTGGTTCTTCAGTAGTCATCAGACTGTTCCATGGAATCATGCCTGTGGTAAATGTATAGCACAGCCTACAAAGTCTCTTCATTTCTGTTTCTTTAGTATAGTAATTGTCCATAAGTTCCTGTTAAGCCATTGACATTTCATTTATAAGTCCCAGAAAGATCAGTTGTCTTCAAAGTTGTGAGACCTTTGCTGGTTCTGTGGGTAAAAGGTCTAAGTTAAACCCAGCCCACTTAATTTGTGGACAAATGGTTACCTTAAGTATCTGGACTCATGGGACCCTGCTCCTTTAGAAATTAAGGTTGTTAAGTTCCGTCCAGTCTGTTCCAACTCATAGGGACCCTGTATATGGTTTCTGAGAAGCTGCTGGTGGGTTTGAAGTGCTGACTTTGTGGTTTGCAGTCTGGTGCTGATCCTACAGCTCCACCCCAGAGCTCTGGTAGCATAGTGGTTACAAATCGGGCTGCTAACCTCAAGGTCGGCAGTTCGAAACTACCAGCGGTTCCGTGGGAGAAAGATGAGGCATTCTGCTCCCGTAACCATTTACAGCCTTAGAAACCCTGTGCAGGGTCACTATGAGTCGGAACTGACTCCACGGTACTTAACAACAACTTGTAAATCTTTGGGATCAGTGTGTGATTGACATATGGATTTAGATTATACCATTGACCTTTTCTCTGAGAACCTCAGTAGGGAAGTGCTGGGCTGAAAAGGACAAGGGCCATAACTAAGTACTTGATCACAGAAGCAATCAAGAAGTCAGAAGTGTCACTGAACCCCCTTCCCCCCACCCCCCACTACTGCCCTTAGTCACCCTTCATGCCTGGAACTGAACTCACTCCTGTGTCTCAGTCCCCAGCCAAACAATAGATCACTAAGGTAAACAATAACACTAAAGAGTTCCATATTCCTTCAAATCATCAACCATTTGAAATCAAAATGGTAGCATTTGCCCAAGGGCAAAGTTCAGGTAGGATTAGGAAAGAAGGAGGACTGGAAATGGGAAACACAGGGAGGAAGTGGGATGAAGGTTGTTAGATTGTGAGGGTTGAAATCAATGGCCTGATTGTGTAAGAACTGTTGAGTGGTAAGCAGATCTGCCCTGTAAACCTTCATCCAATTCACAATGGAAATTTTAACAAGTCAATTTTCATAGTTGTCCTATGCCATTTTTCTGATTTCCTCTCATTTACAATGAGAAATTGAGGCCTGTCCTATTTACATATGTAATAAGGGATGTGTTCACTCGGAGTTTTAACATTTAGAGCCTTACTTTGTTTCTCCCTTTCTAGAAGGAGCCATAAGGAGCTCTGGTAGCGTAGTGGTTACGAATCGGGCTGCGAACCTTAAGGTCAGCAGTTCAAAACTACCAGCCGCTCCGCGGGAGAAAGATGAGGCTTTCTACTCCTGTAAGGATTTACACCCTCGGAAACCCTGTACAGGGTCGCTATGGGTCGGAACCGACTCGACGGCACTTAACAACAACAACAAGAAGGAGCCATAGGAATTTTCAGTTGTCAGAATGAGGCTGGCAGTAGAGGTTCTAGTAGAAGGTTTTGCCAAGAGTTGGGAGAGTTATCAGTAAAGTCCAAGGTAACTTGGGATGATTCCATTCCTCATGCCTTTATATTTGAGATTTTTCTGTTACTCTATCTGCAGGGACGACATGTTTCAACCAACACAAGCAGGCCAGAACCATGCCATGGTCTCATTGTCCAGAGTCAAGGCTGACGGGCTGAGCTCAGCAGAGTGTAGAGACAAAAATGTGCTGTCACCAAACACTGTCTCTTGAGATCCCAGAACCTGTTTCAGGAACCCTGCCATTGACTTGACAGGATACCGTACCTCTTTGTAACAAATTGTTCTCCACACTAATATGAGCCAAACTTATAAATGTGACCAACATCCATAGGAACAAGTAATATTTATAGTGTAACATTGTGTCCACCCTATTGAAACAAAGTTTTGTGAATTACTACCCTTAAGTGTGTGTGATGCACAATCCACCAGTAGGTCACAGTATACCAATGGGTCACAACCACAGTTGTAGCCCGTTTAGCTCAATGTTGGTGTGATGATGTTGTCAACAAATGTTACAGCAGACTAGGCAAGATGTATTTGACCAGTAAAAATACAACAAACCATAAATACTACATGATTGCGCTTTTAAGTAGTAAGCAAGTATATAGAAACCGAAGATCATTATTGAGTTACCAGGTCTGGGAAGTGGGAGAGCTTCTATAAAGGGCTTTATAAAAGTTTATGGAATTGTAACTATGGCAATGAAACAATACACAATAGGATGAATGTAAAGCTAATGTTCTCCCATTAACTATCACATAATTCACAATAAAACATTAAAAAAAAAAGACATATCAAAAAAAGTTTGTGGAAAAATGAACTGAAAAGATATTGGGATTTTTCCACGAACTTTTTGAAGCCCCCTCTTATTCAGGTGGCATTAAGTTAATGGTGGTGGAATGATTTGGAAAAGTGAGAGTAGATGCACAGTTTGAAGAAAATATGTCACTGCTCTAAGTATGTGAAATTATTAAAATGTATGTTTTGCTATGTATATTTTCACCCCAATAAAATGCAATAAATCACTTTTAGATTCAAACTCTGTAACTAGAAAGGACCTAGCCTATGGTGTAATGAGTTATTTAGTATGTCTCTTCCAGCCTTAGTATTCATAACTTCCACTTGTAGGTAAGAGAAGGTGGGAGAAGATACTGATAGGACAATATGATTCACTTGTGAATGATTGTTAACAGAGTTCATTGTGTCTGTAAAAACCTGGAACTCTAACATGGGATTGAGCCATCTCAGAAGCAGGAGGGTGGGGGCGTCTCACGGCCACCAAGAAATAAAGAACCAGGAGTGGAACACATTCTTTGGACTCCAAGGTCCCCATGCATTGAAGCTTGTTTGCAGAATGGGGTACCTCTAGACACTTAAATGGGGGAGCTAGGTTTGCTGGTCTACGAGCCAAGTGCCTTCAGGTTGAAGTTTATAGTGGAGTGCCGTGCCCTGTTACCATTTATCAGCAATGCTAAAAGAGCTTTGTAACATTGCCTGGATGAAGAGATCTACCTGTGGACACCGTTAAGGAGAGGTTGTCTTAAGTGGCAGAACCGTACCTTGAGTATTTTCGGATTCAGATTTATAACCTATTAACTTTCCTAGTAAACCTCACAACTGTGTGAGTATGGTATCTAAGTTCTATGTGGCCATTGCAATGAATTATTGAGCCCAGCTAAGAAGTAGGAGGGTGGTTGGTGCCATTTTTTTGCATTGTCCAACAAGACTGAGGGGCCAGAGAGGTAAAGCTACCATCTATGAGATTAGGATTGAATGCCTCCAAGTCAGAATACTACCCAAGAGGAAAAGAGACAGCACAACTAATTTGAGTTCAGGCTAACCCACCAGTAGACCTGCTTTGGAATGGTGATACTGTACCTAGAACCATTCTTTGTGACCTATTGAAAGTCAGCCCTCAACAGAGGTTGTGTTATTTTTCAAAAGACACAACCTGAGGCCTACAGCATGAGTTGTGCTTATGCCCTTCCTGAGAAGTACATTCTGGAATTCTGTGGAGTTTCACTCTGAGAATGAGGGGTGGGAAACCTCCAATTGCATCAGAATACCCAAGGCCAGGAATGGTCTCAGGACAGCCTCCCAAAATATCAGAACCTTACCAGCCCCTCACAAGCTATCTCTGTTGAAAAAGGATGACAAGGCTGAGATCAGTTGCAGAAAATGACTGGTTGCTTGACCTACTGATACCATATGCAAGGTTTATAGGACACCTTAATGGAACTGTCCCTCTGGGCAAAATGAGCCATTTTAATGGTTTCTGAGTATACACTCCAACAGCATTAATCACAGTATTATGCAGACACACCACTATGTTTCCAACCTTTTTCATCACCCTGAACTGTATTCATGAAACAGTAGTAACTCCCTCCCCATTTCTCCTTCCTCAAGCGCCTCATCACCATCCATTGCTCTCTGCCTCTGCATTTGTCTAGTTATTTCAAATGCAAGGAATCATGCAATATTTGGACTTTTGTGACTGGCTTATTTCACATGGCATAATACTATTATTTCACATGCTGTAGTCTCTCCTTTTTGAGGGGAAGAGCTGCTTCCTTAAAGTAGAGTTGACCATGATGATGTGAATGTAGTAAAGCTTCTGGGACCTTCATTTGCTGATGGGGTACAACTCAAAATGAAGAGAAACAGCTGAAAACATCCATTAAAAATTAGAACATGGAATGTATGAAGTATGAATCCAGGAACATTGGGAGTTATCAAAAATGAAATGCGTAGGCATTCACGTGAGCTGAAATGGACTGGTATTGGCCATTTTGAATCTGTCCAACCACATAGTTTACTATGGGAGAAATGATACATTGAAGAGGAATGGCATCATATTCATCATCAAAAAGAAAATCTCAAAATCTATCGTGAAGTATAATGCTGTTTGTGATAGGATAATATCCATGCACCTACAAGGAAGATGAGTTAATACCACTATTATTCAAATTTATGCACCAATCACTAAAGCCAGTGGTGATGAAATTGCAGAATTCTACCAAATTCTTCAGTCTGAAATTGATCAAACATGCAATCAAGATGTATTGCTAATTACTGGCAATTGAAATGCAAAAGTTGGAAACAAAGAGGAAGGATCAATAGTTGGAAAATATGCCCTTGGTGATAGAAATGATGCTGGAGATCACATGATAGAATTTTGCAAAAGCAATTGATTTCTTCATTGCAAATACCTTTTTTTTAAAAAAAACAACAACAATAAGACTATACACGTGGACCTCACCAGATGAAATACACAGGAATCAAATTGACTACATCTGTGGAAAGAGATAATGGAAACACTTCATTCATATCATCAGCCAAAATAAGGGCAGAGGCAGATTGTGGAACGGCTTATAAGCAAATTCAGGCTGAAACTGAAGAAAATGAAAACAAGTCCGTGAGAGTTAATTTATGATCCTGACTATATCCCACTTGAAATTAGAGATCATCTGAAGAACAGATTTGATACATTAGACACTAATAACCGAAAAGCAAAAGAGTTGTAGGATGACATGAAAAACATCATACAGGAAGAAAGCAAAAGGTTATTAAAAAGACAAGAAAGAAAGACCAAAATGTATGTCAGAAGAGACTCTGAAACTTACCCTCCAGAGCAGAGATGCTAAAGCAAATGGAAGAAATGAGGAGGTAAAAGAGCTGAACAGAAAATTTCAAAGAGCAGCTTGAGAAGACAAAGTCAAATATTCTAGTGACATGTGCAAAGATCTTTAGTTAAAAAAACAAAAATGAAGAACACGCTCAGCATTTCTCAGTGAAAGAACTGAAGAAATAATCCAAGCCTTGATTCTATGGGCAAAATACGGAATGATGCAGAAAGCATCAAAAGAAGATGGAAGGAATACACGGAGTCATGGTCGATGTTGGATCACTCTAAGAGGTAATATATGATCAAGAGTTAATGGTACTGAAGAAAGAAGTCCAAGGTGCACTGAAACCATTGGCAAAGAATAAGACTCCTGAAAAAGATGGACTTTGAATCGAAATCTTTCAACACACTGATGCAGCACTGGAAGCACTCACTCATCTATGCCAAGAAATTTGGAAAATAATTATTTGGAAGATAGTTACCTGGACAGATGATTGGAAGATATCTATGTTTCTGACCATTCCAAAGAGAGGTGACCCAACAGGATGCAGAAATCATTGGAGAATATTAGTAATATCACATGCAAGTAAAATTTTGCTAAAGGGAATTGAAAAATGGCTGTGATAGTAAATTGACAAGAAACTGCCAGAAGTTCAAGCCAGATTCAGACGAGGACGTGGAATGAGGGATATCATTGCTAATGTCAGATGGCGCTTGGCTGAAAGCACAGACTACCAGAGAGATGTTTAGCTATGCTTTATTGACTAAGCACAGGCTTTCAACTGTGTATCATGACAAGCAATGGACAATTATGGAGAATGTGTATTCCAGAATACTTAATTTTGTTCATGAGGAACATGTACATAGAACAAGAGGTAGTTATTTGAACTGAACAAGGGGACACTGAATGATTTAAAATAAGGAAAGTTATGTGCTTGGGTTGTATTCTTTCACCATATTTATTCAATCTGTATGCTGAGCAAATAATCCAAGAACATGGCATCAGGATTGGAGGATGACTCATTAACAACCTGTGATATGCAGATGATACAACCTTGCTTAAGTAAAGAGTACTTAAAATACTTACTCATGAATATCACTGGGTTGCACCCCAATGTAAAGAAAACAATCCTCACCACTGGAGCAGTAAATAATATCATGATAAATGGAGAAAAGATTGAATTTGTCTAAGACTTCATTTTGCTTAGATCCACCATCAACACTCATGGAAGCATCAGCCAAGATATCAAATGATGTAGTGCATTGGGGAAATCTGCTGCACGAGACCTCCTTAAAGTGTTCAAGAGCAAAGATGTCAGCTTGAGGACTAAAGTGTACCAGGCCCAAATATGGTATTTTCAATAGTCTCATATGCATGTGAAAGTTAGATAATGAATAAGGAAGACTGCAGAAGAAGTGATGCATTTGACTTACGATGTTGGAGAAGATAATTAAAGGTACCAAAAGAACAAATCCGTGTTGGAAGAAGTACAACCAGAATGCACCATTGAAGCCAAGATGGCTAGACTTCATCTCTCATACTTCAGACACATTATCAGGAGGAACCAGTCCATGGGGAAGGACATCATGCTTGGTAAAATGGAAGGTTGGTGAAAATGAGGGAGACCCCCAATGAGATTGATTGGCACTGAGGCATCAACAATTGCCTCAAGTGTAGCATCAATAGTGAGGATGGCACAGCACTAGGTGGTGTTTCGTTCTGTTGTACATCAGGGTCGCTATGAGTCAGAACTGACTCAATGGCACCTAACAACAGCAACACTAACTGCCACTCATCTGTCAGTTTGTCGTACTGTAGAGGCTTGCGTGTTGCTGTGATGCTGAAAGCTATGCCACCGACATTTGAAATATCAGTAGAGTCACTCAGTGTACAACTTAAAACAAGCTTCCAGACTTATATAGACTGTGAAGTAGGAGAGGTGGACTACTAATGAATGTTTATCCATTAAAAACCTTACGAACAGCAGTGGAACACTGTCAGATATAGTGCCAGAGATGAGCCCCTCAGGTTGGAAGACACTCAAAATACACCTGGGGAAGAGCTGTCTCCTCAAAGTAGAGTTGACCATGATGATGTGAATGGAGTAAAGTTTTCGGGACCTTCATTTGCTGTTGGGACACAACTCAAAATGTGGAGAAACAGCGGCAAACATCCATTAATTATCAGATCATGTACGAAATATGAATCTAGGAAAATTAGAAGTTGTCAAAAATGAAATGGAACTCATAAACATTGATATCCTGGGCATTAGTGAATTGAAATGCCCATTTTGAATCAGACAGTCATATGGTTTACTAAACCAGGAACGACAAGTTGCAGAGAAATGGTATCACATTCATCATCCAAAAAAACATTTCAAGGTCTATCTTGAAGTATAATGCTATCTGTGATACGGTAATAGCCATACGCCTACAAGGAAGACCAGTTAATGCCACTATTATTCAAACTTATGCGCTAGTCACTAACACCTGTGATAATGAAATGAAAGCCATCTACCAGCTTCTTCAGTGTGAAATTGATCAAATATGCAGTCAAGTATATTGATAATCACTGGTGATTGGAATGCAAAAGTTTGAAACACAGAGGAAGGATTAGTAGTTAGAAAATATTGCCTTGCTGGTAGAATTTTTCAAGATCAATGACTTTTTAATTGCAAATACCTTTTAAAACAATGTAAAAAGTAATTATATGCAGGGACCTCATCAAATGGCACACATAGGAATCAAATTGTCTACATCTGTGGGAAGAGACAATGGAAGAGCTTAATTTCATCAGCCAAAAAAAGGCCAGGGGCAGACTGTGGAACAGACCATCAATTACTCCTATACAAGTTCAGGCTGGAAAATATTAGAACAACTCCATCTGAGCCAATATATGACCTTGAATATATTTCACCTGAATGTAGAGACCATCTCAAGAACAGATTTGCTGCATTAGACATTAATTACTGAAGACCAGTGGAGTTGTGGATGACATCGAGAACATCATACATGAAGAAAGCAAAAGGTCATTAAAAAGACAGGAAAGAAAGACCAAAGTGGATGTCAGAAGAGACTCTGTAACTTGAATTTTGCGATGCTAAAATGACTGGAAGAAATGAAGTAAATGAGCTACACAGAAAATCGCAAGCAGCAGCTCAAGAAGACAAAGTAAAGTATTAATGATGAAATATGCAAAGACCTGGACTTAGAAAACCAAAAGGGAAGAACATGCTCAACATTTGTTAAGCTTAAAGAACTGAAGCAAACATTCAAGCTTCAACTTGTAGTACTGTTGCTCCCTATGTAGGCTTGGAGTCCTGGCGTGGTGATGAAGGATAAATCCTGATGATTGGGTGCAAGGTTGGCAGTTCAAACCCACCACCTGCTCCTTGGAAACTATATATAGGGTTGCTCTGAGTAGTGTGGCACTGTGGGTTAATGTGCTAGACTGCAAAGCCATTTGAACTGCAAAATTGGTGGTTCAAGCTCACCAGCTGCTCCTCGGAAACCTTATACAGGGTCGCTATGGGTCAGAATTGACTCGACGGCACTTCACAACAACAACGAGTCACAACAGACTCAATGGCAGTTAACAAATAACAACATGGTGACTTAGTGGGTTATGTGTTGGGCTGCTAACCACAAGGTCAGCAGTTTGAATCCACCAGTTGCTCAGCAGGAGAAAGATAAGGCTTTCTGCTTCCAAAAAGATTTACAGCCTCAGAAACAGGGTCATTGTGAGTTGGAACCCACTCAAAGGCACACAGCCATCACCACCACCATGAGCAAAATATTGAATGGTCACAAACATGAATCTCTTTTAATCCGTTGGCCAGATGAGTGAGTGCCTCCAGTGCTTCACCAGTTTGTTGAAAGATTCCAATTTGCGTTCTGTTGATTCCCAGAGTCTTGTTTATTGCCAATGCCTTCAGTGCAACTTGAACTTCTTCCTTCAGTACTATTTATTGTTTCTTTGTCATATGCTATGTAGCGTAGTGGTTACGAATCGGGCTGCGAACCTTAAGGTCAGTGGTTCGAAACTACCAGCCACTCCGCGGGAGAAAGATGAGGCTTTCTACTCCCGTAAGGATTTACACCCTCGGAAACCCTGTACAGGGTCGCTATGGGTCGGAACCGACTCGACGGCACTTAACAACAACAACAACAACAACCTCTTTAAATGGTTTAACATAGACTAGTTATTTTGGTACAGTGACTCTGTGCATTCCTTCCATCTTCTTTACCAAAATAACTGGTCTGTGTTAAACCATTTAAAGAGGTAGTATATGACAAAGAAACAATAGTACTGAAGGAAGAAGTTCAAGCTGCACTGAAGGCATTGGCAATAAACAAGACTCCGGGAATCAACAGAACGCAAATTGGAATCTTTCAACAAACTGGTCAAGCACTGGAGGCACTCACTTATCTGGCCAATGGATTAGAAGAGATCCATATTTGTGGCCATTCCAAAAAGAGGTAGCCCAACAGAATATGAAAATCATCAATATCGTCAGTATCGCATGCAACTAAAATTTTGCTGACAACAATTCAAAGACAGTTGCCGTGGTACATTGACAGAGAATTACCAGAAAATCAAGCTGTATTCAAAAGAGGACAGGAAATGGTGGATATCATTGCTGATGTCAGATGGGTTTTGGCTGAAAGCAGAGAATATGAGAAAGATGTTTAGTTGTGCTTTATTGACTATGCTGAGGCTCTTGACTGTGCAGATCATGATAGATTATAAGTAACATTTTGAAGGATGGGTATTCCAGAACACTTAATTGTGCTCATGTACATAGACCAAGAGGCAGCTGGCAGAACAGTTCAAGAGGATACTGAATGGTTTAAAACCGGGAAAGATGTGTGCCAGTGTTGTAGCCTTTTACCGTAATAATTCAATCTGTATACTAAGCAAATAATTCCAGAAGATGGATTATATAGATAAGAACATGGCATTGGGATTGGAGGAAGATTCATGAATAACCTGTGATATGCAGATGATACAACCTTGCTTGCTGAACATGAAAAGGACTTAAAATACTTACTGATGAAGTTTAAAGACTACAGTCTTCAATGTGGATTGCATCTGAATGTACAGAAAATAAAAATCCAAACAATTGGTCTAATAAATAGCATCACAATAAATGGAGAAAAGACTGAAGTTGTCAAAAACTTCATTTTGCTTGGATCCACAATCAATAATCATGGAAACAGCAGGCAAGAAATCAAACAACATATTGCATTAGGCAAATCTGCTGCACAAGACCTCTTTAAAGTTTTGAAGAACAAGATACCAATTTGAGGACTAAGGTACACCTGATCCAAGACATGGTATTTTCAATTATTTCATATGCATGTGAAAGTTGGACTATAAATTAGGCATCCCAAAGAAGAATTGATGAATTTGAGTTATGGTGTTGGAGAAGAATATTGAACGTGCCATGGACTGCCAGAAGAACAAATAAATCTGTGTTGGAGGAAGCATGGCCAGAATGCTCTTTAGAAGCTAGGAAGATGAGACTTCATCCCTTATACTTCAGACATAATATTAGGAGAGATGAGTCCGTAGGGAAGACATAATGCTTGAATACAGACAGAGGAGGGCCATTGAAAAAGAGGAAGATCCCAAAGGGATGGATTGGTACAGTGGCAACAGCAATGTAACAATTGTGTGTGGGAGGTGCAGGACCAGGCAGTGTTTCCTTCTGTTCTGCTTAGTGTCCCTATGAGTCACAACCAACTCGTTGGTACCTAACAACAATAACAACAACAAGCATGCATTAGAACGTCAATCCTTTTTTGTGGTAGAAAAATTCTCTGTTGTATATATGTACCATGTTTTGTTTATCTCCCTGTTTACTGGCCACTAAAATTGTTCCAACCTTGTAACTACTATAAATGATACCTTAATGAACACTGGCATATCATTGTATGTTTCGGTCCCTGCAATTTAGTCTTTTAGTTGGTTATATACTTAGGGATGAAATTGCTAGGCCATAAAATACTTTTCATGGAACTGCCAAACTTTCCATAGTGAGGTTATCATTTTACAGTCCCATCAGAAATGCATGAGGCTTCTAATTATGTTGTGTGTTTCTGGCAATGCCATTACCGTGGGCGTGAAGTGGTATCTTATTGTGGCTTTCATTTTCATTTCCCTAAATGACTAAGCTAAAGTCACTGGAAGAAATGATGAAGTAAAAAGACTGAACAGGGAAATTTAATGGGCAGCTTAGTAAAACAAAGTCAAATATAATGAAATGTGCAAAGACCTGGAGTTAGAAAACCAAAAGGGGGAATATGCTCAGCATTTCTCAGGCTGAAAGAATTGAAGCAAATAGTGAAGCCTCGGGTCTCAATATTGAGTCATTTTATTAAGTCCTGGTGTGGTACTGTAGGCATTGACAAAAAACAAGACTTGAGGAATTGACAGAATTGAGATGTTTCAACAAACTGATGCAGCATGGGAGGGGCTCACTTGTCTATGCCAAGATATTTGGAAGACAGCTACCTAGACAACCAATTAGAAGAAATCTATATTTGTAGATTTAAAAAAATAATAATTAAAAAAATTGCTTTTATTGTGAATTGAGTGAAGGTTTATAGAACATATCATTAGCTTTACATTCAATAAATGAAGACTTTGCTTCTTTACAATGATTATAATCCCCTTTAGGAACCATCAGTTAACAGTATTTGCCTTCAGCTCTTGCAATCCTCCCTGTCATCTGCTACCTTCATCTCTCCTCTGCCAATCTTCCTTGTCTGCCCCATAACCCATGTTAACATGTGTCTACTTTCTAGCCTGTGAATGATTCGCTATTCCCCATAACTACCATAGAATTTTTTTTTTATCAAGAAAACCTTTTCATTTTTCCATGAACATTTTTTTCTGATTTTTTATTGTGAATTAAGTGAAAGTTTACAGAGCAGATCATCAATTTTACATTCAGCAAATCCTACACATTTCATCTCAATTGCAATGCATTCAACACAACATCACTTATCCCACTTCCTCCCTGTATTTCTTGTTTCAATTCTTCCTTTTTCCCCCACTCTTCTGAAATTTTGTATGTATCTAAATGCTGTCCTTTTGATCTCGAATGGCTGACCATTCTTTGGTGTGCATGTCTCACTGATGTTGCTATCCCCCATGTATAACTATCTATTGTTTGCCTGAAAATTGAGCCACAGTGGTGAATTCCATTCCAGATCTGAAGGGTGACCAAGGACCATAGTCTTGGTGTTCCACCAGTCTCTATCTGTTCAGTAAGCCTGTTCCTCTGTCAAATCGTCATACTCCCTCTCTGCTTCCCATTCCCATTCAATCTATGTGTCTACCTATGTGTGGTAGTGGTGATGTGTCGTGGAGTCGGTTCTGACTCATAACAACCCTGTATAGTGTTTCCGAAACTATAAATCTTTACAGGAGCAGAAAGCCTCACCTTTCTCCCATGAAACAGCTGGTAGTTTCAAACCGCTGACCTTGAGCATAGCAGCCCAACTCATAACCATTATACTACCAGAGCTCTACCTGTAACTTATTGTTATTGTAGGATCGGGTATATAACAGCATTTACTGCTGTTCCCTTACCTCCCTGTGTTTTCCCTTGCCTTCATCATTCTAGGAAAATTGGAAATTCAAAAATGAAATGGAATGCATGAAGATCAATATCCAAGGCATAAGTGAACTGAAATGGACTGCTATTGGCCATTTTGAATCTGATAATTACATGGTTTTCTATGCTGGAAAGGACAAATTGAAGAGGAATGTTGTCACGCTCATCATCAAAAAGAACATTTCAAGATCTATTTTGAAGTATTACACTGTGATAGGATAATATCCATATGCCTACAAGGAAGACCAGGAGTCTTGGTGTAATACTATAGGATGGAACACAACTCAAAATGAGAAGAAACAGCTACAAACATCCATTAATAATTGAAATATAGACTACACAAAGTATGAATCTAGGAAAATTGGAAGTTGTCAAAAATGAATGGAATGCTTAAAGATCCATATGTTAGGTATTGTTGTTGTTGTTGTTGTTATGTGCCATCGAGTGGGTTCCGACCCATAGCGACCCTTAGTGATCTGAAATGGGCTGGTACTGGCCAGAAAATCATTTGTTTACTGTGCCAAGAACAACAAACTAAAGGGAAGTGGCATCACATTCATTATCAAAAGTATCTCAAGACTTATCTTGAAGTACAATACTGTCTTTGATGGGATAAGATCCATATGCCTACAAGGAAGACCAGTTAATACCACTATTATTTCAATTTAAGCACCAACCACTAAAGGCAGTGATAATGAAACTGATGAGTTCTACCAAATTCTTCAGTCTGTAATTAAGCAAACATGCTATCAAGATGCATTGGTAATTGCTGGTGATAGGAATGTGAAGTCTGGAAACAAAGAGAAAGAATCACTAGTTGGAAAATATGGGTTTAGTGGTAGAAATGATACTGGTGATCTCATGATAGAATTTTTCAGGAACAATGACATTCAATGAAAATACCTTTTTTGAACAACATAAGCAGCAATTATACATGGGGATCTTGCCAGATGGAACACACAAGGATCAAATAGGCTACATCTGTAGAAAGGGATGATTGGGGAAGTCCGAAAACATCAGTCAAAACAAGACCAGGGGAACAGACTATCAACTTCTCATACGTTAGTTCGGCCTCAAGTTGAAGATTAGAACAAGTCCACAAATACCAAAATATGACCTTGAATTTAGAGACCCTCCTGAGAACAGATTTGATGCATTAGACTGAAAACCAGAAGAGTTGTAGGATGATATCAAGAACATCATCCATTAAGAAAGCAAAAGGTCATTAGAAAGAAAAAACCAAAATGGATGTCCGAAGAGATTCCGAAACTTGCCCTTGAGCATAGAGAAGCTTGCAACTGGAAGAAATGAGGAAGTGAAAAAGCTGAACAGAAATTTTCAAAGGGCAGCTCGAGAAGACAAAGTGAAGTGTTATCATGAAATATGCAAAGACCTGAAATTAGAAAACCAAAAGAGAAGAGCATACTCAACATTTCTCAAGTTTAAAGAACTGAAGAAAAAAATTCAAGCTTCACATAGTAATATTGAAGGGTACTGGGGGCAAAGTATGAATGATGCAGGAAACATCAAAGGAAGATGAAAGGAATACAGAGTCACTAGGCCAAAAATTGGTTGATGTTCAGTCATCTCAAGAGGTATCACATGATCAAGAACTGATGGTATTGAATAAGACGTCCAAGCAGCACTGGAGACATTGGTGAAAAACAAGGCCCCAGGAATTGACAGCATACAAATTGAAATGTTTCAACAAACTGATATAGTGCTGGAGACACTCACTCATTTATGCCAAGGCTTTGGAAGGCTGATTGGAGAAGATCTACATGTGTGCCAACTCCAAAGAAAGGTGACCCAATGGAATGTGAAAATCATCAAACAGTATAATATGCAAATATAATTTTGCTGAAGATAATTCAAAAGCAGTCGCAGCAGTACATAGACAGGGAGTTGCCAGCAATTCAAGCTGGATTCAGAAAAGGATGTGAAACTAGGGACAAAGTTGTTGATATCAAATGGATCTTGGCTGAAAGTAGAGAATACCAGAAAGATGTTTACTTTCAAGTTATTGACTATGAAAAGGCATAGTTTAGTTATGTGGACCATTACATACTATAGATAACATTGCGAAGAATAGATATTCCAGAACACTTCATTGTGCTCTTGAGGAACGTAGGCCAAGGTTGCTATGAGTCAGCACTGACTCGATGGCACCTAACAACAACAACAAAAGAGGCAGGCATTATAGCAAAACAAGGGAATACTGAATGATTTTAAATCAGGAAAAGTGTGTGCCATGGTTTTATCCTTTCTCAATACTTGTTCCATCTATAAACTGAGCAAATAATCCTAGAAGCTGGATTATATGAAAAGAAAAGTGGCATCAGATTTGGAGGTAGACTCATTAACAGCCTGTGACCAGTAGATGACATAACCTTGCTTGCTGAAAGTGAAGAACACTTGAAATGATTATTGATGAAAATCAAAGACTATAGCCTTCAGTATAGATTGCACCTCAATGTAAAGAAAATGGAAATCCTCACAACAGGACCAGTAAATATCATGATAAATGGAGAAAAGATTGAAGTCAAAAATTTCATTTAGCTTGGATCCACAATCAATGCTTATGGAAGCAGAAGTCAAGAAAACAAAAGACTTATTACTGCGTTAGGCAAATGTGCTTCAAACCCCTCTTTGAAGTGTTAAAGAGCCAAGATATCAATTAGAAGACTAAGGGGTGCCTGACCCAAGCCATCATATTTTCAGTGTCCTCATACACATGTGAAAGTTGGATAATGAATAAGGAAGATCAGAGAATAATTGATGCATTTGAATTGTGGTGTTGATGAAGTATTTTATAAGTACCATAGACTGTCAGAAGAACCAACTCCTTAGAAGCAAGGATGGTAAGACTCTGCTATTCTTTAGACATGTTGTCAGAAGGGACCAGTCTCTGGAGAAGGACAACATGCTTGGAAAAGTAGAGGATCAGCAAAAAAGAGGAAGATTTCCAATGAGATGGATTGCACATTGGCAGTAACAGTGGCCTCAAACCTAACAATACTTTGGTGGTACAGGACATGGCAGTGTTTTGTTCTGTTGTGCATAAGGTCCCTGTAAGTCAAAACCAATGCTGACAACTCACAATAACAATACCAATACCACCATGATCTTGATCTGATGTAGAGGAGTTCCCAGTGCTGTGGCATGCAAAACTTTTGTTTGACAAGAGATAAAAGGAGAGCTAGGGAGCAGAGAAGCCAGGACCTACTACCGCCAAGATACAAGAGTCAGAAGTGAAGGCTTCCTTTGAACCTGGGGTCCCTGTGCTGTGCTGCTCCTAAATCCAGGGAAAGACTCATACGTGGCGGAGATCTCTAAGGAATGCTTGGCGTGCAGATGCTGAAAGGAGACATGAGAGTTAAGATTTTGTGTCAATTTGACTGGGCCAGGATTCCCAGTGTGTTAGTAGTTGAGATGTGGCTGAGGTCTAACATAGTTCCCATGCTGTGGTCTAACATAGTGTATGAGCGGCTACTCTCTATGGCTATCAGCGGCTAATCAATTGAAAGGATGTTTCCTTGGGGGTGTGGCCTGCTTTTATTATATTAGACACTCAGGCAAAGCATGTTCACTTTCTGCTGGGTCTGGACCTTACATCTGGCTTGTCCTCTGATCTTCCGTGCTTTGGACTTGAGCCAGTGGCCTGTTCTATCACCTTCTAACCCTGGGAGCCATCAGCAGCCTGCCTGCCTACCTGTCTACCTGCTGGTCCTGCCTGCCTGCCTGCCTGCCTGCCTGCAATTCTTGGTTCATCTGACCCAAACTTGAGACTTTCCAAGTCGACAATTGTGAGCCATTTCCTTGACATAGAGTTCTCTTTATACATGTACATATACATATAAATATACATGTACATATATAAGTTTCACTGGTTTTGCTTCTTTAAAGAGCCTAGCCTGACAGGATAGAAGGGCATTTTCCAGAGCCTGTGCTCTGGATTCAGACTTCTAACTTCACAAATTGTGTGAGAAGGAATTTCTGTTTGTTAGAGTCATCTACTCGTGGTATTTCTGTTATAAAAGCACTAGAGAACTCAAACACGTGGTCCGAGACTTCCAAGTCACATCTGGAAATTTGTGCTGGCAAGCGGAGCTGGTCACAGCAGAAAAGACTTACCTGGGAGACAGCTATCAACCAGCCTCAGGAGGCATAATTCAGCCTACTGTGCAGGGCTGACCAATGAATGCTTGAACACAGAAGCTCAGAACACTTTCTGGTTGGGGAGTCTTTACTCTCAGGATGGTAGCCTGTCCCTTGGGACTTGAAAACTCTGCTTTGGGAACCCTCCAAGACCTTGCCCTCTGCATCTCTTTATTTGCTTCATTTTTCATCTGCAATAAACCAGTGGTTGTAAGTATAGTTTGCTGTATGTGAGTTCTGTGAACTGTTCCAGTAAATGATCCAACTTGAAGGGGCAATAGGAACCAAGAGGCCACAAACTAAGGGTGTTGTGTGGACTCCCAAGCTTTTAACCAGCATCCTGAAGTGGTAATGGGAAACCAGTCCTGATTGGATAAACAACAAATCAGATTGGGGTGTCAGGTGAACTTCCCCAAACTTGCGACTGGCATCTGCCTGTTTGGCAGTCTGCGGGACACTGTCCATTCAACTTGTGAGCTATGACTTGGTTTCCTCCTGTGGCTAACTTCAAAGAGAGTGCTGAGGGGCACCAGTGAGGAGAAGAGAAGGGAGACATGGGAGTGTAAGGACGGGACCAGTCTCCACATTCTGGGAGGCTTTGGCATCCTTATCAAAAATCAATGTCTGGGTTTCTTTAAGGACTCTCAATTTTGTTCCATTGGTCTATATATCTATGTTGTACCAGTGATACACTGCCTTGGTTACTGTGCCTTTATACTAACTTTCAAAATAGGGAATAGTAAGTTCTCTGTTATTTTTCAAAGTAGTTTTGGCTATTTGGGGCCCTTTGCAATTCCAAATGAATTTGAAGATCAGCTTTTTCATTTTTGTTAAAAATAATTTTTAAAAAGCTGTTGGAATGTTGGCAGGGATGGTGTTGAATCTATAGGTGCTTTGAATGGTACTGACATCCTAACAATACTAACTTCTCCAGTTCATGAACATAGGATGTCTTTCCATAAATTTAGATCTTTAATTTGTTTTCTAAAAACAAAATTTAAAAATGAATTCCTAAGCTGGTACAGACCAGCTTGCAGGAATGGGGCAGAGAAACACAGGGGTGGTCTTATGGGACTAGAGATTGCTGCCAACGTCAGCCACCAGGCTCCAGTTACTATACCTTGTTGTGACAGGAGCCAAGAAAAAGCCCGCCCCCATTAGTGTGATGGACAGCATCAAGGAAGAGGAGGAAAAGGAGACAAGCATCTGCTGCGGAATGGGGCCAGGCAGACAGAGGCTTCTTGGGGCAGATTTAGATTAGATACTGAATCTCAGTCCCTAGTGTTTGGGGCATGGCAGCCCCTCCCTAAGTCCTTCCATTTGAGGGCATCCACCACCTTCATTCACCTGTCTGTTCCACCACATTCACTGTACCCCCTACTTGTCACACTGCAAAGGGGTGTCGTTGTAAGGAAGTCAAAACAGAGAGCTGGAATTCTCAGCAGTGAACAGGTAAGGAGCTGACATTCTATCTGATTGTTTGTAGGGAGATGACATTGCTGCCAGCTAACAGCAGAGGGTCTGGCCCCCTACTCTGCTCCTAATCATGCAAATTGGCTGTTCTGAAGAGTCTACCCTCCCTCACTCCCCATCTATCCACAATCTAAGATATGTAAACTAACTTCCTACAAGTTGTGTTTCAGGACCACTGGTCAGCAGCAGCCTAAACCAGAGCTAGTCAGCGGATTACACTTTTGACAGTGTTATTATTGTTGTTGTCATTAAGTGCTGTTGAGTTGGTTCTGACTCAGAGTGACCCTGTATAGGGTTTCTGAGGAGTGGTTGGTGAGCTTGAACCATGACTTTTTAGTCCATTACCCTGTAGCTCCGCACCATGACCCAATGTGTCCAATGGATGGATTTATGTTGTATCCCTCAGGAAGTATCCCCGACTGTGCAACTAAGGCTGCCATTCTTCCGAAGATATGACACAAGAAGACCCATGTTCACAATCTCTATGCATTAGTGTAGCTCCATAGTATATATACATCTAACTTAGCATGAGTATGTATAACTTTTCTCTGTCTGAAATTTCTAAGAATTGTAGCCTGCTCTAGAGACAGGGAGGGAACTCTGGTAGCATAGTGGTTATGAATCGGGCTGAGAACCGCAAGGTCAGCAGTTGAAAACTACCAGCTGTTCTGCGGGAGAAAGATGAGGCTTTCTGCTCCTATAAAGATTTACAGCCTTGGAAACCCTGTACAGGGTCACTATGAGTCGGAACTGACTCCACGGCACATAACCACCACTAGAGACAGAGAGCTCAGGATTAGAGGAGACACCTCTGAGCTTCCTTAATTTGTGAATAACCTTGGCTTTCATGTTCTCAAAGACCAGCATCTTTGATATTGACTCTGTCTTGAATATTGGCTTCCTCACACGGGGCTCGGCCCTCTTTGGCCAGCTAACATCCTGAGTGCAAGCCTGAGAAGACAGGGACTTTTCCTAGGGCCTGAGTAAGACACACTGAATTTAGTGTTGGAAGTCCCGTAGTCAGTACAGACCGCAACAAGTGTCTAAAGCAAGGGTTGGCAAACTTCCACCCATGAACCAAATCTGTGAGCTAAGAATGGCTTTATCATTTTTAAGTGGCTGAAAAAATATTTTGTACCATGTGAAGGTTGATGTAATTAAAATTTGTGTCCATAAAGTTTTATATGAAAACAGTCTTGCCCACTTCTTTGAACCATTCCTATAAACACCTCTTGAGGGTTTGGGTCTGCTTTATTCCCTTGGGGAAGTGAAACCATGCAAAAAGGATAGGAACTGGGACAAGATCCAGCCTAAAAATTCCCAGTTATCTGAACTTTGGTTGGGGAAGTCCTTCAAAAACACCCAGACAATGGTGAGAGTGGGGTTGGAGTATGCTTTGCCTGCTTATTAGAACTTGCAAGAGTGAAACTTGATCAAAATTTGCCCAGGAGGAACCCAGGCATAGGGGAGGGCCAGAGCCCTGTTTTCAAAAGCTTTATCTAATACCTACGCTTCCTTTATTGGTGATGGTGTTCAGTGAGGTTTTCACAGGTATTTGGATAAGTACTTGAAATTTTTGTTAGGTATGTGAGGGGGGAAAAAAATAACCTTAATCTACATATCAGTTATGTTTCAAAGATAAGTTTAAACAGTGAGTTGGTTTAAAGATAGTTGTCAGATAAACTGGTATGAGCTTGACCAAAATCTGAAATAAAGAAGGAAGGGGAGAGGGAGGGACTGGGAGGAGCGGCACCTGTGTGTCAAGTCTGGGGCCAGTGCTGCCTGTGTTTAGGTGTGTTACCTTGAGCAGATTTCCTGGACAAATTCTGTGCCTGTTCTAGGCCTCAGCACCTCTGCCTGGTCCCCGGGTGGCAGAGCAGATCTGATGGACGGATGAATTGATAAGGGGGTGGCGGGATGTATGCAGAGAACACCGACTAGATGCCCCTCCTTGACTCCTAACTTCTAGGAAACAGAATCCCAGAGGCCCTGGCGGGCAGTGTAAACGGCATGATGTTGAAGGGACACTCAGGTCACTCATATGGGAAATTGCGGCACTGACCCCCTTCACAGGGTTAGGCATAGGCCTGCTGCATCACTCCAAATCAGTCCAACCTGAAAAGGGACCTGGACATATTCTCTTAAGAAAAAAAAAAAAAATAAGGTGCAATTTACATATAATTCTGGTGTGGTGCTGCAGGCTAATGTGCTGAACTGCAAAGTCGGTTTGAACCATAAGGTCAGCAGTTCAAGCTCACCAGCCGCTCCTCAGAAACCCTATATAGAGTCACTATGCATTGGAACCGACTTGACAGCACTTAACAACAGCAACAGCCATTCATCTGGTGCTTATTTTGGTGAGTTTGACATATAACCAGTACTACAAGCAAATAAGCTGAGAAGCTGGGTTGTATGAAGAAAACATGGCATCAGGATTGGAGGAAGACTCATTAACAACCTGCGATATGCAGATGATACAACCTTGCTTGCTGAAAGTGAAGAGGGCTTAAAACATTTACTGATGAAGATCAAAGAGCACAGCCTTCGGTATGGATTACATCTCAATGTCAAGAAAACAAAAATCCTCACCACTGGACCAATAAATATCATTCTAATCAATGGAGAAAAGATTGAGGTTTCAAGGACTTCATTCTTCTTGGATCAACTATCAACACTCACGGAAGCAGCAGTCAAGAAATCAAAGGACATATTGCATTAGGCAAATCTGCTGCACAAGACCTTTTTAAAGTGTGAAGAGCAAAGATGTCAGCTTGAATACTAAGGTGCTCCTTACTCAAGACACGGTATTTTCAATAACCTCATATGCATGTGAAAGCTGGACAGTGAATAAGGAAGACCGTAGAAGAATTGATGTTAATGAGTTTGGTGTTGGAGGAGAATATTGAAAGTCCCATGGGCTGTCAAAAGAACAAACAGACCTGTGTTGGAAGAATTGCAGCCAGAGTGTTCCTTGGAGGCCAGGATGGCCAAACTTCGTCTCTCAAACGTCAGACATATTGTCAGGAAGGACCAGTCACTGGAGAAGGATATCATGTTTGGTAGGGTGGAGGGTCAGCGAAAAAGAGGAAGACCCCAGCAAGATGAATTGGCAAAGTGGCAGCATCAATGGGCTCAAGTGTGGCAACAATAGTAAGGCTGGCCCATGATCTTGCAGTGTTTCCTTCTGCTGTGCACAGGATCGCTATGAGTTAGTACCGACTCAATGGCACCTAACAGCAACAACATGAGTCGGAATTGACTCAACAATGACACCAGACATTTTAAAAAGTAGCTCTGCTGGTGATTTGAGTAGGCTGCCAGAGTTCACGCCACTAAGTCTTAGCTATTGTTTAGGGTGGGGCCGGGTGGAGTTAGAGAAACCACACACATGGGCAGGAACTTACAGAGCAGGCAGAAGACCTTGTGGGGGGGACCCAAGCACCCGGAGCCTCAGTCTTGGCATGCAAGTGGGTTGAACCGTTAGACACACCCTCTATCATGGGGAAGAACCAGGAAGTAGGGGTCAGAGCACCTTGGATGGGGGAGGGAGAGAGCAGTGGAGCCAGAACCCACTTCCTGTTTCACACCCTGCTGGGGAGGAACAGAGTAAGGGCAGGGGACTGTTAGGAGACGGAGCCCCTCCTGCCAGCCTGGCCCAGATCAGGACAGTCCGGTTTGGGTACTTCCGCTAGCAGGATGGAGGACGATAATGACCCTGCTTATGGCAAGCCTGACTTCGTGCTTTTGGACCAGGTGACCATGGAAGACTTCATGAAGAACTTGAAGCTCAGGTAGACCCAGCCTGGGGTGGGTTCCCTACTCAGTCCTTATCCAGGGTCACGGGAGGAAGACGTTGCACTGATTCCTCCGTGGGTGAGGGGTGAGGCAGCAACCACACATGCCAGCCACTCTAGGTTGGACAGACTCTTCAAGCCCACCCACAGGGGCTTCCTGGGGAAACTGAGAGGCAGGAAGAACAAGACAGTGTGCACAAGAACCGAGAAGAACATCCGTCCTTATCACAGCTGGTCGAGGCCCCTACACCCGGCACAGCTAACTTCATCCTCTGCCCAGACTTTATGAATTAACAAGCAGAGGATAGTATCCAGACACGCCAGATGCCTTGCACCTTTCTACCTGACTCCACCTTAGGCTGCTAGGTGCCAGGTCAGGAAGCTTCTCCCTGACCTTCTTCCAGCCCCTCTCCCTTCCCCACCTGATAGTTTCATCTCCAGAGAGGTTCAATGGATTGAGGTTCTTGCTCTTAGGAAAGATATTTAATGTCAGAGCAGAGGAGGAAGCCTAGAAGAAGGGACATTTGAGGTGGGTTTAGAAGGATGAGTAGGAGTTTGCCACAAAGGATAGAGGGAGGGCAGGCAGGAGAGTGGGCTAAAGCAGGAGTGGGGGGGCAATGATGAGGTGGTAGATGCATAAGGCTGGGCCACAGTGATAGAGGCAGGTGGAGGACAGAGAAGATGTCTTTGCACAATATTTGTTTTGTGTCAGGCACAAGACTACACACTTTATATGCATGATTTCATCTAATTCTCATAAACACTGATTTACAAGACATAAGAAAATGATGTGTGAACAGCAGGTCTCCTGAGGTTGAAGTGAAGCACATAGAGAGGCCCGTGGATGCTGGTGGTAGAGTGGGCAGGGCAAGGGCTGAGGACTCAGGACCCCAGAACAGAGGGAACCCAAGTTAAGGAGCCGCTGAGCCACTTGTCTACCTTGAGCAGGAAAATTTCTGAGAGAAAGCTGTGGACAGACCTAACTCAGGCCCCTCCCAGGCCCCTGGTTTTTGAGAAGAGTTGGGAAGTTTGAGAAGAGTGTGTGTTGGATTGGGGGCTGGAGGGACAGAGCAGGTGCCAGATGACTGAGGACCACTGCCTAGGGGCCACATCCCCACGCACACTTTGTCTAGGTGTGGCTGGCCCCACCTTCCCTCAGTCTCAGAGTTGGGAAGTTTGAGAAGAGTGTGTGTTGGATTGGGGGCTGGAGGGACAGAGCAGGTGCCAGATGACTGAGGACCACTCCTCTAGGGGCCACATCCCCACACACACTTTGTCTAGGTGTGGCTGGCCCCGCCTTCCCTCAGTCTCTCTCCTTTAACACAGGAAACAGCCTGGGGTGTCCTCTTCCTACACCCACACCTTTGATCTCCTTTTTTCTTGGAGCACGGGGTTGATCTCTAGCCGCCTTTACCTCAAGAGTCCACCTCAGGAGAGTCAGGCTGAGATTAGCCACCAGCTCCCTCTGTGCCATTCACACAAGCCAGTTCCCATGTCTGGTTTGTTTTCTTCTTTATAAGATGGTTGGTTTTGATCCCTGGCTGCCTGGGGGCCCTGACTGCATTATCAGCAAAGGGTCCCGGGTACCCCCTATGCCTTTCTGTCCCAGTGCCTTACTCCTCTGTGCACCCATCTCCCCACTCATCCTAAGGATGAGAGGGACTAGGTCGTGATGCTGTGGAGCGTGGTACCTCCACCCATTTAGGCCAAGTACTTAAGAAACGAACCTTGGGATGAGGCTGCTGAGGCAAGAGTCCTGCCTGTCCCCTGGCAGCCCTTGAGTGCTCAGGACTGACCCTCTCCTGTTGTAGGTTTGAGAAGAACCGCATCTACACCTACATCGGCGAGGTACTGGTGTCTGTGAATCCTTACCAAGAACTGCCACTCTATGGGCCTGAGGTCATTGCCCAGTACCAGGGCCATGAACTCTACGAGCGGCCACCCCACCTCTATGCTGTGGCCAATGCTGCTTACAAGGCCATGAAGCGCCGGGCTAGAGACACCTGCATTGTCATCTCAGGTCAGGCAGACATGGCCACAGATGTGGTTCAGTTCCCCACAACTTGCTCAGCCTCAGGGTTCTCATTTGTAAATGATGGGTGGGGGCAGAGGGGCATCCAGGACTCCTATAATAAACTCCTAATATAGTTCTAGGGTTTAAGGAATGGGACAGGAGACTGATCTAAGCAGACTTGGCCGGTGGGTTCAACCTGGTGGTACAGCTTCACTGACGCATCTATTTGCTGGCAGGGGAGAGCGGGGCTGGGAAGACAGAAGCAAGCAAGCACATCATGCAATACATTGCGGCTGTCACTAACCCAAGCCAGAGGACCGAGGTGGAGAGGTGAGTGGCAGGAGGGTGGGAGCACTCTGGGGGTAACTTGGGCCTTGCACCTTCACCCTGGAACCTAAGACCAGGGAGAAAGACAACAGTGCTTGGGCCCCACTCAGTCAAGATCCCTCCTTAACATGAAGCCAGTGGGGCTGTCCCTTAAGGAAATGTCAGAGGTAAGACATAGGTAGGCCACACCCAAGGGGAATGAGACCCTGAAGGGACAGCATCTTGCTGCAAGCTAGGAGCAGCGATGGACAAAAGATGTAGGGAGAGAAGCGTGAAGACACAGCAGAAAGGTGTTGACTGAACCAGAAGCCTGGAGCAGCTGGCCACACCAAGGTCAGGGAAGATGGAGAATGCAGGGCAGATCATCTGGACTGGGGTGGGGTTCTCTGCTGCTCCCAGCTGAGGGGCCTTGCAAAAGTGGCTTCCTGTGCATGACTGGTGCCTCAGTCTCTTCCTGTTGAGAGTCTGGGTGAAATGAGGTGAGGCTGGAGCAGATGCAGTGGGCAAGCAGTGCCAACGACAGATGTAGCTGATGTCTGGACAGGGTGAGGAGATCACTCTAAGGAAAACACGATCCAGCGTTTACTGAATAGGGTTAATGAGCGGTCTCTCAACACAAGCTGCCCAGTATCAGCATATAAAACTAAATTTTCCAGCATCTAGCATTGAGGTAGGAGTCCTGGTGTGGCGCTGTGAGTTAATGCGCCAGACTGCAAAGTCGTTTGAACTGCAAGGTCAATGGTTCAAGCTCACCAGCTGCTCCTTGGAAACCCTATACAGGGTCGCTATTGGTCAGAATTGACTCGATGGCACTTAACAACAACAACAAGCAGTGAGGTAAACAAATGAGCCGTACTGGGACTCAAACCCAGCCCTTGTAGATCCATTTACGGATGCCTGAGACTTTCTGACTTTTGTGGGGAAGATTTTACAGCATAGTTCCTGCACCCGCACCCTGATAACACAGCCCCCTTCTGCTCCCACAAAGGGTCAAGGATGTGCTGCTCAAATCTACCTGTGTGCTAGAAGCCTTCGGCAATGCGCGTACCAGTCGTAACCACAACTCCAGCCGCTTTGGCAAGTACATGGACATCAATTTCAACTTCAAGGGAGACCCCATTGGGGGCCACATCCACAGCTACCTGCTGGAGAAGGTGGGACAAGCGGTTGCAGAACCTGAGCAGGCTGATTGAGGAGGCCCTGTGTCCCATCTTCCCGACCCCCAGAAGGGAGCTATCTGCTGGTACCGGGAGGGCCCACTAGTGGTTGGGAAAAAACTGCTTCTTCAGGTTGGAGATTTTGAGGGTCAGGCCGACTCTTTGACCAGGATCAGGCTACTGCCTTCTCTGGGCCCCAGGATCTCCACAGCTTGGTATGGGGGTCTGGGCCTGGGGGTCAGATCCCTCTGCATTACGCATACTGAATGGGTCCTGTTGGGTGGGCTCTTACGATACGGATTCCAGCTCTCCCTCTTTCTTCAGTCCCGGGTCCTCAAGCAGCACGTGGGCGAGAGGAACTTCCACTCCTTCTACCAGGTGAGTGGAGGTGGAGGTGCAGTGCAAAGCCAGTGGGGGTTGTCTCCCGCGCTGCCCCACAGACACCTTTATCCAGACCATCCTGTGCATTCCTGGTCTTGAATATACCTCAGTGCGAATAATGCAGACAAACGTACTGCGCTTGTCAGACTGACAGATAAGTAATTATAAAATTCTCAAGAAGATATAAGAAGTAGAGTGGAGACCACGACACCAACAGTGGGGGAGGGTTGGTCCCAGGAAGATGGCTTTGGGGTCAGGCGCAGGAGTGTGGAGGAGTATCAGGAGCCCAGGGCGCTGCCAGTGCTTGACCTTCACACTAAGTGAGAGGAACAGGGGAGGATCCCATCTGAGCTATGTTGAAAAGGACCACCATGAACTATAGGACTATAGGACCCGGGCATGGCAGGAGTTCCAGAAATGGATGTGAGACCAGAGACCAGGTGAGGGAGGCAGGAGTCAGGAAAATCTAGGGTGGTGGAGTAAAACTTTACTGTATAAAAAGCTTTATAGATCATTTTTATGTGAACTTATTACTATGAAAATTTTTACATATACAGAAAAATGGGAGGAATAAGTAACCCTCCTCTCAGATGTCAGCCTTGTTATGTTTACCGTATTTCCATCACTATTGCCGCTGCTGAACTATTCAGAAGTTGCAAACATCCTAAATAGGGTGCTGCTGATTTGTTGGTTCCACAGAATTTCCTCTGGGTTTTATTGACATTTTCATTGATGCTGTTGTTTGAGTGTTTGTGAAATATTTATGATTTTCCTCTTTTTTATTTTGTTGAGGTTTATTTTTTTTTCTGAGGCTGCTCTGTAATTTATTAATTTCTTCCAAGTTTAAAACAGTGTCTCTATCTTGAAATCTTCTTGGCTTCCTCTTCATTTAGAAGTTCTTTACACTATTCCCACTTTTTTACTTTCTAATGGTCTTCATTTACAAATTGGTATCTTTAGTTCCCTGTTTTCAGTCTTGGAGGTTTGTTTTAATTTGAATATTTCTACATCTGGCTGATATTGTCTTGCATATTAATCACAGGTTGTTGTTTTCTGTTGGAAGAATTCTATTTAGCATTTCTTGTAAGGTGGTCTGGTTTTAACAAATTCCTTCAATTTCTGTTTATCTGGAAATGTCCTAATTTCACTGTCATAGTTGAAGGATATATGATTCTTGGTTGGCATTTCCTTTTTCTTTCAGAGTCATATATGCCTCTGTCATCTCATCGCTTTCTTGCCTATGTGGTTTCTACTGCGAAATCAGAGCTTACTGTTACTGGCTCTCTTTTGTTGGAAACCTTTTCTCCTGAGCTGCTCTCAGGATTCTTTCCTTGTCTTTGGTTTCAGAAAGTTTAATGTGTCTTGGCAATCTTCTTTTGGGGTATGTACTCTTTGAGGTTTATTGAGCTTCTTGAATGCGTATCTTCTCACCTTGATATGAGGGAAGTTTTCTTCCAACAACTCTTTAACAATTTTCTGCATGATTTTTTGGGGGGCCTTTTTCTGTTTTGGAATTCTGGTCATGTGTAAGTCATTCCTCTTGATGATGTCCCTCATAATTTCTGGACTCTTTTTTTTGTTGTTGTTATTTTTTCTGATTGTTCCACTATCAGATTAATATTGAGAGATTTGTCTTCAAGCTCACTATTTCGGCCTTCCATGGGTTCATTTCTACTCCGTGCCATTTCATTGTATTATCAATTTCTAAAATCTTAGTATTAATCATCTGGATTTCTATTTGCTGTCTTTGTATGATTTCTAATTTTCTAATTTATTTTGTCATTTTGTTCTTACAGTGTTATCCTGAATCCTTCTAAAGCTTTCTTGATTTCACCTGCAGTTTTCTTGATCTTTCTCTCAATTCCTTGAAAGTACCTAAATATCATTCTTTTAAATTTCCTGTCAGGTGGCTCCAATGTAATTTTTTCCTCAAAAGGATTTTGGGCTTTGCATTTTGATTACTTTCTGGAGCCACTCCATCTTGTTTCTTCGTGTGAACGGAAATTATATGTTGTCTTTGAGACATTGCGGTATCATTGTATTTGTGTTTAATTGATGAATGTATGCCTGTGTGTTCTTAGGAACAATAATATACAATCTTAGGCACTCCAGGTGGTATGATAGAGACTAGAATTGTATATGCAGGTCTCTGTTTGCTGTTCCTATAACAAAGCTGAAGGTGGGCTTGGCTGGTGTTGGCTGCAGTCTATTAATGTTCAGGTGTTCAGGTGGTACAGGAGCTGGTAGTAGCCCTTGCTCAGTGGGCGGGGCTGCAGGAGACACAGGTATGGTGGACTGTGTGGGCAGGACTGCTGTCTCCCATCTGATGAGAAAAGGGAAAAAAAAAAACAAGAATCAACAACAGCAAAACAAGAAAATAATAATGAAAAGAGAGGGGAAGCAGGCAAACTACAGCAAGAAAAAAATTCATAACTAAAAAGAAAGGACAACATTGTGGAGAATGAGTGTTCTGGAACACTTAATTGTGCTTATGAAGAACCTGTACATAGACCAAGAGACAGTCATTAGAACAAAACGAGGGAACACTGAATGGTTTAAAATCAGGAAAGGTGTGCTCCAGAGTTGTATTCTTTCACTATACACATTCAATTTGTATGCAGAACAAATAATTCAAG
Organism: Chrysochloris asiatica; assembly: GCF_000296735.1. Lineage (NCBI taxonomy): Eukaryota > Metazoa > Chordata > Mammalia > Afrosoricida > Chrysochloridae > Chrysochloris > Chrysochloris asiatica. Next base: position 2,224,286 of record NW_006408524.1, on the reverse strand, counting down.
AACAAGGAAACTGGGGGAAATGGGCAGGAGCCAGAAAGGAGAAAACTGGGATGGGGAGGGGCACCCAGTATGAACCAGTGCCTTCTGCCAGCCAAGGAGCTTATGGGGTGGGGATAGGAGGAAAGGGTAAGGGTATGGGATCCCTAGTCCTAGACAGAGTTCCTTCAAGCCTAGATGGTATTTAGGTTCAGGTCACCTGATCTGGAAGTTGTTGGTGATGGCTCAGAGGAAGCAACAATTTTGGGCCCTGAGAGCTGTGAGGGGTAGGGCAGCTGGTTGTTGAAGGAGTTCTTGGCTGCCCAGGGGTGGCCAGAGACCCGCATTGTGCATTCTGCTGACCTGCTGAGGCAGAGTTCATGCACCTCTAGGAGAAGGGGGGTTGGTGCACTAGGAGCCTGATCCATAAGGACGTGGTTCTGACTTCAGGCAGAACAGGCTAGGGTGCTGATGGGTACGACTGGGGGCTGGCCATGCTACTGGTCACCAGGAGGGTGTGGGGAGAAAGGGAAGCTCTCATCTTTCTCATTGCCAGCCATTGGTATGCATGTGTACTGTCAGGCCACTGTCTCAGTTGAATGCTACTTGCAAAAGTCCAAGATGGTCACGTTGTGTCATGCCAGCTGATAATTCCCATGTCTGTCTCCTCTCTTGCCACTTTTGTTCAGTTTCTTCTACTAATAGGTATTCAACCCACTATTCTATCCTTTCCTCTGAAACCAGAGATCCAGGATCACCTGTTTCATTGGGTCTCTCATGTCTTTGCTGTGGCGGGTCTGTGCAGTGTGTCTGCCTAGTCCGCCATCTTGCCTGAAGTCTCCGCAAACCTCCTAACTTAAACCCTGAATACTTCAATACTTAATTCCTAAGATAAGGTCTTTATCTTTCATAAATTAGAAAACTAGCAATAATTCCATAATTTGAGCTAATTCTAATATCCAGTCCGTGTTTATATTTCCCCAGTTGTTACAAGAATGCCTTTTACTGCTTTTTTGAATCTGGATATGTATGTTTGGCAACACCAACAGAATTTTCCAGGGACTAGTTACTAGGTGTTGTTTGTTGTTGTTGTTAGGTGCCATCGAGTTGGTACCAACTCATAGTGACCCTATGTAGAACAGAATGAAACACTGCCCGGTCCTGGGCCAACCTCACTATTGTTGCCATGCTTGAGTCCATTGATACTGCCACTTTGCCAATCCATCTCATTGGGGTCTTCCTCTTTTTCTCTGACCCTCCATCTTACCAAACATGATATCCTTCTCCAGCGACTGGTCCCTCCTGACAATATGTCCAAAGTATGAGAGACGAAGTTTGGCCATCCTGGCCTCCAAGGAGCACTCTGGCTGCACTTCTTCCAACACAGATCTGTTGGTTCCTTTGGCAGCCCATGGAACTTTCAATATTCTCCTCCAACACCATAACTCAAAAGCATCAATTCTTCTATGATCTTCCTTATTCACTGTCCAACTTTCGCATGCTTATGAGGTTATTGAAAATATGATGGCTTGGGTCAGGCGCACCTTAGTCCTCAAGCAGACATCTTTGCTTTTCAACACTTTAAAAGGTCTTGTGCAGCAGATTTGCCTAATGCAATATGTCGTTTGATCTCTTGACTGCTGCTTCCATGAGTGTTGATAGTTGATCCAAGGAGAATGAAGTCCTTGAAACTTTAATCTTTTCTCTGTTGATAAGAATGTTGTTGATTGGTCCAGTGGTGAGGATTTTTGGTTTCTTTACAATGAGATGCAATCCATACTGATGGCTGTGGTCTTTGGTCTTCATCAGTAAATATTTTAAGTCCTCTTGACTTTCAGCAAGTAAGTTTGTATCATTTGCATATCACAGGTTATTAATGACTCTTCCTCCAATCCTGATGCCATGTTTTTCTTCATATAACCCAGCTTTCGGCTTATTTGCTTGACTAGGTGTTGTAGTCAATTCTTAGACCAGGTGGCCTCGTGCCCAGACTGCTGTAGCACCCTCACAGTCTCCCTGCTCCCACCTTGGGTACCTCTTCAGTGACATCTCCCCCAGAAGAGGAAACACTCTTATATCTAGCATCTCACCTCCCTCCTTACAACTCCACCCACCTTGGTATCCTCAGAGAGAGTCCTCCCAGGCCGGGGTGCACTGTGCTCCGTTGCAGCAGACACTGAGAATCTGTAATCCTAACTGAAGTGTAAACACTGAGAACAGAGGCCGAGTCTGGAGACATCATATGTTTGCTGGGCCAATGGGTCAATGCCCACCTGTGTTTCTGCTTCTCTCTGTGTGTAAGGGCTCCCAGGGAACACAGGTCTAACTAAAGGGCCTCTGCTCCCTTTAGATGCTGCAGGGGAGTGAGGACAAGTTGCTTCAAGAACTGCACTTACAGAGAAACCCTGCTCTGTACAACTTTACCCGCCAGGGAGCAGGACTCAGTGTGAGTAGGGGGGCAGCTACATGCTAGCATGGGGCACCAAGGCCTCAGGCCAGGCATGGACCTGGGCTTAGGTGGTGCCCTGGGCCCATGGTGGAGGGAGCAGTACTCAGTGTGCTTAGTGTGGCTCTGGGGGGTGGACACAGGGCTCATTGAGGACACTGGGGGTGCACTGGGCCTGGTAGAGTACTGGTTGTTGGAAACAGGGCTCAGCATGGCATTGGGGTGGTAACCCCTTTCTCCCCCAGAACTTGAACAGTGATGAGATGAACCACCAAGCAGTGACCCAGGCCATGGGGGTGATTGGCTTCAGTCCCAAGGAAATAGCATCTATTCACCGGATCCTCGCCGCCATATTGCACCTGGTGAGCCTGAGAGGACCGGGAAATGGGTCTCCCATGTGGGGTCATTGGCTGGGAGTCACCCAGAGGAAGGGGCTGACCTGGAATTCCCAGAGATGTTCCCAAGCCTCCTCCCATCACTGAACTCAGTTGTGTCCATTGCTCCCTCAAAGCCAGTTTCTAAGCTTGGCCTCTGAACCCCAGAACTTGGACAAGGTCAGGCCTGTGTGTGCTTGGTCATATCTGGTAGATAACCTTAAGATGCATTTGTGGTCAGGGGATGGTCATAGCTGGAGCACTGTGCTGACTGCCTCCCAGTCCCGTCCTTTACAGGCTATGTGACTTCTTTGAGTTTTGTCTTGTCTCAAAGGACTCCGAGGACTTGTCTCCTCTGAGGCCCACTGCTCTCTGAGACAGATTTCCTGTAGCGTCCGGGATTATCAGTGTAGTCATTTGCATAACCTTTTTGGCCTTGTGAATGCACCTGTGTGTGCCCCTAACTGTAACTGTGGTTCAGGGGAATGGCTGACCCTCTGGTCTGAGCAGAAGCTGTGACTCCACCCCTGCCCACCTGCCTTGCCTTCTCTTACCCCTCCATCCAAAGGGCTGCAGTTTCCATTGACTGGTACTCTATTGTGGTTCCCCATGACCAGGGAAACATCGAGTTTGTGGAGACAAAGGAAGAGGGGCCAGAGAAGGGGCACCTGGTGGTGGCCGAGGAGGTGCTGGTGGAGTACGTGGCTGAGCTGACAGCCACCCCCCGGGACTTGGTGCTCCGCTCCCTACTGGCCCGCACGGTGGCCTCAGGGGGCAGAGACCTCATTGAGAAGGGCTATTCCACGGCCGAGGCTTGCTATGCCCGAGACGCCTGTGCCAAGGTACCCGGGGGCAGAAGGTCGGAGGGACATTCTGAAGGCCTTCCTGGAGAGGCAAGGCCAGAGGAGCCAGCAGCAGACTCCCCTATCCTCCTTCTGTCCTTTGGAAGGCAGTATACCAGCGGCTGTTTGAGTGGATTGTGGACAAGATTAACAGTGTCATGGAAGCCCAAGGTCGGGACCCTCGGCGTGACGGCAAGGACACAGTCATTGGAGTGCTGGACATCTATGGCTTCGAGGTGTTCCCTGTCAACAGGTGGTCCAGTCAACCGCATCCCACTCTGACCCCAAATCCTCACGGCTTTGAGCCTCCCCTTCTGCCTTGGTCCCAGGGGAGTTTGGCTGGGAAGTTGGCTATCTGTCTCCCAGAGCTATCAGCCCCTCTAAGCCTGCCTAAACAATGCCACAGACCAATAACTCCTCACATCTCTTTAGCGTGTGTGGGTGAGGCCACAGAAAGCCCCAAATGGTTAAGTTTCAGGCCTTCAAATTCACCCCAGAACAAGTACTGGAGGCAGGATGAGGCCCAGTAGGTGGGGGGTGTCTCAGCACCAGACCCCCCTGACAGGGAGATGTTTGTGGGAGGCCATCCAGGCAGCAGTCAAAGCCCCCGGCAGACTTGAATGGAGGATCTCTGAAAGTCCCTTCTCAACCCCAGTTTTGAACAGTTCTGCATCAACTACTGCAACGAGAAGCTGCAGCAGCTGTTCATCCAGCTGATCCTGAAGCAGGAGCAGGAGGAGTATCAGCGAGAAGGCATTGCATGGCAGAGTGTGAGTGTACTGGGACACCGAGATGTTCATCCACCTGCTCTCGGCCCTGGAAGCATGGCTGCAGCACACACGAAGGTCACGCTGTGCTGAGGAAGGAGGGATGTTTGCAGCAGGGCCACAGGAAATCCCCTATGATGAGTGGCCTATGGGCTAGTTCTTGCTGGCCTGGCATGGAGTGGGCACTTTTCAAGAGCACACAGTGGGTGTGGGCAATGCTGGAGCTGAGAGTGGCTTCAGGGACGGGTGGGGAGAGGCTGGCTTCCCTGAGACCATCACTTGTCCCACTGCCCCACAGATCAACTATTTCAACAACATGGCTATTGTGGAGCTAGTGGAGCGGCCTCACCGGGGCATCCTGGCAGTGCTGGATGAAGCCTGCAGCTCAGCGGGCACCATCACTGACCGGATCTTCCTGCAGACCTTGGACACCCACCATCGACATCACCCACATTACACCAGCCGCCAGGTGCCCACCCCAGCCTCTCCCTGAGTGAGGAGCCTCATGGAGCAGATATGAGTCTCCTGGCTGCTTGTCTGGCCACATCACTGCTTGTCCCGAACTGAGTGTAGTTTCCTGGGTGGGCATTTGGGTACCATGTCATCTGAGTCTCAGTGGGGCCTGGTGGGTCACTGTGGCCTTCTCCTCACTCCCCCCACCCCTGCCACCTTTTGTGCTTAACCTCATGCCTGTCCCCACAGCTCTGCCCCACAGACAAGAGCATGGAGTTCGGTCGAGACTTCCAAATCAAGCACTATGCGGGGAATGTCACGTAAGGGCCTTCCACCTCAGTCCCTAAACTTCCAGGGGTTCCCATTCCACTGAGGCCTGGGGCAGAAGTGCTCCAAGTGAAGGGGGTTCACAGCCACATCTCTTCCTCTTTAGAAATCACATCTGGCATATTTTCCTCAGATCCCTGAGAGTTATTAACCTGTCATTATGTTTGTTTGTTTTTGACATTTTATTGTGGTTTGAACCTAAGTTTATGGAACAAATTCGTTTCCCATTCAACAGTTGACACACATTGTGTTTCAGACATTGGCTGTAATCCCCTCAGTGTAAAAGCACTCTTCCCCTTCTTCCCTGGCTTACCAGTTAGCAGTTACCCTTCAATCTTGTTCCTTCCTACCTTTTGAATTTTGTTTTTGGGCAGTTGTTGCCTTTTTGGTCTCCTATGGTTGGTTGTTCTGAGAAGCATGTTCCTCATGGGTGTTATTATTCACATTATGTTATTGTTGTTAAGTGCCATCATGTCAATTCCGACTCATAGTGATCCTGTGTAGGGTTTCCAGTCAGTGGTTGGTGGGTTTGAACCACCAACCTCGCAGTTCAAACCAACCTTGTAGTCCAGTGCATTATCCTGCAGCGCTGCACCACGACTCCATTACTCACATTATAGGCCTGCCTCCTGGTGCTGGAGGATCAGCACTGGACTGGAAATCAGAAGGTCAGCAGCTCAAACCCACCAGCAACTCCTCGGAAACCCTATACAGGGTCACTATGAGTCGGAACCAACTTGATGCCACTTAACAACAACCTGTTGTTCACAGAGAGGTACATGTGTCTAGTGTGTCCTTTACAAGAATGAACCGTAGAGCAGAGAGGAGGAGGCATCCAGAAGGCAGGTCCCTTCACAAAAGCCATGCCCTACATTCTTGGAGTCCTGATAGGCACTGTGGAATAAAGCACTGGACCGCAAGGGCGGTTTGAATCACAAGGTCATTGTGAGTCAGAACTGATTCGACGGCACTTAAAAGTAAGTCTCTACAGGTGTGCAGATGGAGCTTTCCAGCAGGCAGAGTCAAGGATGAGACCATGATTCTAAGTGTCTCAGTGCCAGAAGATCACAATGGACAGTGACTCAGGAACTCCACTATCAGTGCAGCGGCTGATATTTACCAGAACTCAATAGGTGCCATGCTGAGTGTTTGATGCACTGAGGCACAGAGAAATTAAGCAACTTGTCCAAGGTCACATGACATGGAATTGGCAGACCTAGGACATTGGGTTCCAGAGCTTTGTGCTTAACTCTGTTCATCTTCCTGGAGAGAAACATCTCCTGAGGGAATCAAGTTATGCAAACGAAGGCAAAGGGTTCGAGAAAGGAGAGAAGAACCTGGGGAGGAGGGAGAGAGGCACTAACAGGAAATAGATGCAACAGGAAGAAGAAGAGAAGCCGCAGGCAGGAGGGTGATGGCCAGTGCTCCCAAAGGCCCATGGCCTATCCCTCTCACCCTGTGCCCACCACACCTATATCAGATAGCTCAACCCCTTCCTTTCCTCACTGCCCTTGGCCCCTGCAGGTATTCTGTGGAGGGCTTCATTGACAAGAACCGAGATTTACTCTTCCAGGACTTTAAGCGGCTACTATACAGCAGGTGAGTGTAGGTGCCTGAAGGGGACCATTCACAGGCCTGGATCTAGAAGGGCCTCCAAGACAGTGGGGTTTGATCTCCTCATCTTGTCGGGGAGAAAGAGGCGGAATGCTCACAGCTGTGCAGCACACAAATGGCAGGACGGGGGAGGTGGCCGCTGCCCTGGGGGAACTGGCACATAGCCTGTGTTTGTAGCACAGACCCCACCCTGCGGGCCATGTGGCCAGATGGACAACAGGGCATCACGGAGGTGACCAAGCGCCCCCTGACGGCTGGCACACTCTTCAAGAACTCCATGGTGGCCCTGGTGGAAAACCTGGCCTCCAAGGTATGGACACCCAGCCTTCAGCCCAGACCCTTCTCTCTAAGGCTCTCGTGGCCTCTTTGCCACCTACCGCCCCACTCCGGGCAGAGGGCCCCCCTGCACAGGCTCAGATATGAGGGTTCAGGGCTCAGCTAGGCTCTATGGCATTCACCTTGTACATGGAAAGTAGGACTGGCATTGGAACCCTGGTCTTCCCCTGGCCCTGTTGCCCGTGGGAGGAAGGAGCCAGAGGAGACCCTACTCCAAGTTGGGTTGTCCCAGTCCAGAACTTTCCAAGAGCCACCAGGGACTGGAAACTGGCATGGATTCCTTTGGGTGATTCATTCTCAAAGCCCAAGTTGGACAAAGGATCTCGTGGTAGGGCTGAGTTAGAAAGTAGAGCAGTTGTCCTGGTTTCTTGGTAGGGCTGGTAGTGGAGATGCCACCCATTCACTGCTCCCACACCTTGTTCTGCCCACGAGCTCCCTGGTGTTCGCCAGCATCCCTTCTGACCTCAACCCTTCAGTCTGCCAATCATGGCCCCTATTCCCCTAACCTTCCCTGTTCCACACTGACAAGTCTCCCCTCCGCCTCCATGACAGCATGGCATTGGATCCCAGCCTGCTTCCTCTATGGGATAGCACTTACCCGACCCCATGGGGGCTGTGGGTGCTCTTCCCTGGGCCCTGCACCAAGTCCCTTCTGTCCTGGCCACCTCCTGTAGGAGCCTTACTATGTACGCTGCATCAAGCCCAATGAAGACAAAGTGGCCGGGAGGCTGGATGAGAGCTACTGCCGCCACCAAGTTGCATACCTCGGGCTACTGGAGAATGTGAGAGTCCGCAGAGCTGGCTTTGCGTTCCGACAGCCTTATCCCCGATTCCTGCTCAGGTATTAGTGACCCCCTCCCCGCCCCTGCCCACCGCCCCATACCTGCTCCGTTCTGCCCCACCTGAGTGTGTGGCGGCTCCAGGTTCCGGGTGCCTGCCCTCGCTCTGAGGGCATGTTCTTTTGGAATCTGAGGCATAGACCCAGATGGTGTCTAGCACAGCGCTTCTCAGACTTCTGGCTTTGTGTGAATGCTGGCCTTAGGCAAGAGTGATGTTTGTCAGAGACTTGTGTAGACAGAGGTCTCCATGCCCTCCTCCCCCAGAGTCCTCTCATGGCCTTTTGTCCATGTGGTGACAGGTACAAGATGACCTGTGAGTACACCTGGCCCAACCACCTCCTGGGCTCAGACAAAGCAGCCGTGAGTGCCCTCCTGGAGCAAAGCGGGTTGCTGGGGGATGTGGTCTTTGGCCACACCAAGCTGTTCATCCGCTCGCCCCACACCCTGGTTGTGCTGGAGCAGAGCAGAGCCCGGCTCATCCCCGTCATTGTGCTCCTGCTGCAGAAGGTAAGGATTGTGGGCCACCGAGGGTGCTGGGGGAGGGGTTACAGCTGCATTGACCACACAGTCCTGTTAGCTGCCAGCCTCAGGCTTGGACGGATTCAGATGTCAAAAGCAGTTTTTTAGGAATCCAGCTTGCTTTCCTTCTTTGCCCTCCCCACCCTCCTTTTTATTTTATCCCTTCCCTTTTGTTCCCTTCTGACTACTGATATCAAGAGTTTCAAATCCAGGGAAAGGTTTGAAGAGTAATGTACTGAGCCCACACCTCTATCTTCAACAGCATGAGCTCTGGCCAGCAGGATTTGTCAGTGCACCTGTGCTTTGTAAGCAAATCACTACATCCATAGTTGCTACAAGATGTATTATTGCCAAAGGCTGGGGTTCTTCCTCCCACTTCATAGCTTTGTATTCTGAAAAATTTCAAACCTATTGGGAAAGTTGGAGAAGGCCTGGTGGCGCTGTAGGATAAACACTGGGCTGCTAAGCACAAGGTTAATCCTACCAGCTGCTCCTGTAAAGACTGACAGCCTCGGACCCCTAGAGGGGGTCACTGTGAGTTCGGATGGACTTGGTGACAGCGGTTTTAGTTTTTCGTTGGGTCTAGAAGGAGCTCCGGTAGTGTAGTGGTTACGAATTGGGCTGCTAACCTCCAGGTCAGCAGTTTGAAACTACCAGTTCCTCCGTGGGAGAAAGATGAGGCTTTCTGCTCCCGTAAAGATTTACAGCCTCGGAAACCCTGTGCAGGGTTGCTATGAGTCGGAACCGACTCCACGGCACTTAACAAGAACAACAGAAAAACAGAAGGAATGGAATGATCAATACACCTCCACCGTTCACTTTCATTCCTACACTTGAGTTTTCTTTCCCTTTAATGCACACATTGTTGTTGTTGTGAAGTGCCGTCAAGTCAGTTCCAACTCATAGTGACCCTGTACAGGGTTTCCAAGTGGCTGGTGAGTTTGAACTGCCAACCTTGTGGTTCAAACCAACCTTCCAGTCCAGTGTTTTATCTCACAGCGCCACAAGAGAACTCCATACAAATTGTTATTGTTGTTATTGTTAAGTGCCATCGAGTTGATTCCGACCTAAAGCAACCCTGTATAGGGTTTCCAAGGAGCAGCTGGTGAGCGTGAACCGCTGACCTTGCAGTTCAAACGGCTTTGCAGTCTGGCGCATTAACCCACAGCGCCACACCAGGACTCCCTATACAAATCAGGGGACTTCAAAAGGTTCATGGAACTATTCCATTATCTTTTACTTCCATTTCTCCATGAACTTTTTGAAACCCTCACATATGAATGTTGTTGTTGTTAAGTAACATCGAGTAGGTTCTGACTCATAGTGGCCCTATGTAGGGTTTCCAAGTATAGATTGACATTTTTCTGAAGTATCAGAATTTTATGTATAAATGAAGTTGCAGACATCAAGACACCACTGGGGTCATTAGTAAACTTATCCTAAGAACAAGGATGTCATCCTTTATAAGCACATTCAAGAAATTTAACACTAATAAAATAGTTATATATCTGAGTATTTAATATGTAGGCAATATTCAAACTTCTTAATTATCTCAATAGTACCTATCACAACTTTTTCAAAAAAAAATTTTATTGTGAATTGAATGAAGGTTTACAGAGCAGATCATCAGTTTTACATTCAGTAAATCATATATTTTGCTTCATTACAATGATTGCAATCCCCTCCTTGTGCCAGCAGTTAGCAGTATTTACACCTGTTCCCTCTAACGATTGTGTTCCTCCCTGTGTTTCCCGCTACCTTCATTTCTTCATTGATAACCTCCCTCTTGTTGTCTATTGCCTGCCCTGTCACCTGTATTAACATGTGTCTACCCTTGAGCCCAAGGAGCTCTGGTAGCATAGTGGTTATGAATTGGGCTGTTCAAAACTACCAGCAGTTCTGCAGTAGAAAGATGAGGCTTTCTGCTCCCGTAAAGATTTACAGCCTCGGAAGCCTTGCACAGGGTCGCTATGAGTCAGAACTGACTCCATGGCACATAACAACAACAACACTTGAGCCGTGAATAATTTTCCTTTCCCCATCCCCCTGAAGCCATCAGTAATAGTTTATAATATTAAGAAAACCTTTTCATAACTTTTCACAACATTGGTCTTGTACAATATTTGCCCTTTTGTGACTGACTAATTTCACTCAGCATAATGTCCTCCAGGTTCATCCATGTTATGAGGTGGTTCACAGATTCGTCGTTATTCTTCAGTATTGCGTAGTATTCCATTGTGTGTATGGACCAATGTTTAACTTTTCTGCTTTGGGACATTTAGGCTGTTTCTTTTTGATGTGTCTCTTGTAGACAGCATATTGAAGGATTCTGTTTTCTTATCTATTTTGCTTTTCATGTTTCTTGGCTGGTGCATTTTATCCGATTACATTCAGTGTAATTATCAATAGGTATGAAACTACTGTCATTTTTCTGTGTGCGTGCTTTTTTGTTGTTGTTAGGTGCCATCAAGTTGGTACCGACCCAAAGTGACATTATGCACAGCAGAACGAAACACCACCCGATCCTGGGCCTACCTCACCATCGTTGCCACGCTTGAGTCCATCGATGCTGCCACTTGGCCAATTCATCTTGTTGGGGGTCTTCCTCTTTTCCTCTGATCCCCCACCTTACCAAATATGATATCCTTCTCCAGCGACTGTTCCCTCCTGACAATATGTCCAAAGTATGAGAGACGAAGTTTGGTCATTATGGCTTCTAAGGAGCACTCTTGCTGCACTTCTTCCAAAATAGATCTATTGGTTCTTTTGGCAGCCCATGGCACTTTCAATATTCTCCTCCAACACCATAACTCAATGGCATCAATTCTTCTGTGGTCTTCCTTATTCACTGTCCAGCTTTTGCATGCATATGAGGTTGTTGAAAATACTATGGCTTGGGTCAGGCACACCTTAGTCCTCAAGCTGAAATCTTTGCTCTTCAACACTTTAAAAAGATCTTGTGCAGCAGATTTGCCTAATGCAATACGTCCTTTGATTTCTTGACTGCTGCTTCTGTGAGTGTTGATAGTTGATCCAAGAAGAATGAAGTCCTTGACAACTTCAATCTTTTCTCCATTGATAAGAATGTTGTTTATTGGTCCAGTGGTGAGGATTTTTGTTTTCTTTACATTGAGATGTAATCCATACCAAAGGCTGTGCTCTTTGATCTTCATCAGTAAATTTTTTTTTTGGAGCTGCTAAATTCTTTGTTCCACATAATTTTCTGTGCTGAGTTCATTTTGTTTGTGGGTTTTCATTATTTTCATTTCTGTTATGTTAATGTTTACTAAGTCTTTCTGGTTTTCCTCTTTTATTATTCTGATGTGCAGGTATATTAATTTTAATTGAGGTTATGCTGCAGTTTATTAATTTTTCCCTATTTAAAATCATCTGTTTTATCTAGAAGTCTACTTGTGTTTCAAGCCATTTGGAAGTTCTATATCTATACTATTCCTTCTTTTTTTGCTTTGTAGTTGACTTCATTATACATTGATATCTCTGGTTCCTTATTTTCAGTCTTGTAGGTTTCCTTTACGTTAAATACTTCTATATCTGGATTGAATTCTGGGTGATGTTGCCATGTACAGTAATCTTAGATTGTTGTCTGTTGGTTTTGGTTCTCAGTCCAAAGACCACCCATTAGCATTTTTTGTTAAGTTGGTCTGGTTATTACATATTCCTTTGATTTCTGTTACTCGGGAACCGTCCTTATTTTGCCATCATATTTGAGGGACAGCTTTGTTGGGTATATTATTCTTGGTTGGCAGTTTTTTTCTTTCAGACTTTTGTGGATGCCATCCTATTGCCTTCTTGTCTGCATGGTTTCTGCTGAGAAATCAGGGTTGAGTCTTATTGGTTCTCCTGTGTAGGCACATTTTCATTTTTTTCCCGAGCTGTTCTCAGGTTTGTTTCTTTGTATTTGATTTTGAAAAGTCTGGTTATGATATGTCTTGGTACCTTTCTTTAGGGATCGATCCTGTTTAGGGTTCATTCTGATTCTTGTATGCTTATCTTCTTATCTTTCATGATGTTAGGGAAGTTTTCTTCCAACAACTCTTTGACAGTTTTCTCAGTGCTTTTCATTGTCTCTTCCTGTTCTGGAATTCTGATCAGTCATATCACAGTTTCCCTCAGAACTCTTAGGCTTTCTTCCGATTTTTTCATTCTTTGTTTTGGTTGTTCTTCTAGCATACTATTATTGAGAGATTTATCTTCAAGCTTACTAATTCAGGCTTCCATTGCTTTAAATCTCCTCTTTGACCTTTCAGTGTATTGTCCATTCCTGAAATCTTTGTATGAGTCTTCTGGATTTCTAATTCAAGGGTTTGTATTGTTTTAAAATTTGCACTTATTTTGTCAGTTTGTTCTTGTAGTATCTTACTTAATTCTTCTACAGTTTTTTCTCTGTACTCCTTGCTTTCCCCAATCTTTCTGTCAATGATTATAAGGTACCTAAATATCATTTATTTGAATTATTTTTCTGTTAGTTTCACTACCTTTTCTTCCTCAGAAATGTTTTCTGGCTCTGCACCATGGCCAATTGTTTGAGCCATTCTCTCTTGTTTCTTTGCGTGACCTAAAACTGTCTGTTGTCTCCAGGACATTTTAGGGTTATTATATTTGTATGAAATTGATGATTGTGTGTCAATGTGTTCTGAGGCTCTGACCAACTGCCTCTTATAGCTGTAGTTAGAGAATGTAAGTATGTACACTGTTCTTGTTCTCCATTTGTGCACCTCAGTTTAGGGTGGGTTTGACTGGTGTTGGTTATTGTCTATCCTTGATCAGGTGTTATAGATGCTGATATTAGCTATTGGCCAGTGGGTTTGGTTGTGGCTGGGCTGTATGGGCAAGGTTGCTGTCTCTTGTTGGGTAGTAAATGAAAACCTCTCTCTTTTCTCTCTCTCTCTCTCACACACACACACAAGAAAACAAAACAGAAAAACAAAGAAGAACCAGCCATGAAAAAATAAAATAATAAAGAGAAAAAAATTAACAGAGGTCACAACCAGAAAAGAAGAATATGATAACTATAAAGACAAAAGAGGTACATGGACATGGAAGAGAAAATTAAACATTTAAAAACCACTTAAGAATAAAGAAAAAAGTGACCAGAAAATGAAGCTATAGAAGAGAAAAATAAAAAAGGAAATAAAAGGAAGAAATTTTAAAAACATTTAGAAAATCCAGGGAGAGAAAAAAATGAAAAGACAGAGTAGAGATTAGTAAAGAAAGATCAAAAGGGGGGAAAAAAAGAAGAGAGGAAGTGAGAAACCAAAGAAAAGAAGGAAAAACAAAAGCAGAGATAGAAATGATAAAATTAAGGGAATGGAAAGAGAAGGGGAAAACAGGATAAACAAACAAAAACAATGAAACACTAGAAGGAAGAAAAAAAAAAATCCCCCTCCAAAAAAATTTTTTTAAATGCAGGACCTGGAGAGGGGAAAACTCTGAGGGTACCTCCCACAAGACAAGGAGCCCACAAGGTAGGTGTGGGAGGGATGTGACATTAGAGTCGCTTGCTCTAGATGGTGTTGCCTATGTTCAGGGCTCTCATATGGAAGTAGTTCAAGGAGGCCCTTGATGGAGCGAGTTTCTGTGATGCATTAGACACTAAGGATCGAAGACCAGAAGAGTTGTGTGATGACATCAAGAACATCATACAGGAAGAAAGCAAAAGGTCATTAAGAAAACAAGAAAGAAGGAAAAGACCAAAATGGATGTCAGAAGAGACTCTGAAACTTGTTCTACAGCATAGAGATGTTAAAGCAAATGGAAGAAATCAAGAGGTAAAAGAGATGAACAGAAATTTTCAAATGTCAGCCTGAGAAGACAAAGTCAAATATTTTAATGAAATGTGGAAAAACCTGTAGCATGGACGAACATGCTCAGCATTCCTCAAGTTGAAATAATTGAACAAAAAAGTCAAACCTCAACTTGTAATATTGAAGGATTCTCTGGGCAAAATATTGAATGGTGTAGAATGCATCAAAAGAAGATGGAAGGTATATACACAGAGTCACTGTGTCAAAAACAAACAGACAGCCCTTTGGTTCATTGATGATGCATGGAGGGGATTGTAACCATGGCAATGAAATTATATACGATAGGATGAATGTAAAGCTAATGTTCTCCCATGTAAGCTATCACATAATTCACAATAAAATATTAAATAAAATTTTAAAAAATGGACAATGTTCAACCATTTCAAGAGGCAGTATATGATCAACAGCCAATGATCCTGAAGAAAGAAGTCCAAGGTGCACTGAAGGCAT
>NW_006408524.1:2206504-2209093 GCF_000296735.1 Chrysochloris asiatica | reverse complement strand
GGTTCAAGCTCACCAGCTGCTCCTTGGAAACACTATACAGGGTCACTATGGGTTGCAATCAACTCGACGGCACTTGACAACAACAACAAGCCAGAGATTCAAGTCAGTTTCAGATGAGGGCTTGGAATGAGGGTTATCACTGCTGATGTCAAATGGATCTTGGCTAAAAGTAGAGAATACCAAAAAGATATTTAACTGTGCTTTGTTGACTATACAAAGGCTTTCAATTGTGTGGATCATGACAAGCTATGGACAACATTGTGGAGAATGAGCATTCTAGAATGCTTCTTGTGCTCACGAGGGACCTGTTCCTAGACAGAACAAGAGGCAGGCCTTCAAACAGAACAAGGGGACATTGAAAGGTTTAAAATTTAAAAAAGATGTGCACAGGGTTCTATTCTTTCAGCATACTTCCTCAATCTGCACGTCGAGCATATAATCTGAGAAGCTCGCCTATATGAAGAACGTGGCATCAGGATTGGAGGAAGACTCATTAACAACCTGTGATAAGTAGTTAATCTTGCTTGCAGAACACAAAGAGGACTTAAAATACTTATTAATGATGATCAAAGACAAAGCCTTTGGTATGTGTCGCACCTCAAAGTAAAGAAAACATAAATCCTCATCACTAGACCAATAAATAATGTAATGATAAATGGAGAAAAGACTGAAGTTGTTGAAGACTTCATTTTGCTTGGATCAACCATCAATACTCACAGAAACAGCAGTCAAGAAATCAAATGATGCATTGCTTTTGATAAATTTGCTGCACAAGACCTCTTAAAAGTGTTGAAGAGCAAAGGTGTCAGTTTGAGGACTAAGGTGCACCTGACCCAAGCCATGGCATTTTCAATAGCTTCATATGCATGCAAAAGTTGGACAGTGAATAAGGAAGATTGTACAAGAATTGATGTATTTGAGTTATGGTGTTGGAGGAGACTATTAAAAGGACCATGAACCGACAAAAGAACAAACAAATCTGTGTTAGAAGAAGTATAGCCAGAATGTTCCTTGAAAGTCAGGATGGTGAGAGTTTGTCTCTCAAACTTTGGATATATTATCAGGAGGGGCAAGTGCCTGGAGAAGGACATCATGCTAGGTAAAGTGGAGGGTCTGGCAAAAACAAGAAGACTCCCAGTGAGATGGATTGGCGCGGTGGCAGCAGCAATGAGTTCAAGCGTAGCAACAATTGTGAGGATGGCACAGGACCGGGCAGTATTTTGTTTTTGTGCATAGGGTCGCTATGAGTTTTAACTGACTTGACGGCACCTAACCGCAATAACAACTAGAAAAAGGAAAGAAAAACCAAACAGAGGAAAGAAGGAAAAGAAAATTTAAAGGCAGAAGATAAAAGGACTATACACAATTAGGGAGAGGAATGAGTAAAAAGGAAAAATACCAGAGAGTAGTCAAGAAAAACAGAGAGAGAGAGAGAAACAGTTATGGCTGGGAAAGAGACAGAAAAAAGATGAAAAAATTAAAGTACAGATAGAAAGAAAGGGAGTGGGAGAAAAAAAGAAAAAGAATGAAAGAAAAAAAATCACAACAGGACCAGAGAAGTAAAACTTCTGGAGTCCTCTGCCTGCCAAAGACCTCATGTTGTGGGTGTGCAAGGGATGACTTTCTCAAACCTATAGGCGTCCTTGTAGGGCTAGTGTTATCTGTCCTGGGCACCCAATCCAGAAGTCGTTCGTGCAGCCCCCAGAGCAGCTGGTCGGTGGGTCAGGGTGTTTCCACCCCTCGAGGTTAGCTGAGGATGAGCGATCCTGCTAGTTCAAAACTGACCAGAACCAGCTCTGCTCATCTGCAGCAGGCCACACCAGTAGGGTGGGAGCTTCCCTGGAGTTCTGCATGGGTGGGGGCAAGCCTCACATCCGTCACCAAGTGTGTGTGGAGAACATGGAAAAAATGGCATCTTTATCTCTGTGAGCAAAGACGTCAGTTTGAGGACTAAGGTATACTTGACCCAAGTCGGGGTATTTTCAATTGCCTCATATGCATGTGAAAGTTGGAGAATGGATAAAGATGACTGGAGAAGAACTGATGTGTTTGAATTATGGCTTTGGAGAAGGATATTGAAAGTACCATGGACTGCCAGTGGAACAAACAAATCTGTGTTAGAAGTATAGCCAGAAGGCTCCTTAAAAGCCAGGACAGCGAGAGTTCATCCGTCTCTCATACTTTGGATATGTTGTCAGGAAGAACCAGTCCTTTGAGAAGGATATTATGTCTGGTAAAGCAGAGGGTAGAAGAAAAAGAGGAAGACCCCCTAACAAGATGAAATGGCACAGTGGCGGCAGCGATGGTGTCAGGAATAGCAACTATTGTGAAGATGGTACAAGACTGGTCAGAGTTTTGTTCTATTATGTGCAGGGTCACTGCTAGTCAGAGTTGACTCAACAACAACAAAGTAACTGCATACAGTACAGCTGACTGCTCCGTTGCTTGTCTTGTCTTATCTCACAGTCTGCTTGTTCCGTTTGCAGCCTTGTGGCTGTGCCCTGTTCCTCTGTCTTGTTTCACAGTCTGCTTGTTCCGTTTGCAGCTTTGTGGCTGTACCTTATTCTTCTGTCTTGCCCCTCCGTCCCC
>NW_006408524.1:2205573-2206404 GCF_000296735.1 Chrysochloris asiatica | reverse complement strand
CCGGGAATGAATCGTTAGGGCTAAATTGATTCAAGCTTGACTTGTTGGCAGTTACCCCTCATGGACACAGCTTCTCTGTTTCTTGCTCTATTCTCACAGTGTGCTCCCCCTGGGTGTTCTGGGCCCCGGAGCAGTGTCAGACCCATATGGCCTAGCTTACGAAGGGCAGGAAGGCTGCCAAATTGTGGCCCATACACTAGTGAATCTGTGGTATCGGGATATGGCTTCCGGAAGCCAGTTGCACTGGACGTAACTGTGTGTGTTCTTGGGAAAGGGAACTACAGAAGGTATCCTATCAAGGGTCCCAGGGAGGCCTGGATCTGTGAGGCCTAATCTGAGTTTGGTCCTCACAGGCATGGAGGGGCACGCTGGCCCGACAGCACTGCCGGCGCCTGCGGGCCGTCTACACCATTATGCGCTGGTTCCGGAAGCACAAGGTACGCAGCCACCTGACAGAGCTGCAGCGGACCTTCCAGGCTGCACGGCAGGCTCCACTCTATGGCCGCGACCTCGTTTGGCCCACGGTGCCCACGGTGCTGCAGCCGTTCCAGGATGTCTGCCAAGTGCTTTTCTGTAGGTATGAGTTCCTCCCGCACCCTGACCTCTTCCCCCACATTAGAGTTCCTTCCCGCTCCTTTGTCCCCCTACTGGAGTTCCTTTGCCTCCACATCTTCTCCCCCACTTGAGTTCCTGTCCCTCCACCTCTTCCCCCCACTGGCATTCCTTCCTTCCCCAACATATTCCCCCCCACCGGAGTTCCTCCCCCTCACCCCTTCCCCCCATTGGAGTTCCTCCCCTCATCTCTTACACACACACACACACACATCCCCC
>NW_006408524.1:2186690-2204948 GCF_000296735.1 Chrysochloris asiatica | reverse complement strand
ACACACATTGGAGCTCCTCCCCCACCCCACCCCACGCCCCCACACACACTGGAGTTCCTCCCCCATTCCTGAGTACCTTTACCCCATCATCACACCCTCCAGTGACCTGCTAAGTAGATCCAGCTAGTTCACCTTTAAAGTAAGACTACTGCTGTCTAGGGTCTCACTGCCTTCAGAATCTTCATGGGGATTTGGAGGTGGGCCCAGGCTGCCTTCCCTCACAGGAAGTTAAGGGCTGCCAACTTTCAGAGGACTCCTGGTGTGGCGCTATAGGCTAAAGCACTGGACTGAAAGGTCAGTTTGAACCACAAGATCAGTGGCTCAAACTCACCAGCTGCTCCTCGGAAACCCTATACCGGGTTTTTATGAGTCCGAACTGACTCTGCTGCAGTTAACAGCAACAACAGAAATTGCAGAGGGAGGAAGGGTGGTCAGTAGGGACACCACAGTTAAGAGCCATGAGAGCTGGCAGTTCTCCTGGGGGAGGCGCACAGAAAGAACAGTGCTGGGGTGGGGGTGTCCCAGGACCCATGGGGCTGAGACATGAGAGGCTGCACCTGGCTCCCCTGTGGGAGGCACTGAGCACAGGAATGGGGTGTGCTCTGGGAACAAGACTAAGGGGAGCAGGTGGGATGGGGAGGGAAGAGCTCAGGGTCCTCTGCCTCAGACATCCTTCTTACGCCCCTCCTTCTCCCAGGTGGCGGGCCTGGCAGCTGGTCAAGAATATCCCCCCTTCAGACATGGCTCAGATCAAGGCCAAGGTGGCTGCCATGGGGTTACTGCAGGGGCTGCGCCAGGACTGGGGCTGTTGTCGGGCCTGGGTTCGAGACTACCTATCCTCTGTGAGTATAAGGTGGGGCCAGGACGGTAGGGGTCAGGCTGCTGAGGGAAAGGCTCCCTGTACCTCTTCAGTCTTCTCCCTGAGCCATCTGACTTTCTTTCTTTTTTTAAAAACTCTGTATTGTAAATTACGGAGTCCTGATGTGGCGCTGTGAGTTAATGCGCCAGACTGCAAAGCCATTTGAACTACAAGCTCGGTGGTTCAAGCTCACCAGTCGCTCCTTGGAAACCCTATGCAGGGTCGCTATGGGTCAGAACCGACTCGACAGCACTTAAAAACAACAATTGTAAATTGAGTGAAGGTTTACAAACAAGATCATCAGGTTTACATTCAACAAATCAAGCACAGCAGTTGTCCCACTTCCTCCCTATAAGACCTATTTGCATACCACCCACCTTCACATCCCTTATCAATTTTGTCTTAAAAAAAAAATTGTTCTTTAAAACCAACCACCTGTTGGATTTCTGTTATAGCAACACTAGGTAATTGAGACATTGTTATTCTTTTTCTCAACAATCTCAACGAGATGGATTGGCCAAGTGGCAAGGTCAATGGACTCAAGCGTGGCAACAGTAGTGAGGTTGGCCCAGGATCAGAAAGTGTTTCATTCTGCTGTGAATAAGGTTGCTATAACAACAACAACATTTACCTATCTACTTCTTGGCTGAAAATTGGGCCACGAGGGTGAGTTCCTTTCCAGACCTGAAGGGTGACCAAGGGCCATAGTCTCAGGTTCCTCCAGTCTCTTTCTGACAGGTAAAGCCATTTTTGTTTGTTTATTATTAAATATATTTGAGTTTTGTTTCATATTTTCTCCCACTCTATCCAGGACCATGTAATGAGATCCTTTTCAGAGCAGTTGGTAGTGGTAGGCAGACACCATCTCATTCTTCTGGTCTCAGAGTCACGGAGACTGATGTTCACAAGTTCCGTTAGTCTATTGGACTAATTGATTCCAAGCCTCTTTAATTCTCACCATTCTTCTGGAGAGACCAATGGCTGCACCTTAGATGGCCCCTCATGAACTTTCAAGATCCCAGATGCTACTCACCCAAGCAAGATGTAGAACATTGTCCTTGTGAACTGTGTTATGCTGATTGACCATGGTGTCCCCTAAGACTCTAGTCCTGAGCCCCCAGGCCCAACAACTCATTGCCTTAAGATGTTTGGTAATATCTAGGAAGGTTTCTTCATTCTGCCTACTGTATGTGCCACCGCATTCATAGTTGTGTTTGCAGGGAAGGTACTCATGTACAAATATCCTCTTTCAAACTCCCATATATTTATGGGATATATATCACACTCTTCCTCCCTATCCATTCAGTCTATGTCTCAATCCATGCATCTACTCACAGAACACTGTTTTTCCAAGGTTGTGTATAAATCACTATTACCTCTATTCCATTTAACCCATGCATACCTCCCTAAACCTTACTCTGTCTTCATTGTTCATCTGCTCCCCTCCTTCTTCTTGTGCATTGTCCTCCCCAACTTTCTGAGTAAGCACCATACCATTTTCCAGAGCGATTGAACCATTTTACAGTCCCACCAACAATGTAGGAAGGTCCAAGTCTCTCCAAAGCCTTGCCAGCACTTGCTATTTTCTGTTTTCTTGAACTTTTGATATTAATGCTGGTGGTGGTGGTGGTTGGTGGTGGTGATTATGTGCCGTGGAGTCGGTTCCGACTCATAGTGACCCTGTACAGGGTTTCTGAGGCTGTAAGTCTTTATGGGAGCAGAAAGCCTCATCTTTCTCCCATGGAACAGCTGGTAGTTTCCCACTGCTGTGAGATGATATCTCATTGTTGATTTGATTTGCGCTGTGTGTGTGAGGTATGGCACTGTGTGTTAATGTGCTGGACTACAATGTCAGTTTGAACCACAAGGTCAGTGGTTCAAACTCACCAGCAACTCCTTGTTCAGATGGGTCACTCTGAGTTGAAATTGACTCTACTTGACAGCACTTAACAATAACAATGGCTAATTGTCATGAGCATTTTCCTACATTTGTTGGCTGCCTGAATATCTTCCTTGGTGAGGTGTCTATTCATGTCCTGTGCCCATTTTCAAATTGAGTTGTTTTTCTTTGTCTCATAGAGGTATAATTTTAAAATAAATTTTAGATATTAGTCCCTTGTTTGATATGTCATTGCAAAAATTTTCCTATTCTGTGGGCTTCCTTTTCACTCGCTTGGTAAAATCTCATGTACATAAGTTTCTAAATTTTTGGAGGTCCCAGTCATTTATTTTGTCTTCTACTGTTTGTGTGGTTTTTTGCATTGTTTGATAGTGTGTGCATGCCATGTATTAGAGCCCCTAAATTTGTCCCTAGTTTTTCATTGATGATCTTTATAGCTCTAGGTTTTATATTTAGGTCTTTAATCCATGTTGAGTTTGTTTTTGTATGCGGTATGAGATATGGGTCTTGTTTCATTCTTCTGCAAATTGATTTCCAGTTTTGCCAGCACCAGTTACTGAAGAGACTATCTCTTCCCCATTTAGTATGTTTTGGCCCTTTGTCAAAGATCAGTTGACAGTATGTGGATAGATTTACTTCTGGGTTCTCAATTCTGTTCCATTGATCAGTGTATCTTTTGTTGTGCCGGTACCAGGCTATCTTGACCACTGTGGCTGTGTAGTAAAATTTGAAATCAGGGAGTGTGAAGCTTTCAGCTTTGTTCTTCTTAAGCAGTGCTTTGATTATCTAAGGTCTCTTTCCTCTCCATATGAAGTTCATGATCATTTTTACAATTATTTTCAATAACAATGTTGGGATCTAGACAGATTGCAATCAAAGTGTGTATAGCTTTGGGTATTTTTGGTATTTTTACAATGTTAAGTCTTCCTATTCATGAGCATGGTATAGTCTTACTTTTTTGTATATGTCTTTTGGTTTCTTGTAGTAGTGTTTGTAGTTTTCTTTGTATAGGTCTTTTGTTTCTCTGGTTAGATTTATTCCTAAGTATTTCATATTACTGGTGATTGGAATGCAAAGGTTGGGAGCAAAGAGGAAGGATCAATAGTTGGAAAATATGGCCTTGGGGATAGAAATTATGCTGGAGATCACATAATAGAATTCTGCAAAATCAATGATTTGTTTATTTCAAATACCTTCTTTAAATAGCATAAGAGATGACTATACACATGGACCTCACCAGATGGAATACGTAGAAATCACATTGACTGCATCTGCGGAAAGAGATGATGGAAAAGCTCCATATCATCAGTCAAAACAAGGCCAGAGGCAGACTGTGGAACAGACTATCAATTGCTCATACATAAATTCAAACTGAAGCTTAAGAAAATGAAAACAAGTTCATGAAAGCCAATATATGACCTTGAATATATCTCACCTGAATTTAGAGATCATTTGAAGAACAGATTTGATACATTAAACACTAAAGCCCAAAGACCAGAAAAGTTGTGGGATGACATCAAGAACATCATACATGATGAAAGCAAAAAGTTATCAAGAAGACAAGAAAAGAAGGAAATGGTCAAAATGAATGTCAGAAGAAACACTGAAACTTGCTCTCCAGCATAGAGATGCTAAAGCAAATGGAAGAAATGAGGGGAACAAGAGCTGAACAGAAAATTTCAAAGATCAGCTCAAGAAGATAAAGCCAAATATTACAACAAAATGTGCAAAGATCTGGAGTCAGAAAACCAAAAAGGAAGAACACACTCAGCATTTCTCAAGCTGGGGGAACTGAAGAAAAAATTCAAGCCTTGACTTTCGTTATTGAAAGATTCTCTGGGAAAATTATTGAATGGTGCAGAAAGAATCAAAATAAGATGGAAGGAATACACAGAGTCACTATACCAAAAGGAAATGGCTGATGTGCAACTGTTTCAAGCGGTAACATATGATCAAGAGCCAATGATACTAAAGGAAGAAATCTAAGGTGCATTGAAGGAACTGGCAAAGAACAAGGCACCAGGAATTGATGGAATAAAAATTGAAATCTTTCAAGAAAGTAATGCAGCACAAGAAGCATTCACTCATCTCTGCCAAGTAATTTGGAAGACAACTATCTGGCCAACTGATTGGAATATAGCTATATTTGTGCCCATTTAAAAGAGAGGTGGCCCAATGGAATGTGGAAATCATTGGACAATCTCTTTGATATCCCATGCGAGTAAAGTTTTACTACAGGCAACACAGAAATGGCTGCAACCATACATTAACAGAGAACTTCCAGAGAGTCAAGCTGGATTCAGAAGAGGCCGTGGAACGAGGGATATCATTGCTGATGTCCCATGGATCTTGGCTGAATGCAGAGAATATCAGAAAGATGTTTACCTGTGCTTTATTGACTACACAAAGGCTTTTAATTGTGTGGATCATGACAAGCTATAGACAACATTGCAAAATATGAGTATTCCTGAACACTTAATTGTGCTCATGAGGAATCTGTACCTGGACCAAGAGGCAGTTGTTTAAACAAAACATGGGAACACTGAATGTTTTAAAATCAAGAAAGGTGTGCGACAAGGTTGTATTCTTTCACCATACTTATTCAACCTATATGCTGAGCAAATAATTCTAGAAGCTGGGTTATCTGAAGAAAAATGTGGCATCAAGTTTGGAGGAAGACTCATTAACAACCTGCAATATGCAGGTAATACAACCTTGCTTGTTGAAAGTGAAGAGGACTTAAAGTATTTACTTATGAAGATCAAAGACCACAGCCTTCGATATGGATTGCATCTCAATGTAAAGAAAACAAAAATCCTCACCACTGTGCCAATAAACAACTTTATTATCTACAGAGAAAAGATTGCAGATGTCAAGGACTTCATTCTTCTTGGATCAACTATCAATACTCATGGAAGCAGCAGTCAAGAAATCAAATGATGTATTGCATTATGCAAATCTGCTGCACAAAACCTTTTTAAAGTGTTGAAGAGCAAAGATATCATCTTGACGTCTAAGGTGCGCCTGACTCAAGCCATGGTATTTTCAATAACCTCATATGCATGCGAAAGCTGGGCAGTAAATACGGTAGACCGTGGAAGAATTGATGCTTTTGGATCAAGATGATGGAAGAGAATATTGAAAGTGCCATGGGCTACCTAAAGAACCAACAGATCTATCTGTGTTGGAAGAAGTGCAGCCAGAGTGTTCCTTGGAGGCTAGGATGGCCAAACTTCTTCTCTCATACTTCGGGCATATTGTCAGGAGGGACCAGTCACTGGAGAAGGATATCAAGTTTGGTAGGGTGAAGGGTCAGCGAAAAAGAGGAAGACCCCCAGCGAGATGGATTGGCAAAGTGGCAGCATCAGTGGGCTCAAGCGTGGCAATAGTAGTGAGGTTGGTCCAGGATCGGGCAGTGTTTCATTCTGCTGTGCATAAAGTCGCTATGAGTCGGCACTGACTCGATGGCACCTAACAACAACAACAATTTCATATTTTGGGTGGTCATTGCAAATGGTATTGTTTTCCTGATTTTCTTTTCAGAACTTCATTAGTATAGAGGAATCCAACTGATTTTTATCTATTAATCTTGTACTCTGCCACTTTGCTGAGTCTCAATGAGTTCCAAAAATTTTCTTGCTGAGTCTTTGGGATATTCTATGTATAAGATTATACCATCTGCAAATAGAGAGAGTTTTACTTCTTCTTTGCCAATTTGAATGCCTTTTATTTCCCTTTCTTGCCTTATAGCTCTGGCCGACTTCCAACACAGTATTGAATAGGAGTGGTGATAAAGGGCCTCCTTGTCTGGTTCCTATTTGCAAAGGGAATGCTTTCAGTTTCTTTCCATTAAGAGTGATGTTGTTGTTGTTGTTAAGTGCTGTCGAGTCGATTCTGACCCATAGCGACCCTGTATAGGGTTTCTGAGGAGCAGCTGGTGAGCTTGAACCACCGACCTTGCAGTTAAAACAGTTTTGCAGTCTGGCGTTTTAACCCACAGTGCTACACCAGGACTCCTGAGAGTGATGTAGGGTGTTGGATTTGTATGTTGTTGCTGTTAAGTGCCATCAAGTTGGTTCGACCTATAAAGACCCTGTATAGGGGTTCCACGGAGCAGCTGGTGAGCTTGAACTGCCGACCTTGCAGGTCAAACCGAATTTGCAGTGTGGCGCATTATTCCACAGTGCCACACACCAGGACTGGTATATATGCTCTTAATTAGAATTTCCCTTCTATTCCTACTTTGTACTCATTCTATTATTAATTTATTTCCACTGGCACTGTTGTGACATCACCCATATCATTTCAGCATGCTATTTGTACCCTCTCCCTCTTTTCTTTTGTTTGATTTGCCAGTAGTTCGTCAATTTTATTAATCCTTTCTCAGAAGCAACTTCTTGTCTTCTTGATTCTTTCCATTGTTTTTCAGTTTTCTAATTCATTTATTTCTATCTAATAGTCTTCTGGACTGTAAGCCTACTTTGCAGGTCTCTCTCTAATTGTTGGAGATGTTGTGTTAACGTGCTGATTTTGGTTCATTCTTCTTTTTGGATGTGTGTGCTTATTACTCTAAACTGTCCTTTTAAGCGCTGTGTTTGCTTTGACCCAAAAGTTTTCGTATGTTGTGTTTTCATTCTCATTTGCTTCAAGATTCGTTTTGTTTTGTTTTGTTTATTTGTTCTATTACCCAGTAGCTTTTAAGCAGATTGTAATTCATTTTCCATGCACTTGATTTTATTTCGTTGATCTTCCTATTGTTGATTTCTAATTTTATAGTATTGTGATCTGAACAGATGGTTTGTAGTATTTTGATGTTTTAAAATTTATTGAGGTTTGCTTTGTGGCCTAACATATGGTCTATTCTGCAGAATGCTCCATGTGCACTGGAAAAGAATGTGTATTGTGCTGTTATTGGGTTGAATGCTCTGTATAAATCTGTGAAGTCAAGTTGATTGATCGTGTTGTTTTGTTCTTCTGTGTCTTTGTTGAGTTTCTTTCTAGTTCTATCCTTTTTCAAGAGTGGTGTATTAAAATCTCATGCTATTATTGTAGAGTTGTCTATTTCTTTCTTTAATTCTATTAGAGTTTGATTTATGTATTTCAAGGCTCTTTCACTGGGAACATAGATATTTATTTTGGTTATGTCTTCTTTTTCAATTGACCTTTTCAACATGAGATAATGTCCTTTTTTCTCTTATGCTGGTTTTTGCCTTAAAGTCAATTTTATCTGAAATTAATATTGCCAGTCCTGCTCATTTTTGATTGCCATTAGCTTGATACATTTTTTTCCAGTCTTTAATTTTTAATCTATATTTATGTGTAAGGTGTGTCTCTTTTAGCCAGCATATTGAAGGATACAATTTTCTTCTCCACTTTGCTACTCTCTGTCTCTTGACTGGTGCATCTAATCCACTGATGTTCCATGTAATTATATAGTAATCCTGGTGTGGCTCTATTAGGACAAGCGCTGGTCTAAAGGGTCAGTTTGAACCTCAAAGTTAGCAGTTCAAACCTACCAGCCACTCCTTGAAAACCCTATACAGGGTCATTATGATTTGGAACTGACTGGACAGCACTTAACAACAACAATGAATTGACTGCAGTCGTTTTGATGTGTGTGTTTTTTTGTGGTGCTGCTGGTCTCTTTGTTCCATCTGGTTTCTTGTGCTGTGTTCATTTGTTTGTGCATTTTCTTACCAATTTCTTCATTGTTTTAATGTTTACAAAATCTTCATTGATTTTTCTTTTCTTGATTTGCTATGAAGGTGTATTAAGTTTCTTTGAGGTTATCCTGTAATTTATTTATTTCTTATTTTAAAAGTCTGTTTTATCTTGTAATCTACTTAACTTCCTTGCCATTTGAAATTCTGTAACTATATTTTTCCCTCTTTTTGCTTTGTAATTGTCTTCATTATAAATTGATATCTCTAATTTCCTATCTTCAGTCTTTAGGTTTGTTTTACTTTGAATATTTCTATATCTGGATTGAATTCTGAGTCATGTTGCCGTGTATGTCAGTCTCTGGTTATAATCTGCTCTTGCTGGCTCTCAGTCCAAAGGACTCTCTCTAGTTTTGTTTTGTTTTTTAAGTTGGCCTGATTTTAACAAGTTCCTTTGATTTCTGTTTATCTGGAAATGTTCTAATTTTGCCGTCATATTGGAGGGACAGTTTTACTGGATATATGAGTCTTGGTTGACAATTTTTTTTTTCTTTCAGAATTTTGTATATATATCTCCCCATCGCCTCCTGCCTGCAGGGTTTCTCCTGAGAATGCATTGTTTAATCTTATTGATTCTCTATTGTAGGCAACTTCTCATTTTTCCCAAGATGCTCTCAGTATTTTTTCCTTTGTGTTTAATTTTGGAGAGTTTGATTATGATGCGACTTGGTGATTTTCTTTTGGAGTCTATCCTGTTTGGAGTTCATTCTGCTTCTTGAATTCTTACATCCTCACCTCTCATGATGTTAAGGAAATTTTCTTCCAGCTGATCTTTGACTATCTTTTCTTTGTCTCTTCCTGTTCTGCAATTCCTATCACCCATAAAGTGTTCCTCTTCAGGTTGTTCTACATGAATCTCAGGCTTTCTTCAGATTTTTTCTGATTGTTCTTCTAGCCTACCATTATTGAAAGATTTATCTTCAAGTTCACGAATTCTGGTTTCCATTGTTTCAAATCTACTCCTTTGCCCTTTCAGTGTATTGTCCATTTCTGATATCATTGATCCTGTGTATAGCAGCTGCGATTGGCTCTTGTCCAATTGGTGGGGTTGGAGAGGGAACAGCTCTGGCTGAGCTGTAGGTCCACAGGTATTGTCTCCTGTCAGGTGATGCAAGAAGATAAAGCTCACACACAAGAGAGACAGACAAACCAGCAAACAACAGTGAAAAAAGAGAATAGTAAGGAAGCAAAAAATAGAACTGTCAGCACCTTTCTCTCCACCATTAAGTGGTATGCCTTAGCATACCTACTGGCCTCTTGCCTTCCCAGCTACTCAAGAAAGTTCAAGATGGCCACACTGTGCCTGTCTGGCCCACAGATCACCCATCTTTCTTCCCTTCTTTTTTTCTCTACTGCACGTGTCTGTTCAGCCACTTCTAGTGAGAGCTAGTTCAGAGCTGACCTGGGTCAACTGCAGATTTGGAGCAGGGTCTGACCGAGTGGGGTTATTGAGGATAGCTCTTCCCTCCTTCAGTGGGGTTTATAACCTCAGTGCTCTCCTCCACATGGCTCTGACCCTCCAGAGAGTGGAGGCTTCCCTGGGATGTATGCTAGTAGAGGCCAGCCTCTAGGGAGGTGTGGAGAATAAGAAAATAATCACACCTGTCTGTGAGCCACAGGCAGGTTTCTGCAATGCCAATGTTTTCTTGTCTCTGAAGCAGCTCACAAATGCTCAAGATGGCTGTGGCAGGTCTGGTCAGCCACCACAGCTGAGCAGTTACTTCTTTGTTGCCACGTCTGCTCAGCTCTCTCTCCTAGGAAGCCTTCAGTCCACTTCTCTATCCCTTCATCTGATGCTCTAAGAGTTCTGGAACTGTCATCTACAGATTTCAGTCTCATTGTTGTAGAGGCTCCATACAATCTTTCTGCCTAGTCTGCCATTTTGCCTCACCTCCCACCTGACTTTCTTGATTGATCCCTGCCTCCCCTGTGCTGAGTGAGTTCACAGTGACCCTTAGCTTATGAACTGAAAAGCAGATATCCGTGAATCATGAGCCATTCTTGATCGTGGTTGGCTGAGACAGACTCTTCCTATCTTGATCCTGAGTTGGGCCCTTAGACCTCACCCTTCTCGCACCCCTATGTCCTCAGGCCGCAGACAATCCTACAGCCTCGGGCCTCTTCACTCAGCGGTTGCAGACCCTCCGTGAGAAGGATGGCTTTGGGACTGTACTCTTCTCTAGCCATATCCGAAAGGTTAGGAGCTGGTGTGGGGAGAATGGTGAACATGGGGGAGGCCCAGGAGGACTCCTCAGCTCAGAATCTAACTCAGGAGCTCCCAAGCTGCTCCGGAAACCCTAGAAACTGCAGCTCCAGCAGTCCAGAAGGAAGCCATCCATGGAGGGGTGCACAAGGCCAAGACCGGAATCCTTACTTATGGCTGGGGCCCTCTAGCTGTACCTTTTACAGGCCCCTGGATCCTGGCCAGGCCTGGCAGTGGCAGCTGCACCACAACCTCTCTCCTGCAGGTAAACCGCTTCCACAAGAGACGGGACCGGGCACTCCTGCTCACAGACCTGCACTTATACAAGCTGGAACCGAATAGGCAGTACCGGGTGATGCGGGCTGTACCTCTCAAGATGGTGAGCCACAACAAGCAGGAAGGGGGAGCCTGGGCAGGAGCAGCTGTGAGGTCCCACTGGACATTCAGCCCCCTGAGCCCTGGGAGGGCCAATGTAGGAGAGTGGTCAGTCTCTAAAAATCAACTGGGGTCCTATCACTTTGCTCCAGGAAACCCTGCAGTGGCGGCCCATTGCTTGTGGAATAAAGTGCACTCCTGTCTGTGGAGTCAGCCCTGTTGCGCAGTCTCTTTCCTTCTCTTCCCTACAACTACTCCAACCCCCGCCTTTTGTGTCTGGGGCATGTCCTCCACCTGCATGCCAGCCCACACTCACACATCCAGGTCCCACTGCCCCTTTGAAAGCATCTTTCCTGATGCTTCTGGTCTGGGTAAGCTTTCTTCTGCCTCTTGTGGACTCATCTGCCCCGTCCATCCCAGTTTCTTGTGCCCATGTCTTCTCTCCCATAAAACAAGAACCATCTGAGGGCAGAAATTAGGATGTGAGGACAGGGATTTACCTTTAGGTCCCCACAGTTTTGAGGATCCCTATCCTTTAGAACTTTAAGGAGCTCTGGTAGCGTAGTGGTTACGAATCGGGCTGCGAACCGCAAGGTCAGCAGTTAGAAACTACCAGCTGTTCCGCGGGAGAAAGATGAGTCTTTCTGCTCCCATAAAGATTTACAGCCTCGGAAACCCTGTTACAGGGTCGCTATGAGTCAGAACCTACTCCATGGCACATAACAACAACAACAACAATCCTTTAGAACTTTAGTCTTTAAACCTGTGATGCCTAATATGGTAGCCACAACCACGTGTGGCTATTTAGTTTTTTAAAAGTTTAAAATTTGGTTCCTTCCACTTCAAGTATTCAGCTGCCACATGTGACCCGTGGTTGCCATATTGGACCTTCCATCATTCCAGAGTTCTGGGCACAGGGTTTCACTAGTGGGTGCTTACCCCACCCTTTTTTGGAGGACTCTGACGCCCCCTAGAGGGAAGGTGATGTTTGGATGACAGTGGAGAAACCCCATAAGGGCTCAAAAATGCTTCCTAAGGGAGGTGGGCAGGGTCTGGGTAGAGGTAGTGCAGAGACGGGACAACCAGGCAGGGCACTAGGGGCACCAGGGCTACCAGCACCCTTGACCTGAACCTATGCCCAGGTGACCGGTCTGAGTGTGACAAGTGGACGGGACCAGTTGGTGGTACTGCATGCCCAAGGCCAGGATGACCTGGTAGTCTGTCTGCACCGCACCCAGCCGGAGCTAGACAACCGTGTCGGGGAACTAGTGGGTGTGCTGGCCGCACACTGCCAAAGGTGAGTCCTGGCCTGAGAGGGAGGATCCTGAGGGACTGGGCAGGAGCCTTGTCCTGACCTCTCCTCTCTCCCTGTGTCCCCACTTCAGGGAAGGCCGTGCCCTGGACGTCCGTGTCTCTGACTGCATAACCCTGAGCCAGCGTGGATCCCGGCGCCTAGTCTCCGTGGAGCCCAAGCCCGAGCAGCAGGCGCCTGACTTCCACTGCAGCCGGGCAGGCTTCACCCTGCTCTGGCCGAGCCGCTGAGCTGGCCTCCCCACCAACTAGGACTCTCCCACCAGCCTCAGCTCACTGCAGAAATAAAGTCTCCTGTCCACTTCTGGTGTGGGCCTTATGCCTCTAGTACACATGGGCAATTGTCCCTTTACCCCACCCCCCCATCCCAGATGGAACGCTCATGTGGTCCAGGTGCAACTGCTTCATATGCGCTGTCTCGGTGAACACAGAATACCTGCTGACCCACTTGACCTTGGGGAGGAGGAGTGGGCATAGCAAGACCCTGGCCCTGGATTTGGAGTGTGGTCTGAGAGAGGCGTGTCATTTCTGTGAAATGAGGTTCTTTAAGACGGCCACAACCTGGTTGAAGTCATCTTTTTTCCTTTCCCCACCCTCCAGAGGTGGGCAGAGGAGTTTCCTGGGAGAAATTCAAAAGTGGTCATGGGATGCAAAAGGTAGGGACAAGCCAAAGAGAGGTAGAACATGGTCAGCTGAGTAATCGGTCTATGATCTATTACGGGAAAACTTCTAATACAAGGCCAAGTCCTGGGCAGGGATATCTCCCTGCTACTGCCCCAAGTTCCAGAAGAGCTAATGTGTGGTGGCTAATGTGCTGAGTTCTGGTGTGGTGCTGTGGGTTAATGCGCCAGACTGCAAAGCTGTTTGAACTGCAAGGTCAGTGGTTCAAGCTCACCAGCTGCTCCTTGGAAACCCTATACAGGGTTGCCATGGGTTGGAACCAACTTGACAGCACTTAACACCATCACCAAAAGATAAGCACTGGACCACAAGGTTAGCATTTGAAACCTACCAGCTGCTCCTTGGAAACCCTATACAGGGTTGCTCTGAGTTAGAAACAATAAAACTCAACAACAATGTGTGTTTATCACAAAAGCCCACTTCCTTCATGTCCAAAATATTCAAATGTCATCATTTAGATCCAGGTTCCTTCCAGGATGATATCTTTATTGCATCAAGGATGTGCTATTCTCTTACTCATTTTGAGGAGTTGTGGTGTTTACTGGGACTGTGGTCGCCTTCAGGCCAGGGGGAAGCTAACAGATCCTGGGTTGGTCATGTCCTCATTTGTCATTCCAACACACCACCCCTAGTGATCATTTTTCCTCATTCGTCCACTTCTTGCACGGGTCTCCCTGAACCTCACACAAGGAACTTCATTAGTATGAGGGAGATGCACTAGGCCACAGCCTGGCTATACTGGAGACACAAATCCCAGTGGCCGTCTAGACACAGACAGAGAGAGAAGCAGCTAAGAAGAGGCATGCCACTAGCAACAGCTCCTTCCACAAAGGCCCCACCCTTTGAACCATTCTCCCAGTGACTGCTCCAAAGATGAGGAGTGATTGTCCATATTATTTGGTTTTTCATGTGAGCTAGGTTCGTTTCTTCAGTCTTTATGAGGGCACGAGGTCCCCCCCACCCCGGGCTTCAGTAAGTATGTCTATTGTTGTTGTTACGTGCCATCAAGTCATTTCTGACTCATAGCGACCCTACAACACAACAGAACAAAACTCTGCCCCCTCCTGCGCCATCATCACAATTGTTGTTAAGTTTGAGTCCACTGTGGCTGCCACTGTGTCAGTCCATCTTGTTGGGGGTCGTCTTCTTTTTTGCTGACCATCCACTTTACCAAACATGATGTTCTTCTAGAGGGACTGGTCCCACATGATAATATGTTCAAAGTATGAGAGAGTCTCACCATTGTCGCTTCTAAAGAACATTCTGGTTGTACTTCTTCCAAGACAGATTTGTTTGTTCTTCTAGCAGTCCATAGTACATTTAATATTCTTCTCCAACACTATAACTCAAATGCATCAATTCTTCTATGGTCTTCCATATGCATATGAGGCAACTGAAAAGACCATGGGTTGGGTCAGGCAAATTGACATCTTTGCTCTTGAGCTCAGTAAAGAGGTCTTGTGCAGCAGATTTGCCTAATGCAATTGTCGTTTGATTTCTTGACTGCTGCTTCCATAAGTGTTGATTGTGGAACTAAGCAAAATGAAGTCTTTGACAACTTCAATCTTTCCTCCATTTTTCATGATGTTATTAAGTGTATACAAGGTAATACAGTTTTGTAATATGGCCTCCCACTAACAGAACCGGAGAGTATAGTAGAAATAAAAACCAAGGGGTGGAAGTAAAGGTATCTATTTGGTAAGGACCTGAATAAGTAAGTCTTCTTCAAAAACAAGAATGGTACTGGTGGCTTCATATTTAGTGTAGATCACAGAGCTGCCTCAGCAAACTGCCCTAAATAAGTAAGCCAAACTTGTTGGACAGAGGTCTCAGATAGCTTTCACACAAATATGGTTCATAGGAGGGATGCTATACCAGACCAGGATACCCACTTTTGTACTTTGTGGCACAGCTTCTGCCCTGACCAAAGCTTCATGACACTCTTGTGCAGGATGATAGGGTCTCTTTGGAACTAAGTAGCTCACCCATCTTGGTGAGGTATCTCACCTTGTCTTGTCCTTGTCTAGTCAATATCTCATGGTGCCATTGGGTGCCAGACCTGGGAGCTGTCTGTCAGGTATATTCTTGTTTGATAAGACATGGTACTGGTGGCATTGTTCCTGACCTGGCATATGGGGTAAGTGTCCCAGTAAGGGCCACATTCATCACTATTACTGCCCAAGGAAACATCTGAGTCCACCAGTCCATGGGTCTCTGACCATAGAGTGCCATGAGGATCCTGTTCTACCTCTCCATGAAACTGCAGCCAGTGGATTAAAGGATACATGAAAATGGCATTGTCTTCCTGTATCTCTCGCCCACTCCTGTACCTCAGACCATTTAAAATGTGCCCTTATGCTCTTATCAATTCAGTTAAGGTGCCCATACATGACACTAACCTTCTCTAATTCTGTTACGGTGGAAGTTTGGTTGGCTCTCCAACTTGAGAACACCTGTATGGGGTAGCCAGCAGTATTAATACATACAAGAGTATACTTAGAGTCTATTGAGAACGTTCACTGAGTACATGATGCCTAAAGAATCAACTTGTCAGTCCTGCACAGGCAATGGGCTGCAACGGGCATGGCCTAACTCCACTGGTAAGTGGCAAGGTCTCTGCAGTGAACAGACAGGACATGCTGCAATGGCATTTAGAACATCACTGTGTTTAAGAGACAACCCAGACCCAGATTCTTAGCTATTCTCCATTCAATTTGAGCCCCCTACGTCCACTCTTCCCCTGTACTCAATCTACCCAGACAGTGGAAGTCATAGCCCTGATATTTCTTACCTTAGCCCAAGTGTCCACTACTTGACTGTCAGGGGGAAAGCCTGTTAGTAAGTCAGATTGTGGTGGTTATGTGCCATGGAGTTAGTTACGACTCATAGTGACCCTGTAGAGGGTTTCCGAGGCTGTAAATCTTTATGGGAGCAGAAAACCTCATCTTTCTCCAGTAGAACAGCTGGTAGTTTTGAACTGCTGACCTTGCGTTTCACAGCCCAATTCGTAACCACTATGCTACCAGAGACCCTTGCAAGTCAGATACCTAGCTCTTAAAATCCATTCTAGATATTGTCACCTATCTTGTCCCCACAAAAGCTTCCCTAGAATAGTACACTCTTTGGCCGTTGTCCTTGCCATAATGCCAGGCCTTCCACAGCAGTGTAAGTCCACTAACCAGGGCTCATGAGTAATGGCCATCCACACAGCTCTGAGCTCTGCCCACTGGCTGCTGTTGTGAGTTCCTCCCTTTATCCACATGGTATCCATCAATGGGTGGGTAACCATGGTGGTCCATGTGGAGGGACCATCAGTCCACCACTCATCAGTTTGTCATATTTCGATGGCTTTCCTATTGCTGTGACACTGGAAGCTATGCTACAGATACTGTAAAGACCAGCAGGGTCACTTGTGGTGAACAAGTTTCAATGGAGCTTCCAGACTAAGATAGATTAGGAAGAAGGAGAGAGGAACTACTTCTGAATGTTTAGCTACTGAAAACCTTATGAATAGCAGCTGAACATTGTCAGATATAGTGCCGAAAGATGAGTCACTGAGGTTGGAAGGCACTCAAAATACAACTGGAGAAGAGCTGCCTCCTCAGAGTAGAGTTGACCATGATGACAGGAATAGAGTAAAGCTTTTAGGGCCTTCATTTGCTGATGGGGCACAACTCAATGAGGAGAAACAACTATAAACATCCATTAATAATCAGAACATGGAGAACAAACAAGATGACAGAGAGGGTAGCAGTGCAGTGAGGAGCTCCGTCAGCAACAACACAGGATACCAAACTAAGCAGGTTCAGGGGATGGTGCCAGAACACTGAACCACTTATAAAGGAATATTTAGAAGGTTGGAAGGCTTACAGCTAGGGAAATTTGTAGCAGAAGCAAGAAATCCATTGCTTTCTAATTCAAGATGCTCACCTGCTCCTGGAGCCACCATCTTGGGAGACACCTAGCAGGGGAAGGATCAGAGCAGCCACAGACACCTGACAGAATCACGAAGACGAAGGTGTGGACATACTTTCTTTTTTTTTTTTTTTTTTTGTACCTGCTCATTGGTCTCTTGCTGTCTGTGCACCTCCATCCTGGTGACTAGAGGGGGTGCTGGGGCAAGTGGACACCCCACCCCCACCACCAGAGGGTTCTACTACACATGCACACAGATATCCTCAAAATTTATAGTGACAGTTCCCAGTTAAAACCAGACGGCAGTGCAAAATGGCCAGAGCCGGCCCTGAACTGTTTATCACTAGGAAAAAGGCCTGAACGGGGATCATGGAGTAGGACAGGCAGACTAGAAATAGGCCAAAAATTAAATCCGGAGTTACATCACAATGATGAACAGTGGCATCTTGAAATGTCTCAGGAAGAACAGTGAAAAGGGAAGCCCATCTCCTGATCACATCTACCTGGAGGCAATCAGAAAGCATAAAAAATAACAAAATGCACACCCATCTAAGTTTTAAGGCCACAGATAACTCCTGAATATGCCAGGCTTTGGAAATGCCAGAGAAGGAATTCAGAAAAATGATTATAAAATGTATCAAAACACTATACAATGGATTTGAGAAAAATAAGAAGTCAGGAAAGCACTACTGGAACAATCAAATAAGACAGATACAGCATTGGAAATAACTGAAAACCTATAGAAAGAGGTCCAAATGATTAATAATAGAATATCAGAAATGGACAATATACTGAAAGGACAAAGGAGTAGAATTGAAGAGATAGAAGCCAGAACTAGTGAGCTAGAAGAGAAATCTCTCAACACTACTAAAATTGAGGAGCAAACACAAAAAAGGATAAAAAAATCTGAAGAAGGCCTAAGATTCATGTTGGGTAACATGAAGAGGAATAACTTAAGAATTATCAGCATTCCGGAACAGGAAGAATCACACAAGTCCACAGAGGAAATAGTTGAAGAGCTTCTGGAAGAAAATTTCCCTAACATTCTGAAAAGTGAAAGGATAAGCATTCAAGAAGCTCAACGAACCCCAGGAAGGATAGACCCTAAAAGACAATCACTAAGACATATAACAATCAAGCTCTCCAAAATCAAAGACAAGGATAAAATCCTGAAAGCAGCTAGGGAAAAGAGAAATGTAACATACAAAGGCAAGCAAATCAGATTAAGCTCGATCTCTCAACAGAAACCATGCAGGCAAGAAGGCAATGGGGAGAGATATATAAAACCCTGAAA
>NW_006408524.1:2115420-2186590 GCF_000296735.1 Chrysochloris asiatica | reverse complement strand
ATATATAAAACCCTGAAAGAAAAAAACTGCCACCCAAGAATTCTCTAACTAGCAAAGCTGTCAATCAAATATGAAGGTGTAATCAAAACATTCCAGGATAAACAGAATTGCCAAAGCCAACCCTGCTATGAAAAACATCCTAAAGGAAGTTCTGTGGGCTGAGAACCAGCAAGAACAGACAACAACCAGAGCATGACGCACGTGGCAGTATCACCCTAAACTCAATTGACAAATGGAAGAGTCAAAAACAGAATAAAATTATAAAAACAGAGGATCTGGGAGGTCAGTCTATGATCAAGAACAGACAACAACTAGAGAATGACGTACGTGGCAAGCATCACCTTAAACTTAATCGACAAATGGAAGAGTCAAGAATAGAATAAAATTATAAGAACAGAATCTTGGAGGGGGGTTTGTCCTGAAGGGACTTGATTGCTTGCTTTGATGGGTCCCCGGTGAACTGTAAGGGCTTTCTTAGTGGGGACCAATCCCACATGGCTAATCCAGTTTTGTCTGTCATTCCTGCCACCCCCTAGGAGTTCAGAGTAGCTCTTGCTGGGTATCCTGCCTATGACCTGAAGCCATAATGGCCAGCCTGGCCCCTGCAGACCTCAAGCACTTTCCCACCCCGGAACTGGGCCTAAGCCTTGACCCTTGACCTGTGTCAGGTGGATATTCCAGGATTGATAACAAGAGAATGCTTCAGAAAGTCATGGAGGAATTTTATTATCTTCTCATTCAATTTTTCCACAGACTTTCTTAAGGTTCTTCATCGAGCCTAACACCAAGGGCAAAGCCCATCCATCAGAGCCCCGAGCACAGGTACCTTTCTATCCCCAGAGTACAAGCTGTTAAACTCCCCCAGGGCAAGCAAGAATGATGCTTTCTTTCTCTTTCTTTAATGAATTGTTAGGGTAATGTTTTCCTGCATGCCCTGTGAGATAGGCAGTGAGGTAGAGCATTTCCTGGTCCTCTTCCAGCTGAGTTGGTTTTTTGTTTGTTTGTTTCAAGTTATGTTTAATTCAGGAGATGAAGATAATTTTATTAACACCTTACTGAAATGTTCAATGAACTTTATTTAAACCAACCTTCTGGGCACACCTGTTTCATTTCTCTGTCCCCCTTGTACTGTCTTTCAACAGGCAGTTGTTCAGAGCTGTTGAGTCAGTTCTGACTAACAGTGTGCCTGTATAGGGTTTCTGAGGAGGAGCTGGCGGGTTTGAACTGCCACCTTGTGGTTCACAGACCAGTGCTGATCCTCAAGAACCAGACCAGAAGGCCAACAGGTGGACCTGTTTTATAGTTGTCACTACAGCTTGGCTATAGGTAGTTTTCCCCATTGTTTTACTTTACTTGATTGTACAAACACATTGTCGTGGTTTTGTTATCTTAATGATTAACTTAAAGGACAGCATTAACTTAGAGGCTGAATCATTTATTTAAGAATTCTGCTGAAGGAAATGTAGATTGTTTTCTGTTCTTTTGTTGTTGTTGTTTGGTGGTGGTGGTGGTTATAAGTAACTCGTATGCACCAAGATTCTCCCTCAGAAATCTGCGGAGGAAGACGGCCAGGCAAAGGTGGAGGTTGTGTCTCCAGGACTGTTTCCAAATGGGTCTCACACCTGCCCTATGGTACTCCTTGCAGGTCTGTGGGCCTGCTTCCCACAGTTGGTCATTTCCATAATTAACTCATTCTCAGAGATCAATGACTATTAAGTCTATATGAAAAAACTTAGGGGGAAGTGAAAATGTTGCCGGATGATGACTATAATGTTAGTTGAAATGTGTCTGAGCTGCACACACACAGGAGCTGTGGGCTGGGACCTACTTCTGAGTCTTGATCCCCGGCCAAGGTGAGTTGTCCTTTCAAGATTGAGCCCCTTTGTGAAGGCTCTTCCCCTCTCACCTTGACATTTGCCCCACACCATGAGCTGGGCCTCAGGATGGTTTGGGTTTTGCCAGAAT
Source organism: Chrysochloris asiatica (assembly GCF_000296735.1). Taxonomy (NCBI): domain Eukaryota; kingdom Metazoa; phylum Chordata; class Mammalia; order Afrosoricida; family Chrysochloridae; genus Chrysochloris; species Chrysochloris asiatica. The sequence continues at coordinate 2,184,625 of NW_006408524.1, read as the reverse complement.
ACTCAGAGTACCTGCTGGCTTTCTTACCCTGGGAACGGAAACTGGGGCAGCAGTTGAGTCTGACTGGAGTTGGATCAGGGAGAGTGGTGGCTTGTCAGAGGCATGGGGCTGTCTGCGTGTCTGCAGAATAGCCAGGCTCCATCTACATGGGCTGTGTGGTCCTCCATCGCAGAGACTGGCAGCTGCAGTTACACCCTGGGGAGGAGAGAAGACGGTGACACCCAGAGGCTCTGACTGGGCCCACCTTAAGCTAGGGGGAATCCTGCCTGCCTGGAAATATTCCCCATGGGTTTTCACATTGAAGAGTACCCCCTTACTCACCTCTGCTTTCACCAAGCAGCAGCTGCTCTCCCATTCCATGTTGCCTTGCTGCTCCTCTCATTGAGACAGCCCTTGGCCAGCGCAACAGGGCGGTGACATTGAAACACTTCAAAACCAGCAGGCGCTTCTCAAACTAAATTGTGAGTGAAGCTACACTTAGAAAGTTAGAAGCGGGGAATAGAAACAAAAGACTTTTAAAAAACCGCTAAAAGTACAATTTGTCAAAGAAAATAAAGGAGATGGTTTACCTCCCTCCCAAAGAATTTACCTACAAAGGATGAAACACACCTGTGTCCAGTGGTGGCCAGCTGGATCGTGAAGTTACTGCACAAGAGGGATGGGGCTAGGGGTTTTGTACTGTGGGGTATTCACAAGTGCAAAGGCAGTGAAGGGTGCTGTGGGAATTAGGAGAGGTAGGAGAGTCAAAGGTGTCAAGAGGATGAAAGGACTTGGCAAGCATGGTAAGAAGAAGGGCATTGGGCTCATTCTAGCATGCTGGAGCAAAGGCCCAGAGACATGGCCTGGACTTGATTTGATGTGGTCATTGTGGAACATTAGGTTTGTGTCCCTATAACTGTGTTATGCCAACTGACCGTAGTGCCCCTAAGTCCACAGGCCCAGAAATTCATTCCCTCAAGGTGTTTGATAATGGCTAAGAAGTTTTCATAACTTTGTCCTCTGTATGCACTGCTGTTTTCATGAATATATTTTTATGCTGTTGTTGTTGTTAAATCAGTTCCAACCCATAGTGATCCTGTGTAGGGTTTTCGAGGAGCTTGAACCACCGACCTTGCAGTTCAACTTCGCAGTCCAGTGCATTAACCCACAGTGCCACACCAGGACTATGCGCTATACAAATATGTGCTATAAAATATGTGCTCTTTTTATAGCATATCTAAACACGTATGTGGAACTATCCTCTGTCTAACCTGTTGTTATGACTGGACTGCTGTTCCGTGACTCGCACAGAACAGTGTTTACCTTTGTTGCTCCTTCCACTGTCCCCCTTTGTCTTGATTGTTTTGTACTGACCTTCCCTTTATTACGTATTGTCTTCCCCTTTACCCAAGTCTACACTTTAGTTAGTGATTTATTCACCCTCCCCTTCCTGGTAAGTGTCAAAGAAGGATTCTTTCTGTGTGTAAACCTTTCCTTGACTTTTTGCAGTCATGGTCTCATGCAATATTTATCCTTTTGTGACTGACTAATTTCACTCAACAAAACGCCTTGCAGGTTCATCCATGTTATAAGGAATCCTACAGATTCATCGTTATTCTTTACCGTTGCATGTGCGCATGTACCATACTTCATTCATCCGTTAATCTATTGATAAACACTTAGGTTGTTTCTGTCGTTTTGTTACTGTGACTAATGGTGCAATGAACATGGGTGTCCAAATATCTGCTCATGTCTTACTTCTCTGGGATGTATACCTTGTAGTGGAATTGCTGGATCCTGTGGTATTTCTGTTTCCAACTTTTGTAAGGAAACGCCATTTTACCTTTCCATCAACAGTGCATGAGGGCCCCAGTGTCTCTACACCATTGCCGGCGTTTACTGTTTTTTATTTATTTGAACTTTTCTATTAATATTGGGGTGAGATGGTATCTCATTTAAATAGGAATTCTTATCAGTATATAGAATTGGGTAAATTTAAAAGAGTAGTATGAGTTGTAAAATATCCAGCAATAGAAACACCTCAGTGATCAGTGTAAACGATCTTTTGAAAAATCATAAAAATTATTTTTTAAATATTAGTAATTTTATTAAAGTTATATTAGCAATTTTAATGTTTCTCATATTTTAGCAATGATTAATAAATAGAATCTTAAACAATTCATTGAGAAAATTGAATTCAGCCATATATGGTCTAAGTTATGTGGGAATGGGTTTCAGACCTCAGGGTACCCTGCTGATGCAGAAGAAACCAGAACTTTGGAGTCACCGTGAAGGCCCGCCACTTCTCTGAGCACAGTGTCCTCAGGTGAGAATAGGGGTGTTAGCACCTGTCTTGCAGGTTGGCTGTGGAGATGGGATGACAAGGAATGCATGGAGTGTTTGAAACACATCATGGGCCATGTGCGTATGGTGGAGGCTGCTGCTTCTCTCCAAGAGGAACCTTTCCACCTTGCCACCTCTGGGAAACCCTCTTAATACCACGGAGGTACATGTGTGTCCCAGGCTACAGTGACCCTGCCAGCAAAGCACAAGGGCAAAGCACTGTCCTGATGTGTTTTCCATTTGTGAGGGACAATCCTGTGCTCAGTAGGACCTGGTCTTCTTGTTGACAGCAAGCCTCTGCCCAGCCCCTTTGTACTGTTTTCTTTGTAGACTCAGCACAGGGTCGACCCCTATCAACTAGGTGCTTTTTTGCCCAGTGTATGTTTTTCTTCCTGATGCTAAAACTTTCAACAACTGACAGGATAACGGCATTCCTGGTAAGAGCATTTGGTGTTCTAGGGGAGGACTGTGCCCCATGGCTTTGGTTTAAGTGTTGTATTTGGATGGAGAGGCATTATGTTGAAAACAGGTTCTGACAACTCATTCATTCATCCACACACATTAGTTCTTTCACACTGTTTATTGAATGGGCACTGCCTGAGGCGCTGGGGTAGAGCAGAGAACCAACAGTACCTCTGCCTCTCTGTCACAGTTTATGAGGAAGCCCATTGAGGCCAGTCAGCTGCACCGCACCCGACAATCTTTCCAGTTCCTGGTCTGCAGCCAGGAGAAACCTGCCACTTGGTTTCTTTCCCTTTATTTTTTTCCCTGTTTAAAACAGTTTGTTTTCTCTTGAAGTCTACTTGATTTTCTCTCCATTTGGAAGTCCTGTGTCTACTTTATTCCCTCTTTTTGCTTTATAGTTGACTGCATTATACATGGATATCTCTGGTTCCCTATATTCAGTCTTGTGGGTTTGTTTTACTTTGAACACTTCTATAGCTGAATTAATTCTGGGTGGTGTTGTCAGGCATGTTAATCTCAGGTTGTTGTCTGCTGTTGTTGTTTCTCAGCCCAGAGAATATCCCTTAGTATTTTTTTTTCTGGGGGGGGCGGGGTCTCAAGATGACAAACTTTTAATGACACAGCCAACACCCACAATCACACTTGGCTACTTCAAAACAACTAGATCTTTGGGGTTAGACTTCATACATACAGTAGGAGGTTCACATGAGCAACACAAACAATGTTCCTGCTTCTAGGGAGAGGGAGAAGGTAGCTACATCTCATAATCAAAATACTTTATCATTCATTCAATAAAAACTTTAGCTTGCTCTGGCCTCCAAAGAGGCTCTAATCCCAGGCCCTCTGGCCCTTCAGGGATGCATGCTTCAAGAGGGGCCGATTTGAAAGAGAGGTGGGCTTTCAGTAGTGTCTACTCTACCAGTCCTTTGGCAGTCTTTGCATGTGAGGAAGAGTGCAGCTGGGTTTATGCAGACAGGAAATATAGGTGACGGAGAACCACTTTGGTGGTCGCTGGTTTGTCTGGTGGTTCTTAACTGGATTTTGGTGACAGCTTCATGGATAGAGGTGGCCACACAATCTAGATTTTTGGTGGTTAGGCCACACGTTGATCCAACCACTTGGCAGCTGATAGATGTGTTTTTCATTCATCATATAGTCAACCTGCTTAAGGTTTAACGCTGTGAAATTGAACATTCCAATTTTCTCAGTGATGTAATTCCAGGTGCCAGGGGTCTTGAGGGCTTTTAATTGTGTTCTGTGTTCAGATCTCATGGTGAGAATCCAGTCAGTCATTGTCTTCATGTTACCTGTCCATTCCTTAAAGAGGTCAGGATTGGGAATGGTGCACGCCACAATGCATGCTCCCTGAGTGGGAGGATTGGACCAAGTAATCCGTACAAACTTCTCCATCTGGGAAAGGGCCCACAGGATGTTATCAGCTTATTTCCCCACCACAGTCAGATTCCTCACTCGCTCACTGTAAAGCCTGAAGTTCTTGGAGAAGGACTGTGCGTAGAAGAGCTCAAAGCCTTCAGACATAGAATAGCCAATGGCCCAGGTCTCTCTCTAGGTCTCCAGATGCGAAGCTCTGATAGGCTGAGTCAAAGAAGGGGAACAGAAACCCGGGCTTCATGATGGTGGCGATCTGCTTCCTCTGCTCCTGAGTTGGGTTAGTCCCCATTGGGTTAGTCCCCATTGGGCTGTGTGCACAGGCATGGGGAACAAAGACGGAAAACTCAGGCACATCCTCCAGATCATTCAGGAAATTCTTGAGATCAAGTCCTCTCTTCTTGGCATCCCAGTAGTGGTAGGATCAAATGTCTTTAAAGCCAACAGCAGAAAATATACCATTATGATTCTCCCAGGTTGGCAAGGATACATAGACAGGTGTGTCCTTGTTGTTTGTTCCATTATACCAAGGAGCTAAGAACTAGGCTCCAATGTAAAGTGCACCGGTTCCCCCCCAGGGATTGCATAGATTCTACCCACTTCTTCTTGAGAGCTGGACTGTTCTCCCCAAGGGCAAGGCAGGAAGCATGAGTCCGGACGTCTTCTAGGCCCAGGATCAGCAAGTACTTGTGGTTTAGGCTGTCGTCATTTGCACTCTGCTGGTGCACCTTCCTTACCACTGGCAGAACTCAGGGCTGACAATCTTCCCATGAGATACGCTCCTTGCAGGGGTCCAGATCCTCTCAAAAGTCAGTGGCGAGCTTAAACCTCAGCAAAGACGGATGGAGGCATCATAGTGAGAGGACCGGCATCTGCCGAGAGCATTCACCCTGCTCCCGGAATTGCTGCTTTTTGAGGTCTCCCTTAGTATTTGTTGTAAAGTCAATCGTTGTATTGTATTATGTTGTTGTTTTAGGTGCCATCGAGCTTGTACCGACTCATAGCAATCCTGTGTGCAACAGAATGAAACACTGCCTAGACCTGGGCCAATAAATTCCTTTAATTTCTGTTTATCTGGAAATGTCCTAATTTCACTGGCATATTTGAGGAACAGCTTTGCTAGGTATATGCTTCTTAGTTGGCAATTTTTCTTTCAGAGTTTGATATATTCTATCCCTAGTTCTGGTAGCGTAGTGGTTATGAATCAGGCTGCGAACCGCAAGGTCAGCAGTTAGAAACTACCAGCTGTTCCACGGGAGAAAGATGAGGTTTGCTGCTCCCGTAAAGATTTGCAGCCTCAGAAACCCTCCCTGTACAGGGTCGCTATGAGTCGGAACCGACTCCACAGCACACAACAACAATAACATTGCCTTCTCATCTGCATAGTTTCTGAGCATTAATCTTCTGAATTTCTAATGAAAGGTTTTGTACTGTTTCAAAATTTGCATTGATTTTTGTCTCTGTTCTTCTAATGTTTTCCTGAATTCTTCTAAAGGTTTTTACTGTGTTCTCCTTACTTTCCTCAATCTTTCTGTCTATTCTTTTGAAGATACCTAAATACCATTCTTTGGAATTCCTTTTTTCAATTAGCTCCATTACTTTTTCTTCCTCAGACACATTTTCTGGCTCTTTTGTGCCGTTCTCTCTCATTTCTTTGTATGAGCTAAAATTGTCTGTTGTCTTGGGACACTGGTGTTTTCATATTTATATGTGATTGATGATTGTATGCTGATGTGCTCTTAGGCTCTCACCAGCTGTCTCCTGGAAGTGCAGTTAGAGAATGGAAGTGTATGTACTGTTCTCCATTTGCTGTCCATGCACCTCAGTTTAGGGGGTTTAGATGCTGTTGACTGCTGTCTATTGTTGATCATGTCATGTAAGAGCTGGTTTGGGCTCTTGCTCCATGGTGGAGCTTCAGAGAGTATGGTTGTGGCAAGGCTGCATGGGCACGATTGCTGTCTCCTGTTGGGTGGGAAAGAGGGGAACCCCCCCCATCCCACACACACCAGGAAGCAAAACAGAATAAACAAGCAAGCAAGCAACCATGAAAAGAGAAAATGATTAAGGAGAAAAAATAATTAGAAACAGGCAGCCACCAGGAAAAAAGGAATGCTGTTGATGTTAGGTGCTGTTCAGTTGGTACTGACTCCTGGAGACCTTATGCACAACAGAACAAAACACTGCCCGGTCCTGGGCCAATCTCACAGTTGTTGCTATGCTTGAGCCTATTGCTGAAGCCACTGTACTAACCCATCTCACTGGGGGTCTTTCTCTTTTTTCCTGACCCTCCATCAAGGACAAGCATGATGTCCTTCTCCAGGGACTGGTCCCTCCTGATAGTATGTCCAAAGTATAAGTGATGAAGTCTGGCCATCCTGCCTTCAAAGGAACACTATGGTTATACTTCCAACAACACAGATTTGTTTATTCTTCTGGCAGCCCATGATACTTTTAATATTCTCCTCCAACACCATAACTCAAATGCATCAATTCTTCCATAGTCTTCCTTATTCATTGTCCAGCTTTACATGCATATGAGGCCATTGAAAATACCATGGCTTGGGTCAAGCACACCTTAGTCCTCAAGCCAACATTTTTGCTCTTGAACACTTTGAAGAACTCTCATTCAGCAGATTTATCTAATGCAGTATGTCATTTGATTTCTTGACTGCTGCTTCTGTGAGTGTTGGTGGTTGATCTGAGCAGCACTTAGAGGCAAATTTATAGCAAAAAAAAAAAGAGAAAGGATCAAAGTCAACAAATTAACACAACACCTCTAACAATTAGAAAAAGACCAATAAAATAAGCTGACAGTCACCAGTGGAAAAGAAATAATAAAGATTAGCACTGAAGTAAATGGATTAGTAAGCAGAAAAATAATAGAAAGAGTCAACAAGACAAGAAGTTGGTTCTTTGAAAGTATCAATAAAATTGACAAACCATTGGCAAATTTAATGAAAGAAAAGAGGGATAAGATACTAATAATATGCATAAGAAATTATAAGGGTGATGTCAATCAGAACCAATGGAAATAAAAAGGAATAATAACAGAATACTATGAAGAATTTTACTCCAACACATTTGAAAATCTCGAAGAAATGGATACATTTTTAGAAAAACTAACACAGAATTAAATAAAACCTTAAACAAAATAAGAAATTGATCAGTTAATTTTAAAACTCCCAACAACAACAACAAAAAAATCCAGGCCCAGATGGCTTTACTGGTGAATTCTACTAAACATTTAGAGCTGACACCAATTTTACTCAAAATATTCCAGGATACAAAAAAGGATGGAAAACTCCTGAATACATTACATGAAGTAAGCATAGTCCTAATATCAAAACCAGGCAAAGAAGTCACTAAAAAAGAAAATTATAGACTAATAGCCCTCATGAACATAGATGCAAACATTCTCAACAAATCCAGACAAATAGAATTCAACAGCATATTGAAAAATAATACATTATGACCAAGTGGGATTCATACCAGGGATGCAAAGATACTTCAATATTAGAAACACATGGGATATGTTCAAGGTCATATTTTGGCTCTCATGGATTTATTTTTCTTCAGCTTCAGCCTGAACTTGCATATGAGTTATTGATGATCTGTTCTATCATCTCTTTCCACAGATGTAGTCAGTTGGTTTCTATGTATTCCGTCTGGTGAAGTCCATGTGTATATTGGTCTTTTATGTTATTTTAAAAATTATGTTTTCAATGAAGAAGCCATTGGTCTTGCAAAATTCTACCATGCAATCTCCAGCATTTCTATCCCTGTGGTCATATTTTCCAACTACTGATCCCTCCTCTTTGTTTCCAACCTTTTCATTCCAATCATCAGTAATTGTTAATATATCTTGATTGCATATCTGATCAATTTCAGACTGAAGGAACCCAAGAGCAATCTAATATGCCTGTTAGTGACAACGCTGGTCTACTTGTGAATGGAAGTGGGGGAAATGTAGCAATGAACACATGGGCTGAGTTTGGCTATGCTCCATTGACATCCATTGACCTTCGGAGGAAAGAGAACATGAAGGGCTGGCTGGTCTGAAATTTAGCAAGATATATGAATTCTTGAGCCTATGGGCACTGACATAGTCCCTGGGGGCTAGGGTTGAAAGTGAAGTGGCCAACTGGTCTGAAGTTTGTGAACTCCCAAACTTGCAGCTAGTATCTCTTTGACCCAGTTTGGATGGCTAGTTGACCAGAACTCGAACCAAGAAAGATAAAGATGCTTGATACTGAGAACAAGTGCAAGTTGCTGTAATTGATGAACTAGACTTTTGCCTATGAATGCAGTGACTCACAATTTCAACCGGAATGGAAAGATTCTTCATATCAAAGAACAGCCTTGTTTCCTCAGTGTACTGGTTTGATAGGAATGAGAAATTTAGACATTGACTATCAAAAATGGGGTGAGGGGGCTACAAAAGCATGAAGTGGCTGACTTACAAGCTTTCATAAGTGTACTTATTTTCAGAATGAGGGGGAAAAAAGAGACATTGAGAGTAGAAAGAATAAGAAAACAAGATCCTTCATTATGCTCTCTACAAGAAACATATCAAAAAGATGGAGACAATCTAAATCAACAGCAGAATAGCTAAACAAACTTTGGTACATACACACAATGGAATACTATAAAATGTTGAAGAATAATGATGAATCTGTAAAACATTTCTCAACATGGTTGAACCTGGAGGACATCATGGTGAGTGAAATTTAGTAAATCATAAAAGGACAAATATTGTATGAGACCCATGTTGTAAAAAGTTTTTTTAAAAAGGGTTTTCTTGATAAAAGAAACAATCTATGATGATGTTGTTGTTATTAGGTGCCATCGGGTCGGTATCGACTCATAGTGACCCTATGTACAACAGAATAAAACACTGTTTGATCCTAGGCCAACCTTAAAATCATTGCTATGCTTGAGCCCATTGATGTGGCCTCTGTGTCATCTAGTTGGGCGTCTTCCTCTTTTTCGCCAACCCTTCACTTTGCCAAACATGGTCTTCTCCAGTGGCTGGTCCCTCCTGACAATATGTCTGAAACATGAAAGACGAAGTGTGGCCATCCTGGCATCCAAGAGCACTCTGGCTGTTCTTCTTCAACACAGATCTGTTTGTTCTTTTGGAAGTCCATGGTACTTTCAATATTCTCCTCCAACACCGTAACTCAAAAGCATCAATTCTATGGTCTTCCTTATTCACTGTCCAGCTTTCACATGCATCTGGGGTTATTGAAAATACCATGGCTTGGGTCAGGTGCACCTTAGTCCTCAAAGGTAACATTGTTGATCTTGAACAGTTTAAAGACGTCTTGTGCAGCAGATTTGCCCAATTCAATATGTCGTTTGATTTCCTGACTGCTGCTTCCATGAATGTTGGTGGTTGATCCAAGCAAAATGAAGTCATTGACAACTTCATTCTTTTTTCCATTAATATAGATGTTATTTATTGGTCCAGTGGTGAGGATTTTTGTTTTCTTTACATTGAGATACAACCCATACTGATCTTCATCATTAAGTATTTTAAGTACTTTTTGCTTTCAGCAAGCAAGGTTGTATCATCTGCATATTGCAGATTGTTAATGCCTTCCTCCAAGTCTGATGCCATTGTTTTCTTCATATAATCCAGTTTCTCTGATTATTTATTCAGCATACAGATTGAATAAGTATGGTGAAAGAATACAACCCTGGCACACACCTCTCCTAATTTAAAACCATTCGGAGTTCCCTTGTTCTGTTTGAACAACTGCTTCTTGGTCTATGTACAGGTTCCTCATGAGCACTATTAAGTATTCCAGAATACTCATACTTCACAATGTTGTTCATAGCTTGTCATGATCCACACAATCAAAGCCTTTGCATAGTCAATAAAGCACAGGTAAACATCTTTCTTGTATTCTCTGCTTTCAGCCAAGATTCATCTGATGTCAGCCATGATATCCCTCATTCCACGCCCTCTTCTGAAACCAGCTTGAACTTCTGGAAATTCTCTGTCAATGTATGGTTGTGGCGGTTTCTGTATTACCTTGAGTTAAACATTACTCACATCGGATATCAGTGATATTGTCTGATGTTTCTGCATTCTGTTGGGTCACCACTCTTTGGAATGCACACAAATATGGATCTCTTCCAGTCAGTTAGCCAGGTAGCTGTCTTCCAAATTTCTTGGCATAGGTGAGTGAGTGCCTTGACTGCCACTTCACTTTTTTGAAAGATTTCAATTTGTATTCTATCAATTCGGGTGCCTTGTTCTTTGCCAATGCTTGCAATGCACCTTGGACTTTCAGGATCATTGGCTTTTGATCATATGCTACCTTTTGAAATGTTGCACACTGACCATTTGATATTCCTTCCATCGTCTTTTCATGCTTTCTGCATCATTCAGTATTTTGCCCATAGAATCCTTCAATATTTCTAGTTGAGGTTTGAATTTTTTTGTCAGTTCTCTCAGCTTGAGAAATCCTGAGCATGCTTTTCCCTTTTGGTTTTCTAACTTCAAATCTTTGCACACTTCATTATAATATTTGACTTTGTCTTCTGGAGCTGACCTTTGAAATTTTCTGTTCAGCTCTTGTACTGTCCCACTTCTTCCATTTGCTTTAGCATCTCTACACTGGAGAGCAAGTTTCAGTGTCTCTTCTGACATCCATTTTGATCTTTTCCTTTCATCTTGGCTTCTCAATGACCTTTTGCTTTCTTTTTATATGATGCTCTTGATGTCATCCCACAACTCTTCTGGTCTTCGGTCTTTAGTGTCTAATGTATCAAATCTGTTCTTCAGATGATCTCTGAATTCGGGTGGGATGTATTCAAGGTCATATTTTGGCTATCATGGATTTGTTTTGATTTTCTTCAGCTTCAGTCTGAATTTGCATATGAGCAATTGATGGTCTGTTCCACAATCTGCCCCGGCCTCATTTTGACTGATGATATGGAGCTTTTTCACCTTCTCTCGCCACAGATGTAGTCAGTTTGATTTCTGTGTATTCCATATGGTGAGGTCCATGTGTATTATCATCTTTTATGCTATTTAAAAAAGGTATTTTCAATGAAATCATTGGTCTTGCAAAAGTCTATCATGCAATCTCCAGCATCATTTCTATCACAAAAGCCACATTTCCCAACTACTGATGTTTCCTCTTTGTTTCCAACCTTTGCATTCCAATCACCAGTAATGATCATCGCATGTTTGTTCAATTTTAGACTGAAGAAGTTGGTTGTTGTTGTTGTTGTTAAGTGCCGTCGAGTCGGTTTCGACCCATAGCGACCCTGTACAGGGTTTCCGAGGGTGTAAGTCTTTACGGGAGTAGAAAGCCTCATCTTTCTCCCGTGGAGCAGCTGGTAGTTTCGAACCGCTGACCTTAAGGTTTGCGGCCCGATTCGTAACCACTACACTACCAGAGCATCTTCATTGGCTTCAGTGGTTGGTCTGTAAATTTGAATAACAGTGGTATTGACTGGTCTTCCTTGTACATGCTGGATGTTATTCTATCACAGGCAGCATTGTTCCTCATGACTGTTCTTGATATGGCATGGCTTCTAGTATCACAGCAACACACAAGCCACCACAGTGAGACAAACCGACTCATAATGACCATATATCGAGTTTCCAAGGAGCAGCTTGTGGGTTTAAACCACTGACCTTGCAATGATCAATCAATGTGCTTATCCTACAGTGCCATACCATGTCTTCCTTGTAGCCATAAAAATATTGTCTTATCACGGATGACATTGCACTTCAATATAGATCTTGAAATGCCCTTTTTGATGATGATTGTGACACCATTCTTCTTGAATTTATTGTTCCTGGCATAATAAACCATGACTGTCTGACTCAAAATGGCTACTACCAGTCCATTTCAGCTCACTCATACTTAGGATGATGTGGTGTTGTAGGATAAGCACGGGACTTCAAGTTCGGTTTGAACTGCAAGGTTGGCGGTTCAAACTCATCAGTTGCTCATTGAAACCTATATAGGGTGACTATGTGTTGGAATCAACTCAATGGCACTTAACAACAACAATGCCTAGGATATCGATCTGTATCCTTTCCACTTCATTTTTGACAACTTCCAATTTTCCTAGATTCATACTTCATACATTTCATGTTCTGATTATTATTTTATTGCTTTTTAAGGTTTTTATTGTGGATTGAGTGAAAATTTACAGGCAGATCATCCATTTTACATTCAACAAATCATACACTTTGTGTCATTACAATGATTGTAATCCTTTCCATGTACGATAAGTTAACAGTATTTCTTTCTATTCACTTTAGCTTTTTTTAAACAACAACAACGACAAAAACCCACTAAGGCATATATAATAATTTACACCTCCAAAGGGCACATTCTGCAAGTCTGCCTCCAGGCCACCAGCTCTCAGCCCCTCTCTTGCCATGGATCTAGAGTTCTCAGCCACTCCCCATCTCTGTACACAGGGTAGATAGGGACAAGCAACTTAAACATTGGCTATATAAAATGAGGGGGTGATAAAGGCATGAAGTGACTTGCTTACAAGGTTTCAAGAGGGAGTTTAGTTTAAGAGTATAGGGGGAAGAAAGAGTCCCCATTGAATAGATTTTATCTTGTCTAGATGGGTCTAATGAAAAGAGATGGGGATAAGATTTGTGTGATTCAATAGTGAATAATTGTTATCATGACTAATTGCGACTGTCACAACAGTAAAGGTAGAAATTTTGTAACAAAAATAGGGGAATGGTTAATCTTGCAGTCCAGAAGCAAAGGACCCTGGGACCATCAAAGAAGAGGAGCAGAAACAGAATGCAGGACCTTATCCAGAGAGGCAACGACTCCAGAGACAGAGGCAGAGATGGGGTCAAGGAGATGGGGAGCAGCTGAGGATTTTAGATTTATGGGAAAAGAGGGACTAAGAGCAGGCAGCCAGGAGGCAAATTTGCAGAATGTGCCCTTTGGAGATGTAAATGATTATATATGACTGAGTGTTTTTGTTTTTTTAAAAAAGAGCTAAAGTGGATAGAGAGAAATACTGCTAAGTGATGATACATGGAGGGGGTTATAATCATTGTAATGAAACAAGGTATATGATTTGTTGAATGTAAAACTGATAATCTGCCCTGTAAATTTTCACTCAATCCACAGTAAAAAACTTTAAAAAACAACAACAGGGTAGTGGTTAATCTTACAGTCCAGAAACAGAGGCCCCTAGGACCATCAAGGGAGAAGAGCACAAGCAGACACCTGCTTATCCAGAGAAGCAGCGACACCAGAGACAGAGGCAGAGATGGGGACATGGAGAGAGGAAGTGGCTGAGGACTCTAGATTCATAGGAAGAGAGGGACTAAGAGCCAGTGGCCAGGAGGCAGACTTGCAGAATGTGCCTTTTTGAGGTACAAATTATTATATATGCCTGAGTGTTTTTGTTTTTGTTTTTTAAGAAAAGCTAAAGTGAACAGAGAGAAATACTGTTAACTGATGGTTCATGGAGGGGGTTATAATCATTGTAATGACACAAGGTGTATGAACTCAATCCACAATAAAAATTTTTTAAAAACCTTAAAAAAAAAAAAAAGACAGTCTGATTGGCTACTACAAGACCAAGCAAGTTGTCCGCCAGGGACCCATCAAGGCAAGCAATTAAGTCCCTTCAGGACAACCCCCACCTCCCACCCCTCCCAAAAAAAACCTGAAACTCAAAGGGAACACATGAGCTGATGAGTGGAAGAGGGGGAAAGGCAGCAATGAAGAAATGGGCTGAGTTCAACCACATTCCATAGATTCCTGTTCACCTGGAGATGAGAGAGAGAAGAGGAAGGGCTGATTGGTCGAAAGTGTCATGAGACCTGGGGACACCTGAGCCCATGGTCAAGGACATAGCCATGGAGGGCTAGAGCTGAGAGTGAAGCATCCAGCAGATATGAAGTGAGGGAAGACGCACAAGAATGCCCAAACTTGCAGATAATACCCATTTGACCTACCCTCGATGACTTGATAATCAGAACTCGACTTGAAGAAGATTAAAAAAAATTTTTTGATAAAGGAAACTAGTGTCAATTGATACAATTTGATAAACTTGACCTATACTTATGGATCTAGTAGCTCAAAATACCAACTGAGAGGGAAGGTGTCTTTACATCAAGTATCAATCCTATCCCCTCTGTATACAGGGGATAGGTAGAGTCCCCACTGAATAGTTTTCAACTTGTCTAGATGGGTCTGGTGAAAAGAGATGGGGATAAGATTCTTATGATTCAATAGTGAGTAATTGTTATCATGACTAATTGCAGCTGTCACAACTGTAAAGGTAGAAGTTGTATAACAAAAATGGGGGAATCGTTAATCTTACAGTCCAGGAACAGAGGACCATAGGACCATCAAGGGAGAAGAGCACAAGTGGAATGCAGGACCTTATTCAGAGAAGCAGCGACACCAGAGATGGAGACAGATATGAGGAAATGGAGAGAGGGAGCAGCTGAAGACTCTAGACTCGTGGAAAGAGAAGGATTGGGTGCTGGTGGCCAAGAGACAGGCTTGCAGAATGTGCCCTTTGGATGTTTAAATTATTATATATTACTGAGAGTGTTTGTGTACATCCACCTCCTCTCCCCCCAAAAAAACAACAACAGAGGGAATGGAGGCAAATTGTAATCATTGCAATGAAACGATGGTGTAAAGCCAATGTTCTACCATGTAAACTATCACTCAATTCACAATAAAAACTTTTTAAAAAAGAAAAAAAAGAAGGTAGGATCCTTCAATATGCTTTCTACACAAGACACATCTTACACAAAAGACAGAATTCTATAGACTAAAATTCAAAGTATAGAAAAGATATATCAACCTAGTGGCAATAAAAAATTAGCAATATTTTCAGTTCACAATTTTTTTAAAGTGAGGGGGAAAAAGAGCAGCATTGGCAATTTTCAACTCTGATAAATAGACTTTAAGGCAAAAATCAGCATAAGAAACAAAGAAGATTGGGCCCAGAGTCAGTGACATAGCCACAGAGGACTAGCGTGGAAAGTGAAGCATCCAGCTGATAAGAAGAGAGGGCATATGCACTAGGACACCCACACTTGCAGATAATACCCACTTATCCTGGCTTCAGTGATTGGATGATCAGAGCTCAACCAGAAGTAAAAAGGAGAGAGAGAAAAAAAAAGTATTCTCATACAATTTGATGAACTTGACCTACACCTATGGAAGCAGTAGCTCAAAAGAGAGAACAAGTCCTTACAGCAAGAATCATTCCCACCCACTCCACACACAGAGTAGACAGGGATGGGCAACTTGGACATTGGCTACCCAAAATGTGGGGCGGGGGAGTACAAAGGCAAGCAGTGACTGGCTTACAAGCTTTCAAGAGGGAACCTAGATCCAGAGGGCCTGGAGGAAGGTAGAATCTCCAGTGAGTAGTATTCAATCTGTCTAGGCGGGGCTGATGCAATGAAATGCAGATGGGTCTCTTGTAATACATTAGTGAATAATTTTTATCAGGACTGATTGTGAGGGTCGGAAATGTAAAGGTAGACGTTGTATAGCAAGGAGGGGAGTGATTAACTTTTCAGTCTAGGAGCGGAGGTCCCTAGGACCATCAAGGGAGAAGAGCAGAGAGCGGGACCCTAGCCAGAGAAGCAGTGATGCCTGCAATGGAGCCAGAGATGATGACGAGGAGCGAGGAGCGAAGGAGCAGCTGGAGAGACTTTAGATCCAGAGAGGGAGAGCGACTGTGTGCTGAAGACCTGGGGGGTATAGGGGAAGGATTACATGGAGGGGATTGTAACCATGGCAATGAGACGATATACGATAGAATGAATGTAAAACTAATGTTCTCCCATGTAAACTATCACATAATTCACAATGAAACATTTAAGAAAGAAAAAAAAAAGAAACAAAGAAGAACATTATATCATAATTAAAGGGTTAGTTAAACCAAAACACATAGCCATAAGAAATACCTTAATTCATTTTATTATATATTTAATACCAAAATACATAAATCTAACCCCAATGGTACTAAAAAAAGAAACAGACAACTCTACAATGGTAGATTATAATGCACCAGTTTTGATGAAATGACAGAATAACTAGAAAGAAACTCAATAAAGACACTGAAGAATTAAGCAACATAATCAATCAATTCGACCTCATAGATCTAGACAGAGCACTCAACCCCAAAACAGCACAATATACACTCTTTTCTAGTACACATGGAACATTCTCCAGAATGGACCATAAGTTAGGCCACAAATCAAACCTCAATAAATTTTAAAACATCAAAACACTACAAAGCATCTTCTCAGAATCACAATTAGGAATTAACAATAGGAAGATCAAGAAAAAAATCAAACATATGGAATTTAAATAACAACCTGTTTAAAAGCTACTGGGTAATAGATCAGATAGAAAATGAAATTTTAAAAGTCCTTCAACCAAAGGAGAACAGAAACACAGCAAACTAAAATCTTTGGGGCACAGCAAAAGCAGTGCTCAGAGGAAAATTTATAGCAATAAATGCACACATCCAAAAATAAGAAAGAATGAAAATAAACACCTTGACCCAACATCTCCAACAATTAGGAAAGACCAGCAAAGTAAGCCTACTGCCACAAGCAGAAAAGAGATAATAAAGGTTAGAACAGAAATAAATAGAAAACAGAAAAAAACAACAGAAATAATCGAGATAAGAGTTGGTTCTTTGAAAGAATTAGTTAAATCAATAAACCACTGAGAAATCTAACAAAAGAAAAGAATATATAAGTAACACACACACACACAAAATATGAATAGCACAACAAAACCACTGTAAATTAAAAGGATAATAACAGAATACTAGGAAGAACTGCACTCCAAAAAATGTGAAAATCTAGAAAAAATGACAAATTTCTAGAAACACATGACCTACCTGAATTAACACAGATTGAAGTAAAAAAGCTCACCAGCTGCTCCTTGGAAACCCTATACAGGGTCACTATGGGTCGGAATGGACTCTATGGCACTTAACAACAATAATAAGAGAAGAAAATGATTAAGTCATTTAAAATCTTCCAACTGAAAAAGACCTGGCCTTTTTTAGTTGGGGGGTCTTTTCTGGTAAGTTCTAGCAAACATTCAGAGAGGAGCTGATACCAAGCCTACTAAAAATATATCAGTAAATAGAAAAGGATGGGAAACTCCCAAATTCATTTTATGAAACAAACATACATCTGTTACCTAAAGCAGTCAAAGACATCACTAAAAAAGAAAATTACAAATGGGGAGTAGTTAATCTTACAGTCCAGAAATAGACGACCCCAAGACCATCAAAGGAGAAAAGCACAAGCAGAATGTAGGACCCTACCCAGAGAAGCAGCGACACCAGAGATGAGGACATGGAGAGAGGGAGCAGCTGAGGACTCTAAATTCATGGAAAGAGAGGAACTGAGAGCTGGAAGCCAGGAGGCAGATTTGCAGAATGTGCCTTTTGGTGGTGTAAATTATTATATATGCCTGAGTGTTTTTGTGTACACTCCCCTACCCCAAAAAAAGACAAACAAAAACAGAGGGAATGGAGCAAATACTATTGAATGATGATGCACAAAGATTGTAATCATTGCAATGAAACGATGATGTAAAGCCGATGTTCTCCCATGTAAACTATCACTCAGTTCACAATAAAAACTTAAAAAGGAAAAAGAAAATTACAAACCAATATCCATCATGAACAGAGAAGCAAAAATACTCAACAAAATCCTAGCTGACAGAATCCATCAATCTATATTTAAGAAATATATTATGACCAAAGGGATTTATACCAGTTGTGCAGGAATGGTTCAATACTTTTAAAAAATCAAAGTAATCCACCACATAAATAATACAAAGGGGGGAAAAAATCACATGATCATATCAATTGATGCAGAAAATGCATTTTACAAAATCCAATGCTCATTCCTGATAAAAATACTCAATAAAATAGAAATAGAAAGGAAATTCCTAAACATAATTAAGGAAACGTACAAAACCAATAGCTAGTATCATTCTCGATGGTGAGAAACTGAAGTCATTACCTTTGAGAACATAGGCGGAACAAGGAGGCCCTTTACCACCACTCCTATTCCGTATTCTTCTGGAAGTCTTAGCCAGAGCTATAAGGCAAGAAAGAGAAAACGAAAGTATCTAAATTGGCAAAGAAGAAGTAAAACTCACTCTATTTGCAGTGATATGCTCATCTACTTAGAAATTCCCAAAGACTCAGCAAGAAAATTGTTGGAACTCATTGATTTGGCAAAGTGGCAAGGTACAAGATCAACATACAAAAATCAGTAGGATTCCTTTACACTACTAAAGAGAGCTCCTAAAAGGAAAACGATACTATTTATAATGTTGTTGTTGTTAAGTGCCGTTGAGTCGGTTCCGACCCATAGCGACCCTGAACAGAGTTTCCGAGGCTGTAAATCTTTACGGGAGCAGAATGCCTCATCTTTCTCCCGCGGAGCAGCTGATAGTTTCAAACTGCTGACCTTGCGGTTCGCAGCCCGATTTGTAACCACTACGCTACCTAATTGTTGTTGTTGTTGTTAAGTGCCATCGAGAGTCGGGTCCGACCCATAGCGACCCTGTACAGGGTTTCCGAGGGTGTAAATCTTTACGGGAGTAGAAAGCCTCATCTTTCTCCCGCGGAGCGGCTGGTAGTTTCGAACCGCTGACCTTAAGGTTCGCAGCCCGATTCGTAACCACTACGCTACCAGAGCTCCATACGCTACCTAATAGCCACCCAAAATATGAAATACTTGGGAATAAATCTAACCAGAGAAACAAAAGCCCTGTACAAAGAAAACTACAAAACACTATTACTTAGAAACCAAGTTGTTATTGTTGTAGTAAAGTGCCATCAAGTGACGCCGAGTCAGTTCTGATTCATGGTGACGCTGTATAAAGTTTCCCAGAAGCAGCTCGTGTTTGAACTGCTGACCTTTCAGTTCAAGCCAACCTTGCAGTCAAGGGCTTATACAACAATCTAAATTGCCAAGAAGCATGCAAAGACACATTTGACATCAGTAATCATGGAAATGTGGATTGCGAATACAATGAAATAGTGTTTTTCAACCATTCCACTGTGAACAATGAAGAATCTGACCATTAGCACTGGAGAGGTCAAAGAGATCTCTTATACATAGTTGTTGTTGTTGTTATGTGCCTTCGAGTAGGTCAGGCTCATAGCGACCCTACATAGGGTTTCCAAGGATGGGTTTGAAATGCTGATCTTGTGGTTCTCAGTTCAGTGCCACCATGGTTGGGGGTTGTGAAATTGACATTTTTGTATAAACTTGCATGTCTAAGAACTTAGGAAACCACTCCAAGAAAAAGCCCTGCACATCTGCACCAGGAAACTACAAACAGCATGCTTGTGATTGTTGTTGTTGTTAAGTGCCATGGAGTCTGTTCCAACTCATAGCAACCCTGTGTAGGGTTTCTGAGGGGTGGCTGGTGAGTTTGAACCACTGATATTGCGGCTCAAACTGACCTTGAGGTCAAGTGTTTATCCTAAGGCACCACACCAGGACTCCATGCTTGTAAACATAGAAGGTGCATATTATCTGTGTAAAAAATATGGGGATTCATATTTACTGCTGTATATTATTTAATGAGGAGTCCAGGTGTGGTGCTGTATGATAAAGCACGTGACTGCAAGGTCAATGGTTCAAATTCACCAGTTGCTCCTTGGAAACCCTATACAGGGTTGCTATGAGTCAGAACCAACTCTACAGGACTTAAGAAAAAGCGAGAAGAATGTTTAATGGTGGGGAAAGTTATATATCCATCTTCCATGGGCACAAGAGTTGCTGCCAATCAATACAAGAATAATAGTAACACGCAGCAGAAGACAAAGTAGATGACTGGGACCTCCTAAAAATTAGAAACTTATGTGCATTAAAATATTTTGCCAAAAGAATAAAAAGGGAGCCCACACTCTAGGAAAAAAATTTTTGCAATGACTTATCACACAAGGGACTAATACCTAAAATCTATTTTTTAAAAACTAAAGCTAAAGCACCTCTACAAGAAAAAGAAAAACAACCCAGTTAAAAAATGGGCAGAGGACATGAACAGATGCTTCACCAAGGAAGACATCTAGGCAGCCAACAAATATATGAAGACATGCTCACAACCATTGTTGTTGTTGTTAAGTGTTGTTGTTAAGACCCTGTAAAAGTGAGCTTGAACCACTAACCTTGCGGTTCAAACCATTAAGGAGATGCAAATGAAACAACAATGAGATATCATCTCACATCAACATTAACAGCGAAATTCAAAGACGGAAAAAAGCAAGTGCTGGCAGGGATGTGGAGGGACTCACATTGCTGATGGAACTGTAAAATGGTTGCGCCATGGTGGAGAATATTAAGATGATTCCTCAGAAAGTTGGAATCAGAAATATCTTATGACCCAGCAATCCCTCTACTTGTTGTATATCCACAATACGAGCTAGGACACGAGTAAATATATGCACACCAATGTTCATAGCAGCACTATTCACAGTAGTAAAAAGATAGAAACAGTCTGAGTGCCCAAAAATGGAAGAATGGATAAACAAGCTTTGGTCCAGACACACAATGGAATACTAGGCAACACTGAAGAATAAAGATGAATCTGTGAAACGCCTCATAACTCCGATGAACCTGGAGGACATTATGCTGAGTGAAATTGTTGTTGTTGTTATGTGCTGTGGAGTCAGTTCCAACTCATAGCAACCCTGTACAGGGTTTCCGAGGCTGTAAATCTTTATGGGAGCAGAAAGCCTCATCTTTCTCCCACGGAACAGCTGGTAGTTTTGAACTGCTGACCCTGTGTTTCGCAGCCCGATTCGTAACCGCTACTTCTTCTTAAGCTTTTACAATAATGGTCTCATACAATATTTGTCTCAAAAGGACAAATATTGTATGAGACCATTATTGTAAAAGCTTAAGAAGAAGTTTGCAGACTAAAAGAAACATTCTCTGATGATTACCAGGGGTGGAAGGGAGGGAAGAGTCATTCATTGGCTACTGGGTAAACATATGTCAGCTCAGGTGTCCAAGAAAGGAAAGGACAGTGTACAAGAAGAGGGAGGGTGGCAGAAGAATGATGAAGACACACAAGGAGGTCCGCGTGGGCTAAAGGACATAGATGTAGTGATGATTGTGGCACATGATGGGGCAGGGTTTTGCTCGGTTGTGTACAGGGTCTCTATGAGTCAGAACCGACTCAACACACTTCACAACATCAGGAAATAAAGCTAGGAAACACATGCATACAAGTTTATACACCCAGACTGGCATCCGAAGACACTCTTGCTTGTGGGCAGAAGACCTTCACATTCCATTAGTACAGGGGGGTGGGATATTTTGTTTCTGGTAAGGTATAAAATCAGTTTCTTGCATTAGTTTTGGCTAAGAACCACCATTTCTCAGTCTTGGGAGTTTTCAACTGACTTAACTGTTGTTGTTATTAAGTGTCCTGTATAGGGTTTCTGAGGAACAGCTGTAGGTTTGAATCACCACCTGCAGTCTGGTGTTTATCCTAGAGTACCACACCAGGACTCCCACGGACTCACTAGAGCTCAGCTATTTGTTGTTCATCTTGGCCTTAAGACAGAAACACTGACTGAGTACCTCACACAGCCACCAAGCCCTGCGTGTCCCACAAGCACGCAACTCCCTCTGAGCTAATGTGGCTGGAAGGTGAGGCATGTTAAAGCGTTGTAGCCCTGAAGCAACTAAACTGTCTCTACCCAGAACTGTGAGGCATTTGTTTCACTTCCCTGGGCCTTGCACACTCAGAGTTGCTCTCAGAGGTGATGTGTGCATACTGCTTGTTGTATGTGTCTGGCACATAAAGCTCCGAATCACTGTGTCTGGTGGTGTGTTCATGAACTTGACTGAGCTTCCTCAGTGAAGCTCTCCACTGCTTCTATATTACTTAAAGCAGCCTCCTGGTTTCAATCAAAGTACAGTTGCATTGTTGTTGTTAAGTGCCATCAAGTCAGTTATAACTCACAGAGATCCTGTACAGGGTTTCTGAGGAGTGGCTGTGTTTGAACCACCAAGCTTGTGGTTAGCAGTCCAGGACTCCTAAAGTTGAGTTAAGGGATACAAATTCAACCAGAGTTATGTGTATCTTTCTTTGGAAGGTTGTTTTGAAACCTGTTCAATGCAATCATCTGACAAGGAACAGGGCTCTTAGGAACAGAACAATAGAAAATGCAGCACCTGGTTAGGAAAAAGCAGGTCTGAGGAGGTTATAGCTAGGGTCACCAGGGATGGTAGCCACTTGAGTCCTATAAACCAGGACATATGTATGACCTCTTTTAGGAGCTTGCTGTCATCTGCCAACAGCTGATTGTGAGGAACCTCCTCCCGGTCCCAGCTGCTTGTGGCCGCCATGGTCAGAGCCAACTGTTGTGCCAACAAAAGCCCCAACAGGGGGCTGTCATCCCAGTTGCTGTTGGGAACAGGTCTGCCCTTTCAAGTGCCCCTTGGGTCATTTGTCATCTCCATGGAATCAGCCAAGAGCCCATCTGCTTTGGCTTTTCATCTCTTCCAGAAAAGCCTTGTGGTCTGGACCTCCATCTCCCTCCACCCACACATCCTGTGGATTCTGCCTCTACACCCCCTGCACCTTCCAGAAGGGCCTCCTGGCTCTGAGTCAACCCAGCCTGGCTACTCCTCCTGCTGTTCCGTCTGCCCATGGTCTCCCAAAGGCTGGTCAACATTCAAGTCTGCTCTTTGAGCACAAAGTAAGGTCATGTGCTTAAGAGACAGAAATTTCTGGGAGGCATTATTAATGATGAGGTTTTTTGTTTGTTTGTTTGTTTTTAAAGTTTTTATTGTGAATTGAGTGACAGTTTACATGGGAGAACATCAGTTTTACACTCATTGTTAAATTGCAATGATTACAATCTCTGTACATCATCATTCAACAGTATTTGCTTATACTTAATGTTTTGAGTTAAATCTTTGGCCTTTAAACAAATCTTTAATTGAAGGAAATTAAAAATGCAGAAAAGGCAGATGATTAAGACTAACCCTATGAGATTAGATTAGAATTGGAGAGATTAGAATGAACTCATAATTTCATTGACATAAGTATGCAGATAGATACAGAAATACACACATACAGGTCATCTTACCTAACTTGGATGTCAGAAGGAGTGTTGAAACTTGCCTTTGAATATAGAGACGCTAAAGTGAATGGAAGAAATGATTAAAAGAGTTGAACAGAAAATTTTAAAGGCAGTTCAAGAGACAATGCATTATTTCTCCAGCCTAGGAGCAGAGGTCTCTGGGACCATCAACGGAGAAGAGCCGAGAGCGGGACCCTACCCAGAGAAGCAGGGATGCCTGAGATCCAGAGAGGGAGAGGGACTGTGGGCGGAAGACTCAGGAGTGGGGGTGGGGAAGTGTAGATAACGGGTTTCTAGGATATACCCTTTGGTCGGAAGATGATGCATAGAGGGGTTTGGAACCATGGCAATGAGATGATATACAATGGAATGAATGTAAAACTAAAGTTCTCTCATGTAAACTATCATATAATTCACAATAAAAACATTAAAAAAAAAAAAGGAAATGGGGATAAGACTCTGGTGAATAATTGCCATCAGAACTGACTGTGAGGGTAGGAAATATAGAGGTAGATGTTTTTTGACAAAAGGAGGAGAGTGATTGATTTTGCAGCCCAGGAGTGGAGGTCCTTGGGACCATCAAGTGAGAAGAATGCAGAGCAGGACCCTACACAGAGAGGCAGTGACGTCAAGGATGCAGACAGAGATGATGATATGGACAGATAGAGCGACTGGGGACACTGGACTCAGAGAGGGAGAAGGGTTGTGTGCTGGTGGCTGGGGGGCGGGGAGGCGGGCCTGTGTGGTATACCCTTTGGTTATTTGATGATGCATGGAGGGGATTGTAATCATTGTGATGAAACAAAATACAATAGGATGAGTGTAAAGCTGATGTTCTCCCATGTAAACCTCAAAATAAAAACTTAAAGAAAAAAAAAAAAAGAGAGAGAGAGAGAGAGAGACAATGCAAACTATTCCAATGAAATGTGCAGAGACCTGGAGTCAGAAAAGGGAAGAGCATGTGCAGCATTTTTAAAGCTGAAAGAACTGAATTAAAATTCAAGCCTCAATTTGCAATATTGAAGGATTCTATGGGCAAAATATTGAATGAAGCAAGAAGTGTCAAAAGAAGATGGAAGGAATACACATAGCCACCTGACCCAAAAAGAACTGGTCTGTGCTCGACCATTTCAAGAGGGACCATATGATCAACAACCAAAGGTACTGAAGGAAGAAGTCCAAACTCCACTGGGGGCACTAGTGAAAAACAAGGCTCCAGGGATTGATGGAAGACAGTGAAATGTTACACTCATCTATGCCAAGAAATCTGGGAGACCAGCAGACTGTTTGGATGAGATTCATATTTGTGCCCATCCAAAGAAAGGTGACACAAAGGAATGAAGAAATAATCAGACAATATCATTAATATCACATGCAAGCAAAATTATGCTGAAGATAATTCAAAAATGATTGCAGCAGTTCATCAACGAGGAGCTGCCAGAAACTGAAGTTGGATTCAGAAGAGAACATGGAATGAGGGATATCATGGCTAACTGTCAGATAGATCTTGGCTGAAAGCAGAGAATATGAGGAAGTTGTTGACCTTTGCTTTAATGGGATCAGTGAGTTTTCAATTGTGTCTCATGACAAACTATGGATGACACTGCAAAGAAAGTATGGTAGTTCAGGCTTTGTGTCAACTTGACTGGACCAGGACTCTCGGTGGTTTGGCAGTTGAGATGCAGTTATTCCCCATGGTGAGAGTTAATAGGATGTAATCAACTCTGTGATGAGGTCAGCTATCAGAAGCCAATCAATTGAAGGGAAGCTTCCTCAGGGTGTGGCCTACTTTCAATATGTTGGCCATTCATGCAAGTACTGCTTCGTCTCTGCTGGGTCTGGATCTTGCATGGTTCTCTGGCCTCTGGTTCTTTGGACTTGAGCCAGTGCATTGTTGTACTACCTGAGGGTCCAGCAGTCATCAGCAGGCTGGCAGATGACCTACTGATGTTGGTTCATCAGCTCTGCAGCTACATGAGTCAGAAGCCACCAGCCTGACATCTGACCCACGGACTTGGGACTAACCACCTCCACAACTGCATGAGTTATTTTCTTGATATAAACTCCTCTTTATATATACATACATCACCTTCACTGGTTTTTGCTTCTCTAGAGAACCCAACCTAAGACATTCAGTACAAGGAGTGATTCTAGAGAAACAAAATCGTCAGAGTGGGTTTTCAAGTCTGACTAATGCTAATGACGCTGATAATGATACATCTATTAGTAAAGAGAGAGCTGCCAATCGTTGACATCAGGTAGCAATGTTAGTGTGCAAAATAGCACCACCTGTATAAGTATTGATGAGGAGCGAGAGACTCTGTTGATCGTGTGTTTGATACTTTTCAGCTATTTTGTCAGGATGAGAAGTATCAAGAAGCTGGTTGGTTAGTCCTACTGACAACAGACAAAGTGGTAAAGGAAATTTTTTAATTATCTTCAGCAAAACTTTACTTTGGAATAGGCACAAATATGGAGCTCTTCCAATCAGTTGGCCATGTTCTGTCTTCCAAATTTCTTGGCATAGATGAGTGAGTGCCTCTAGTGCTGCATCCATTTTTTTTTTAAAGATTTCAGTTTGTATTCCTTAAATTTCTGGAGTGTTGTTTTTAGCCAATGCCTTCAGTGTAGCTTGGACTTCTCCCTTCATGACTATCAGTTCTTGAGTTTATGCTACCTCTTAAAATGATTGAGCAGTGACCATTTATTTTCGGTACAATGACTGTGTGTATTCCTTCCATCTTTTTTGGGGTACTTTTTCTGTTTCATTCACTATTTTGCCCATGTTGTTGTTGTTAACTGCTATTGAGTTGGTTCCAACTCATAAGGACCCTGTATCTGGTTTCCAAGGCGTGACTGGTGGGATTAAACCTAGAATCCTTCAGTATTTAAAGTCAAGCCTTGAATTTTTTCTTCTATTCTTTCAACTTAATAAATGCTGAGCATATTCTTCCCTTTTGGTTTTCTAACTCCAGGTCTTTGCACATTTCATTATAGTACTTGACTTTGAAATTTTCTGTTCAGCTTTTACTTCCTCAATTCTGGCATTAGCTTTAACTTCTCTAGGCTCAAAAGTTAGGAGCTCTGGTAGCGTAGTGGTTATGAATCGGGCTGCAAACCTTAAGGTCAGCGGTTCAAAACTACCAGCTGCTCCACGGGAGAAAGATGAGGCTTTCTACTCCCATAAAGATTTACACCCTCGGAAACCCTGTACAGGGTCGCTATGGGTCGGAACCAACTCAACGGCACTTAACAACAATAACAACAAGGCTCAAAAGTTAAGTTTCAGAATTTCTTCTGACTTCCATTTGGTCTTCTTTTTTTCTCTTTCTTTTTAAGGACTCTTTTTATGTTTTATTGTGAATTATGTAATAGTTTACATGGGAGAATATTAGCTTTACACTTATCCTATCATATATCATTTCATTGCCATGGTTACAATCCCCTCCATGCATCATCAACCAACCAAAGGTTATACCCTGAAAGCCTGCCCCCTGGTCATCAGCACACAGCCCCTCTCCCTCTCTGGGTCTAGAGTCCCTGGCCACTCCGTATCTCCACATCGTTGTCTCTGCCTCCATCTCTGGAGGCACTGCTTCTCTGGGTAGGGTCCCGCAGTCCGCTCTTCTCCCTTAATGATTCCAGGGCCTTCCGCTCCTGGACTGCAAGGTCAATCACTGCCCTCCTTTTGCTACAAAATGTCTACCTTTACATTTCCAACACTTGCAGTCAGTCCTGATAACAATTATTCACCATTGTACCACAAGGGACCTTTTGCTTTCTTCCTACATGATAGTTTTTATGTCATCCCACAACTCTCTAGTCTTCGGTCACTAGTGTCTAATGCATCATATCTGTTCTTGAGATGGTCTCTAAATTCGGGTGGGATATATTCAAGGTTATATTTTAGTTTCATTGGACTTGTTTTCATCTTTTTTTGCTTCTGCCTGAACTTGTATAGGACCAACTGAAGGGCTTTTCCATTCTGTCCCTGAACTGGTTTTGGCTGATGATTCTCAGCGTTTCCACTCTCTCTTCCCACAGATGTGGTAATTTGATTCCTGTGTATGCCATCTGGTGAGGTTCATGTGTGTAGTCACCTTTACCACTAACAACTGCTGTGGAAGGAACTGCATTAGAAGGGCCTTGGTAGAGTGGGAGAAAATGTGGATCAAACACAAAATTACAAAAAGACCAGGCTTACTGGTCTGAAATAGACTGGAGAACCCACGACTATGGCCATCAGCCATCTTTCAGGGTTAGAACTGAATTCACGCTCATGGCTCAATTTCTAGTCAAGTGGTAGATAAGTATAGAGTGGGGTAATAAGGCTTGCTCATATGGAATGGGCAGCTATTAAAGATCAAAAGGACAACAGTTACTTAAGAAGGTTCAGAAGGCCTGGGAAGGAGAGTAGAATGGAAGTAAGAGCCACAGGGATGAGGTCTGATAGCTGTTACACGGAGGGGACTGCACTCATTGAGATGAAACCACGTCTATGATTTGTTGAATGTGAAACTGATGATCTGATCCATTCACAACAAAACGTTTCAGAAAGGAAAAACAGAGACAGTACTATGAACTGCCAGAGGGACAAACAAATTTGTTTTGGAAGAAGTAGGGTTGGGATTGTTCCTTAGAAGGGACAATAGTGAGGCGTGGTCTTTCCTAATTTGGCCATATTGTCAGGAAGAATCATTCCCTGGAGAGGGATCTCATGCTTGGTAAAGTGGAAGGAAAAGGCAGACAACCCCCAATAAGAGGAATTGACACAGTGGCAGCATCAATGGTCTCAAACATAATAGTTGTGAGGATGGCACAGGGCTAGGCAGTGTTTCATTCTGTTGTACATAGTGTCCGTGAGTCAGAACTGACTCAACAGCACCTAACAACACATAAGTATGGTTGCATGTCCTTGTACATGTATTTTTCCCAGTTGAGAGGGCCTAGAAGCAGTGACACCCCAATATAAATGAACACTAGTTCTTAGTTTCTCAACACCGTTCTTCACATTCCTGTTGTCAGAAATCCTTGAAGAAATGAAGTAAAACTTGCTCTAAGTCACACAAATCTAAAAATAAAATCACTGGACTTCAAAATAAGCCAGTTTACCATGGGCCTAGATGTGTCATTCTGAAATGTATTTGGAATGAGGAGTGTCTCGCCTCTAGCACCAACTGGGATGGAATGCCACTTTCTTTTGAGCCGACAGACATCTTGCCTTCTTCCCTTCAGTCCAATTTCAACCCATATGGGACAAGTGGGGGGAAAAAACAAGGAAAGGTGCCCAGGTTCTGAATATCTTTAAGCAGGACAGCTTTAGTGAACACTGTGTGGAGATTCCATGTCTGATGTGATCATCAATACTTCCCAATAGGGCTCTAGCCTGTCCATGAAGCCGTTGTAGCCAAAGGGTCTGAAAAGGTCTTCGTACCAAGGCTCCCCTTTCCCCCAACAATCGTCCACTCCTACCCTGCTGATTAGGCCTTCTACCTTCTCAGCTTCTTCCTCCTGCTTTAGGCTAAGTCCCACACCACCAGCAGCAGTTTGCTCTCTCGAGGGAGTTGAGACAGTCAGGTCCAAGAGGTTTTCAGATTGTGATTAAGAAATACTGACTGAAATAAATAACTAAATAAATAAATAACTAAAAGACCGTATCCAGAATAGGCAAACGCATAGAACCAAAGTTTATTAGTGGTTACCAGGGGTACAAGGGAGGGGGAAGTTTGGGGAGCATGAAGCTTCTGGTAAGAGTAATGGGAAATTGAGAGATGGCTACATGATACAATGAAAGTAACGACGTCACTGAACTGCACGTGTAAGCAATGTTGACGTGGTAAAACATCTGTTATATGCCATCAGGTCAGTTCCAACAGGCACTAACACTGTAAGACAGAGCAGAGCTGACCCATGGGGTTTCCAAGGCTGGTATCTTCCTCCTGTAGAGCCCCTGCTAAGTTTGAATCATCAACCTTGGTTACACCCAAGTGCTGTGCCATCACAGTTCTTTTATTACAAATATTGTTGATGTTGAATGCCATTGAGTCGGTTCCGACTCATAGGCTTTCTGAGGAGCAGCTGGTGGGTTTGAACTGCTGACCTTGTGGTTCGTAGTCTAGTGCTGATCCTATAGCACCATGCCAGAAGTCCATTTACCACAATTTAAAAAAAAAATTTTTTTTTAACTTTTTACAATAAAAAAAAAAATTGTAGTGAATTGTTATATACTCACCATATATATATTTTTTCAACTGTAAAAAGTACCTCCAATGCAAACTAAGGGACATTCTACAAAGCAGCCAGCCTGCACTCTTCAGTCCTATCAATGATGTGAAAGACAAAGGAAGGAAAGGGATGATGTTTGACAACTGAGCACTATGGAATTTTCATAATTGGGACAACTGGAAAATTCTGAATAAAGTCTATAGATTAAATTATAGCATTGTATCTGTGCACTTTCTTAATCTTCATAGTTGTGTTCTGGTTAAGAAAAAGAATGTCCTTGTTTTAGGAAATATACACTTGAATATTTAAGGATAGAGAGGCATGATATCTGTAACATATTCTAAAAGGATTCAGGAGGAAGAAAAGAGAGAAGTAAATATGGTAAAATATTAACATGCACAACTGCTCTGTAAGCTTTTAATTATAAAGGAAAAATAACAGGGGAGGGGGAGGCAAAAAAACAACAACAACAACAACAAGTACCCTGCAATGCCTGAACCTTTCCTGATTCTTCTGATCTTGCCCCTTTGAATATTAGCTTGGCCTTGCTAGGGCTGGCCATCGGAGGGTACCATCCTCAGGACTTGGTACTGTCCTTCCATAACCTTCTCCCCAGCCCTGGCAAGACCTACTCCCACCTGCTGCCCCAGCATAATTTCCAAGCTGTTCAGAGATGCTGGAGAAAGACTCAAAATGTGAGAGTAGAGCTGCTAGACTTCTAACCCAACCAGGACCAGAACTCTGGGACTGTTTGGTGGTAGGGCTCCTAATCCCAAGCAAAAAGACTTAGGTGCCTCCTTCTTTCTACCTGGCCTTACTCTTGAGCCCTCAGGTTAACATAAGCCTTTCAGTGGGAACTGCTCTCTCTCTAAACACTCCCGTGTCTCAGCTATA
Source organism: Chrysochloris asiatica (assembly GCF_000296735.1). Lineage (NCBI taxonomy): Eukaryota > Metazoa > Chordata > Mammalia > Afrosoricida > Chrysochloridae > Chrysochloris > Chrysochloris asiatica. Next base: position 2,154,196 of record NW_006408524.1, on the reverse strand, counting down.
CTCTCCTTAGTCTAGAAGGAAAAGAACACACCTTCCTGATTCCTAGAGGCTGGCACTTCAGCAACGTGTCCATCTTCTGTGCCTACCAGGGCCTTCGTCTCAAGATTGCTTCTGTCTTGACTCCTCTGTGCCCCTCTCTCCACTCCCACTTACTTCTCCTTGACCCCAGAGCCCAGCACCAGGTCTCTATAGCAAAACCTTCTGCATCCTACCTTTACCAGAGACCATTCTTCTCTGCCCTCCTTCACTCCGGGCACCTTCTCAGCCCACTTCCAGCCCTCACATCTAGTGACTCACTGGACACTTATTTGGCTTTGTTCCTCCCTCTCCGCAGTACACACACACAGAGGCAATGTCAAAGACAGGATTAGAATTGGATAGCTTGAGTTCCAAACTCTGCTCTATCTCTTAAGGGTGGTGTCATTTGGGGCATATCTCCAAAAAACACCAATGGGGGATACAGGTACAGGCCCACCATGGCCACAAGCTCCTCAGAGGCTCATATCAAATCTGACCTGTCAGTTACCAGCTTCCAAACCTGCAACTCCACGACTGGCTGTTCTTCTTGGACTGCACTCCACTGAACCCCCAAGTCATTTGGACATCTCCCCTGGGCCTTCAACCAGCTCTGCAAGTTCCATATGCCCATCTAGAAGCCCTTGTGTGGTGCTGGAAGATCAGCACTGGATGGCTCACCACAAGGTATGCAGTTCAAACCCACCAGCTGCTCCTGGGAAACCGTATAATGGGTGGCTCTGAGTCAGAACTGTCTCAGTGGAACACAACAACATAATTAGACCTACCACTTTTATGCCAGTTTGCCATATAGGGGACTATAATCATTGCAATGAAATGAAATATGATAGGCTGACTATAAAGCTAACGTTCTCCCATGTAAACTAACACTCAGTTCACAATAAAAACTTAAAAAGAAAATGGAAGGAACACACTAAGTCACTGTACCAAAAGAAATGGTGGATATTCAACCATTTAAAAGGTGCATATGATCAAGAACCAATGGTTCTGTTGTGCGTAAGGCCACTATTAGTTGGAACTGACTCAGGCATGTAACAGCAACATCTTAGATCCATAATCATTACTGTTGAATTGACAGAAAGGTGGTCTTACAGGTGCTTAAAAAAACCAAACCACAGCAGTTGCCATGGTATTGATTCCAACTCATGTCAAGCCCAGGTGTAGATTGTACTGTCCTCCACAGGGTTTCATGACTGTGACCTTCAGAAGCAGATTGTCTGGGTATTTTTCCTACAAGGTGCATCTGGGTGGGTTCAAAATGGCAGCTTTCAGTTAGGAGTCAAGGGCTTAACTGTTTGTACCAAGGCTGCCAAAAACTAATGGACTTTTGGGGAAATCATTTAAAAATGCATAAAAGCAGCAAATCCTGGCTTGTACTGTTTTATTGCGAACTATATTTTCAGCATTTAGGGTCCCTGAAGATCTTACTTCAGTGATGACTACCATCTCCCTCTCTGCTGGCTCCCTCTGTAAAGAAGGTCAGCTCTGTCTCTCAGTCATTGTGAGCATGCACTTGATCTGCAATCTTGATTCCTTCTCTTCTATGTTCCCACATCTGGATACGCTGCCCAGTCCTGTGCCATCCTCACAATTGTTACGCTTGAGCACACTGCTGCTGCCTCCAAGGTCCCATGTGTACCCTCCTTGCCTCGAGCAGACTGCCCCCAGCTCTCCCTGCCCTCAATGGCTCCGTGGCCCAGTCATTACCCCCTGACTGTGGCTCTCACCCCAGACCACCCATGCTGTCTGCTGTCATGGTTCCCTTCTGAAAGCACAGCGCTGACTGCCTTGCCCTCCTGGGCCTACAGCATAGCTCCCTTGGCTCTTAGATCAAGTCCAGACTGTCTGGCTCTGATTCCAAGCCCAGACCCCATCCAGCTGTTTTCAACTCCATTTTCACTACTCCCTACTCACGTACCACCGGCTCCAGGCAAACAGGACTTCATGACATCTGGAAACATATGTTCCCTTTGCCCAAAATAACTTACACCCCTATCTCCACCTGCTGAGGTCCATCCTTGGAGGATTATTCAATAATACTGAGATAATCAGTTAGTCATTTGAAGACAATTGTTTCAATTCTTCACTTCATACTATGCGCTCAAATATACCCCAGATAATATAAAAATACTAGCAGCCTCAACCAAACCCACCGCCACTGAGTCCCTTCCAATTCACAGAGCCTCTACAGGACAAGCCAGAACTGCCCCCAGTGGGTCCCGAGGGTGTCAATCTCCACCGAAGCAGACTGACTGCCTTACTTTTCTCCCACAGACAGCTGGTGAGGTCAAACTGCTGACATTTTGGTTAATGGCCCAGTACTTAACCCACTGCATTGCCAGGGCTCCTAAAACATAATGGCATCACACATATATATATTTTTTTTAATCAAAATTTATATGTCTAAAGAAAATACCAGTGATGATCAGATCTCCGACAGGTGAGAAAAGCCTAAGATTAACAGACAAGAATAAAATTGCAAAGAAAATAAGCAGTGGATCTGACATCATCACTTAATTGTCCATATTTAAAACAAGGAGTCCTGGTGTGGTGCTGAACTGCAAGGTCGGTGGTTCAAACTCACCAGTCACTCCCTGGAAACCCTATACAGGGTTGCTATGAGTCAGAACTGACTCGACATATCTAACAAGAACAAGATTAAAAGTAAATATAACAAACAAACTAAAATAAATATAACCAAAATTAACTTGAAAGTCATAATTTGAAGAGCACACATTTACAGTAAGTCCAAAGTTTGATGAGTTTGTTTAACAAATAACAACAGTAGGACCCCTCTGTACACAAGCAGGCCAAGGAACAGAGGCTATATTTAAGGGAAGATATGCTGTTTCATTGTTGTTTGCTAATCAGCTCCGATGCATAGTGACATCACGCATGACAGAATGAAATATTGCCTGGTCCTTTATCATCTGCACAATCATTTGCATGTTCAATGCATTGTTGTAAACACTGTGTTGGGTTTGTTACAGCTTTTATTATGAATTGAGTGAAGGTTTACAGGGCAGATCATCACTTTTACATTCAACAAACCAATGCAATGACTACAATCCCCTCCATGTACCATCAGTTAACAATTTTTACCTCTATTCCCACCTCCCCTTTTTTTTGATGTACACATACCTTACTGAAAATATACATTCATTTAAAGATCCAAAGGGCACATTTTGCAAACCAGCCTTCTGACCATAGGCACATTGCTTTCCCTGGGTCTTTGGTCCTCAGCTGCTCTGTCTATATATACTATTGCCTCTGCCACCATCTCTATTGTGACCAGTTTTCTGCTTAGGATCTCACGCCGCACTCATGTTCTTCCCTCTTGATGGTCCTAGGGTCCTCTGTTCCATAGAGACCCAATAACTCAAGGTGAGAGAGAGAAGAGGAAGGACTGGCTTGTTTGAAGTTCAGGGAGATGTGTGAACTCAAGAACCCAAGGACACTGACCTACTCACTGGGGGCTAGAGTTAGGAGTGAAGTGGCCAACTGGTCTGAAGTGGGGGGAAGTGTGTGAGAACACCCAAACTTGCAGAGAGTACCCATTTCTCTTAACTTGGATGACTAGCTGGCCAGAACTGAATCAGATGAAGATAAAGAAGTTTGATAGGTGGAGCAAGTGTAAATTGCTACAATATGATGAACTGAACCGTGGCTTGCAGATGAAGTTGCCCAAAATTCCAACCGAAAGGGAAAGATTCTTCATATCGAGGAGTAAGCTTGTTTCCTCAGTGCACTGGATTGATAGGGAGAGGTAACTTACACTTTGGCTATCATAACTGGGGGGCTATACAGGCATGAAGTGGTTGGCTTACAAGTTTTCATGAGGGTGGTGGTAGTGGTTATTTACCGTGAAGTCAGTTCTGACTCACAGCAACCCTGCATAGGGTTTCCAAGACTGTAAATCTTTACCGGAACAGAAAATCTCATCTTTCTCCCATGGAACGGCTTGTAGTTTCGAACTGCTGATCTTGAGGTTCACAGCCCGATTCATAACCACTCTGTTATCAGCTCTATTCTGAGGTGGCAGCTCTTCACCAGTCATATTTTGAGTGCCTTACAACATGAGGGGTTCATTTTCTGGCACTCTATCTGACACTCTTCTGGGGCTCTTCATCCTATTTCAATATTCAGTATTCTGGTTTTGACACTGCCCCACTGCTATTCAGAGACTAAACATTTGGAAGCAGTCTGTCTCTCCTTCTCCCTAGTCTGTAAGCTCATCTGAAACCTGTCCACCGTGGGTGATCCTACTGGTATTTAAAATCCCAGTGGCACAGTTTCCAGAATCACAGCAACACACAAGCCACCATAGTATGACAAACTGACGGACAAATCAACTTGAAAGTCCTCACAGTAGAACAATCTAACATCCTCACAAATGATCATCCTCACAGTGTAACACATTGACAACCTGAAAGTCCTCACAGTGTAACAAACTTTCACTCGTCCTGCTTTGGTAGAAGTAGTAGTAGTAGTCCTTCAGGGCCCCTGAAAGTCCTCACAGTGTAACAGTAACAAACTGACAGTGGTGGAAGAGAAGATATGCTGGTAGTTGGTGGTTATGTGCCGTGGAGTCAGTTCTGACTCATACCAACCCTGTACAGGGTTTCCGAGGCTGTAAATCTTTACGGGAGCAGAAAGCCTCATCGTTCTCCCTCGGAACAGCTGGTAGTTTCAAACGGCTGACCTTAAGGTTTGCAGCCCGATTTGTAACCACTACACTACCAGAGCTCCTTTTTTTTTTTCCAAGTTTTTATTGTGAATTGAGTGAAAGATTACAGGGCAAACAGTTTTACATTAAACAAATCATACACCTTGTTTCATTGCTATGATTATAATCCCCTCCATGTACCATCAGTTACCAGTGTTTCTCTTTATTCACTTTAGCTCTTTTTTTTTTTTTTTTAACACTTAGGCATATACAATAATTTATACCACCCAAGGACACATTCCGTAAGTCTGCCTCCTGGCCACCAGCTCTCAGTCCCTCTCTTCCCAGGAATCTAGAGACCTCAGCTGCTCCCTCTCTCCATGTCCTCAGCTCTGCCTCCATCTCTGGTGTTGGTGCTTCTCTGGATAAGGTCTTGCATTCCGCTTGTGCTCATCTCCCTTTTTTTATTTTTTTTTTTAATGTTTTATTGTGAATTATGTGATAGTTTACATGGGATAACTTTAGCTTTACATTCATCCTATTATATATCATTTCATTGCCATGGTTACAATCCCCTCCATGCATCATCAACCAACCAAAGGGTGTATATATATACCCTGGAAGCCTGCCCCACCCCCCACCCCCCGGTCGTCAGCACACAGCCCCTCTCCCTTTCTGGGTCTAAAGTCCCCAGTCGCTCCACGTCATCGTCTCTGCCATCTCTGGCGTCACTGCTTCTCTGGGTAGGGTCCCGCTCTCTGTTCTTCTCCCTTGATGGTCCAGGGACCTCCGCTCCTAGACTGCAAAGTCAACCACTCTCCCCCTTTTGCTACAAATCATCTACCTTTATATTTCCAACCCTCCCAATCAGTCCCGATAACAATTATTCACTATTGTATTACAAGAGACCTATCCACATCCCCTTTCATCAGCCCTGCCCAGACAGATTGGGTACTACTCAGTGGAGATTCTACCTTCCTCCATGACTAGGACTCCTTAAGAGAAGATATACTGGTCTCCAGGTGTGTGCACACAAGAAGTTGTTTAACATAACCAGTTACCAAAGAAATGCTCATAAAATGCTGTCTTCACAATCCAAATTTTTAAAAACTTATGGTACATGAAAAGTGATCTATGTATATAATAATTTTTAGCATTTACCAAATGTTGGGACTATGTGAAGCACTTTACACAGAGTAAAATATTAGCTATTATTATTGTTGCAAATAATAGTACTATTAGTATTAATATTTTTATCAGTGCTAATTCTAAGATTTTTTTTTACAGGTTTTGGCCAGCACTCGGATTGAGAAAGTGAAAGAGACGGCCTTTCTGCTTGGGAACAAGTGAGTGGTAGTGCCTTTAGCTCAGCAGAAACAGGATCACACAGTGCTTGGCACACAACAGACTAACGACCATCCTCTGTTGTTGCTGTACATGTATCGTCAGCTGCAGACAAAACTGCTGTTATCATTTTCAGATGTTCAATGTTATGATTTAATATTCAAAACACTGGTTATACGTATTTACTTTTCTAAATACTAAATCAGGGGCTTCTGTTGCTTGAAAACATGGACCCAGATGCTAACCACTTTGCTACAGTCCATAGGCAGGTTCAGAGAACAGCGAGATGTTATCGCAAAACATACGAGGAAAAAAGAAACAGATCATTCAGACAACTCAATAATTTTCTGACTGGAAACACCATCCCCTTTCTCAGGGGTACTCTAGATGATCCAGAACCTTCCACAAGTGGAGTTATTGCCACAACTGACAAACCACCAATGGAGTCCACCTCTTGTTCATTGTCGGGATAATTCCACAAGTACAGTGAATGGCAGGGGTTTAGTGTCGTTCAGTGTAGCCTTCGTACTTCTCACCCAGGGAACGTCTGATTCCTGACCTTCTCCAGCAGACCAACACAGGACTAACTGGGGCCCTAAAGGACTACTGCCACTTCTACCAAAGCAGGACGATGGAAAGGCCAGTTCGCTCCAACACAGGAACTCAATTTCATTTCAAGGGAACCAACAGTTCAAAAAACCAGCTGGGTGGGGAGCAAGAGGCTAAGCTTCTTCATTTTTCATTGGTAATCTCATGTTAGGAGGTGGTGATGGCCATGAAGACACATATCTCTAGAGTGTCATGCTATTCTTTGTTCAAGTGTCTTTGCTTCCTCTTCAGATAAGAAATAGTCAATGGCTTGATTTTTGCTGATATCCCATTGTCATCTTGTGAGTGTGGTGGCTCCATATGATAAGCACTGGACTGCAAACCACAAAGTCTGTGGTTAGAGCCCACCAGCTGCCATGCAGGAGAAAAATGAGGCTTTCTGCTCCGGCAAAAATATATTTAGCCTCAGAAACCCTACAAAAGAGGGAAAAAATCCTTACAGCAAGGATCATTCCCACCCCCTCCATACACAGAGTAGACAGGGATGGGCATTGGCTACCCAAAATGGGGGAGGGGGGCCTACAAAGGCAAGAAGTGACTGGCTTTCAAGCTTTCAAGAGTGAAGCTAGATTCATAGGGCATGGAGGAAGGTAGAATCTCCACTGAGAAATATACAATCTGTCTAGGCAGGGCTGATGAAATGAAATCTGGATGGATCTCTTGTGATACAATAGTGAATAATTGTTATCTGGACTGCTTGTGAGGGTTGGAATTGTAAAGGTAGACGTTTTTTCAAGGTATATGAATGTTTGAATGTGAAACTGATGATGTGCCCTGAAAACTTTCACTCAATCCACAATAAAAACCTTTAAAAAAAAAAAAAAGGTAGACTTTTTTAGCAAGGAAGGGAGTGATTAACTTTTCAGCCTAAGAGTGGGGATCCCTGGGACCATCAAGGGAGAAGTGGAAAGCGGGGCCCTACCCAGAGAAGCAGTGATGCCTGAGATGGAGGCAGAGACGATGACGTGGAGAGATGGAGCTGTTGGGGACTTTAGACACAGAGAGGAAGAGGGGCTGTATACTGATGACCAGGGGGCGTGCTTGTAGTGTATATCCTTTGGATGGCTGATAATGCATGGAGGGGATTGTAACCATGGCAATGAAATGATATACTATAGGATGAATGTAAAACTAATGCTCTCCCATGTAAACTATCACATAATTCACAATAAAAAATAAATAAAAGTATAGCCTCAGAAACCCTATACAGGGTCGCTATGGGTGGGAACTGACTCCACAGCGCTTAACCACAACAGCCAGGCTTGCACAGCAGTCAAAACATTCAAAAGCTAGCCAAAAGATAGGCAGTTCTGACCTAACAGTTGCTCCATGGGAGAAAGATGGAAGCTTTGGGAGTGGTTCCACCCGCCCTATGGGGTTAGTGTGAGTCAGAATCTCTCCCTGGTAATGGGTGGAGCCTGACATTTCAGTAACTCCTTTCTGTGTTGACATTGTTTTCCTGACCCTTTCCTCCAAATTCCCTGCTCTCTCCTCTGCTAGGTATTTTCCTTGCTGTTGTAGCTTGCCAGACCTTTGTGTTATGTTTTATTGTGATTACGTGTGTGTCTAAGTGATTTCTAAGTGGACACAGAGTCAAAGTACATGACAGAATCCAATCTTAAATTTTATTCATCTCTTTTGCTCTGTGTAAAGACTTTAGAAGCCAGAGGCAAGTCAGTTCGATGTGACTGTGATTGAACACTGGGAGGAGAAACAACGTAGCATGAATTGCCTGACTTTGTAGCTGGTGAATCTTTCCAGTCTTTCTTTGCAGTTCAGGTAATGGCTGCGTCTTAAATTATACAATAAAGCAATCCTGTTCAGATTTAAAAAAAAAAAAAAAAACCGATCCTAGAGTCACCTAACTATAAGAGTTCTTGTTACATGAGATGGTGATGGTGGTTATGTGCCGGAGTCAGTTCCGACTCATAGTGACCTGTATAGGGTTTCTGAGGCTATAAATCTTTACAGGAGCACAAAGCCTCATCTTTCTCCAGTGGAACAGCTGGTAGTTTCAAACTGCTGACCTTTGGATTAGCAACCAGACTCATAACCACTATGCTACCAAAGCTCCTTGTTATATGGGATAAGAGACCTTGATTTTTTAGAAGAATGTCATGAACTCATTCAAATACTTTGCATTCAGATGTTTTCTACCAAATTTTTGGAAAATAATTTAGGAAATTTGTACTGGATTGCCCAACAAGTTGAAACAGTATGCACACCATGTTAGAAAATTTACAAGAATGCAAAACTCTCTGTGATGCATTAGCCAAGAATAATATATGACAGATGTGCATATTTATCCAATTAATTTTGGAAACTTTAAAACTTTTAAAGAAAGTTATGGTAAGATTACAAAGTGACCATGAGTGATTATTTTGGTATGTGTATGGAAGTTAAGATAAATTAAGAACTCTTAAAGATATGCACATATTTGGAAACACATTGATTGGAAATATTAGTAGCAGGGAAACACTTATTGAAAATGATAGTGTATTGAGGAGCAGTTTATCTAGTTTGTTTGTTTTTTTTTTTACAGGTTTTTATTGTGGATTGAGTGAAAGTTTACAGGGCAGATCATCAGTTTTACATTCAACAAATCATACACCTTGTGTCATTACAATGATTATAATCCCCTCCATGTACCATCAGTTAACAGTATTTTCACAATTCACTTTAGTTTTTTTTTTTAAAAAAAAAAAAAAAGCATACACACGCACCAAAAAAAACCACCTTAGGCATAGATATAATTTATACTTCCAAAGGGCATATACTGCAAGTCTGCCTCTGGGCCACCAGCTCTTAGTCCCTCTCTTCCCATGAATCTAGAGTCCTCAGCCACTCCCTCTCTCCACGACCCCATCTCTGCCTCTGCCTCTGGCATTGCTGCTTCTCTGGATAAGGTCCCACATTCTGCTTGAGTTCTTCTTCCTTGATGGTCCTAGGGTCCTCTGTTTCTGGACTGTAAGATTAACCACTCCCCTGTTTTTGTTACAAAACTTCTACCTTTACAACTGTGACAGTCGCAATTAGTCATCATAACAATTATTCACTATTGAATCATACAAATCTTAATGGCATCTCTTTTCACCAGACCCATCTAGACAAGATGAAAACTATTCAGTGGGGACTCGTTCTTCCACCACCCTCCCCCATACTCTTAAACTAAACTCCCTCTTGACCTAGTAACCAGTTACTTTGTGCCTTTATCACCCCTTATTTTAGGTAGCCAATGTCTAAGTTGCCCATCCCTATCTACCCTGTGTGCAGAGGGGATAGCATTGATACTTGATGTGAAGACTCCTTCCCTTTCTGTTGGTATTTAGAGTTACTACCTCCATGAGAATAGGTCAGGTTCATCAAATTATAGCAATTTACCCTCATTTCCTTTATAAAAAAAAAAATGTTTTTGTTGTTGTTATCTTCCTTTAGTTGAGTTCTGATTATCAAGCCATCGAGGCTAGGTCAAATGGGTACTATCTGCAAGTTTGGGTGTTCTTGAGCAACTCCCTTCACTTCATATCAGCTGGATGCTTCACTCTCAGTTCTAGCCCTCTGTGGCTATGTCCTTGTCCATGGGCTCAAGTGTCCCCAGGTCTCACCACACTCTGGAGTAACCAGCCCCAGATCCTCTGTTCTTATAATTTTATTCTGTTCTTGACTCTTCCATTTGTCAATTGAGTTCAGGGTGATGCTGCCATGTACGTCATTCTCTGGTTGTTGTCTGTTCTTGTTGGTTCTCAGTCAACAGAACTTCCTTTAGGATGTTTTTCATAGCAGGGTTGGCTTTGGCAAAATCCCTTAGCATCTGTTTATCCTGGAATGTTTTGATTACACCATCATATTTGATTGACAGCTTTACTAGGTAGAGAGGATTCTTGGGTGGCAGTTGTTTTTCTTTCAGGGTTTTATATGCCTCCCCATTGCCTTCTTGCCTGCATGGTTTCTGTTGAGAGATCTGAGCTTAATTTGATTTGCTTGCCTTTGTATGTTACATTTCTCTTTTCCCTAGCTGCTTTCAGGATTCTGTCCTTATCTTTGATTTTGGAGCGCTTGATTGTTATATGTCTTGGTGATTGTCTTTTAGGGTCTATCCTTCCTGGGGTTTGATGAGCTTCTTGAATGCTTGCTTATCTTTTCACTTTTCAGGATGTTAGGGAAATTTTCTTCCAGCAGTTCTTCAACTATTTCCTCTGTGGACTTGTGTGATTCTTCCTGTTCCGGAATGCTGATAATTCTTAAGTTATTCCTTTTCATATTGTCCAACATGAATCTTAGACTTTCTTCAGAATTTTTTTATCCTTTTTTTCACTTGCTCTTCTATCTTAGTAGTGTTGAGAGATTTCTCTTCTAGCTCACTAGTTCTGGCTTCTATCTCTTCAATTCTACTCCTTTGTCCTTTCACTGTATTGTCCATTTCTGATATTCTATTATTAATCATTTGGGCCTCTTTCTGTAGGTTTTCAGTTGTTTCCAATGCTGTATCTATCTTATTTGATTGTTCCTGTGGTGCTTTCCTGACTTCTTATTTTTCTCAATTCCATGGAATAGTGTCTGTTTTTTCGTATTTTTTTAAATTGTCTTATTGTGAATTATGTGATAGTTTACATGGGAGAACATTAGCTTTACATTCATCCTATCGTATATCGTTCCATTGCCATGGTTAAAACCCACTCCATGCATCATCAACCAACCACAGGGTATACCCTCCAAGCCTGCCCCCAGTCATCAGCACACAGCCCCTCTCCCTCTCTGGGTCTAAAGTCTCCAGCCACTCCATCTCTCCACATCGTTTCTGCCTCCATCTCTGGTGTCACTGCTTCTCTGGGTAGGGTCTCACTCTCTGCTCTTCTTTGATGGTCCCAGGGACCTTCGCTCCTGGACTGCAAAGTCAATCACTCCCCTCCTTGCTATAAAACTTCTACCTTTACATTTCCAACCCTCACAATCAGTCCTGATAACAATTATTCACTATTTTATCACAAGAGACCTATCTACATTTTCTTTCATCAGCCCTACCTAGACAGATTGGATACTACTTAGTGGAGTTTATGCCTTCCTCTATGCCCTCTGGATCTAGATTCCCTCTTGAAAGTTTGTAAGCCAGTCACTTCTTGCCTTTGAAGCCCCCCCATTTTGGGTAGCCAATGTCCAAGTTGCCCATCCCTGTCTACTCTGTGTATGGAGGGGGTGGGAATGATCCTTGCTTTAAAGATTTGTTCCCTCTTTTGAGCTACTGCATCCATAGATGTAGGTCAAGTTCATCAAATTGTATTAGATTACTCTTTTTTTTTCCTCTTCTTTCTTCTTCTAGTTGAGCTCTGATCATCCAGTCATTAAAACCAGGTCAAGTGGGTATTAACTGCAAGTGTGGGTGTTCTTGTGCATATGCCCTCTCTTCTTATCAGCTAGATGCTTCACTCTCCGCTCTAGTCCTCTGTGGCTATATCGCTGACTCTGGGCCCAAGAGTCCCCAGGTTTTGTCACACTCCTTAGCTAACCATGTTTCTACCCAGGTTCACAGGAGTCTATTGAATGTTGTAGGGCTTAGCTTGCCACTTCGTTACTGTTTTTTCCTCACTTCCCCTTATCAGAGACAAACATGGCCACCAATCAGAGCATGTATTCCCACTGAGTCTTAGTCTTGGAAGGGGTTTCCTCTGAAGGGACCTGACCACTTGCCTTGATGTCTCCTGGGCGAGCAACTTGCTTGTTCTTGTAGTAATCAGTTGGTCTGCCTATATTGTTTTGTATTTTTCCTGTCGGTCTTTCTTTTAATCAACTCCATGGTATAGTGTTTTGATACATATTATAATCATTTTTCTGAATTCCTTCTCAGGCATTTCCAAAGTCTGTTCATCTTCCAGTATGGAGTTTAAGTCTACTTCCAGCTCATTTGTCTCAGTCACTTTATCTTATTTCTGGACATGTGCTGAAATGGTCATCTGCTTCTGTTTTTTGGGCATATTTAGGAGTTATCTGTGGCCTTAATAATTAGATGGGCATGTATTTTGGTATATTTAATGCTTTCTGATTGCCTCCAGGTAGATGTGATCAGGAGATGGGCTTCTCTTTTCACTCTTCTTTCTGAGAAATTTCAAGATCTCACTGTTGGTCATTGTGATGTAACTCAGGAATAAATTTTTGGCCTATTTCCGTTTTAGTCTGCCGGTCCCACTCCACAATCCCCATTCAGGCCTTTTTCCTGGTGATAAACTGTTCAGGGCCAGCTGTGGCCATTTTGCACTGCCGTTTGATTTTAAGTGGAAACTGTCACTTTAAATTTCTATGAGATCTGTGCACATGCGTAGTAGAACTCTCCAGGGGTGGGGGTGGGGTGTCTACTCACTCCAGCACCCCATCTAGTCACCAGAATGGAGGTGCACAGACAGCAAGAGACCAATGAAGATACAAAAACAAAAACAAAATGTCCACAGCTTTATCTCCACTGTTCAGTCAGGCATCTGTGGCTGCTCTGATCCTTCCCACACTTGGTCTCACCCAAGATGTCTGCTCCGGGAGCAGGTGAGGGTCTTGAATTAGAATACAATGGATTTCTTGCTTCTGCTACCAATTCCCCTAGCTGTAAGCCTTCCAACCTTCTATATATATTCCTTTATATGTGGTTCAGAGTTCTGGCACCATCCCTGACCCTGCTTGGCCCTGTATTCTGTGTTGTTGCTGATGGAGCTCCTCACTGCGCTTCTACCCGATCTGCCATCTTGTTTGTTCTCAGTTTAGCTATATCTTCATGCCTAAATTCTAAATCGTTCTGAACGTAAGATGACGGTCATGTTGTTGTTATTATTGTTAAGTGACATCGATGTAGTTCCAACCCATAGCAACCCTGTATAGGGTTTCTGAGGAGCGGCTGGTGAGCTTGAACCACTGACCTTACGGTTCAAACCAACTTTGCAGTCCAGCACATTAACCCACAGTGCTGCATCAGGATTCCAAGGTGAAGGCCATGTTACATTGAAAAAGCATTTGGGAAATGACAGAAAATCTGAAAAGCACTAATACTGAAAGTATAACAAAAGAAATCAAATGATGATGTTGATGTGATGGAATTATTTCTCAAAACAAAAGAAAAAAAATAAGTTAAGATCAAACCAATTGTACTGTTAATCTTGACTCTATATTAACAAGTTTTGATTGCTTACAAAAGAGTTGAAATGAAAAAAGTGTTTTAGAATTTGGGGAAGAAAACTGTGCACAACATCCCCAGTAACATGAAATTGCTATGGTCATTTTGGGTACACCAGCTACTCAGGGTCGGTGTTGCGAGAACTTCCCCGGGTCTGAAATTCGTCTTGTGAGACAACAGGAATAGCTTAAATGAAAAACTATTAGAGGATATTCTTTTAATTAGGTGTACAGAAAACAAAACAAAACAAAAACCTGCCATCAAGTTTATTGCAATTATGTTTTTTTAATGAACTGTATCATTGTATATGAATTCAATCTATTTTTGTAATGTTTATTTTACACAATGTTGCAATGATTCTTCAGCTTAAAACTGGGGTGAACATTAAAGTATTAAATATCTTATTACATTTGTCTTTATGTGTTCATGCATCAGATATGATGGAGTATTTTGTATTTCTAGTATTTCATGAGACATTTCTGTGACCATCAGGAGCTCTGGTAGCACTGTGAGGCTTTGGGCTGCTAACGACAAGGTTGGTAGTCCAAACCCACTAGTCGCTCTGGGGGTGAAAGATGAGGTTGTCTGCTCCCATAAAGATTTATTGTCTTATAAACTCTAGACATGGTCACTGAGTTGTAATAGACTCGAAAGCAGTGATTTATTAAGTATTAATAGTGAAAGGAGCTCTGGTAGCGTAGTGGTTACGAATCGGGCTGCGAACCTTAAGGTCAGCGGTTCGAAACTACCAGCTGCTCCGCGGGAGAAAGATGAGGCTTTCTACTCCCGTAAAGATTTACACCCTCGGAAACCCTGTACAGGGTCGCTATGGGTCGGAACCGACTCGATGGCACAACAACAACAACAACAATAGTGAAATATCTTCTACATCAACGTTAAGTTTGTTTTCAGTTTATATTTATAACATTGAGAATTTCCTTCTAAAATGTATTCTGTATTTCAATTTAATATTTATACAGTATGTTAGGAATCTTTTATCACAATACTATTTTTAAAGTGATTCAGTGCTATAATTATTAAAAAACAGAACTAAAACATATTTATCATTGCATTTTTGTTTGTATTGAACTGTTTGTTGTTGTTGTTGTTGAGTGCCATCGAGTTGATTCCAACCAATAGCGACCCTGTATAGGGTTTCCAAGGAGCAGCTGGTCAGTTTAAACTGCCGATCTTGCAGTTCAAACAGCTTTGCAGTCTGACGCATTAACCCACAGCACCACACCAGGACTCCTTCAACTGTTTAGAGGCAATAATTAAAATTGGAACATGTCAGTTTAGATACATTCTATTAATAAAACTTTAATTATTAATGAATGTGTTGTTGTTTTTAAGTGCCATCAAGTTAGTTCTAACTCAGAGCAACCCTGTATAGGGTTTCTAAGAAGCCACTGGTGGATTTGAACTCCCTACCTTGTAGCTTGAAATCGAGCGCTTATCCTACAATGTCATACCAGGAGTCCAATGATTGTATAGAATGTTTAATATTACTATTTTCAAAACTAATTACAAAATCTTGAGATGAATAAAGTTTGAGTCAACATAAAACTGTAATTATTATTTTCAGGATAAGGAACATACTTAGTAGCCATATTTCTTAAGATGAAATTGCTCCAGGTTTCCAGGCACAGCAATTGGTCGCTATTCACCTAGAACAACAGAGGAAAGAAAGTCAGGAACTAGAATCGGAAGAGGATGTGGACTGGATAGCTAATTGCCTCCAAGAGCAACTGCCTCTTTTGCCATGAAAACAGAAGAGCTAGAATAGTGTCCAGAACTGATTCAATATCACTTAACAACAAAAACCACTACTGAACATTTTCGATCAAAAACTCCATAGAAGAATCTTGATCAAAAAGGGAAAATGCAGAACAAGATTTCAATTCTCACAGAATCAAAGCTTTCAGGGGGCATGGAGCGTAGATAAACACCTGAAACTATTTCCCTGAGACAACCTTTTAAACGTTAAACCAAAAATATTCAATGAATAAACAAATTGTGGTACATACACATAATGGAATATTATGCTACCTTGAAGAATAACAAGGAAGCGGCAAGCCACCGCCATGGATGAACCTTGAAGACATTATGTTGAGTGAAATTAGTCAGTCACAAAAAGAGAAATACTGCATAGGATCACTACTGTAAAAGGCTAAGAAAAAGAATCCATACTAAAGGGGGTAAGGGGAACTCTTTGTTGATCGCTGGTAAGTTGGAGGTGGGTGAGGGGAGGGAAGGGAAGGTGGAGCACAGGGCAGGGATTAGACACAGGAAAGTTTGGGTGCTGGGGAGGGGGGGCAATATATAAGAAGGGAGAGGGAAATGGAAATACAAAGCAGATGGGAGAACAATTAGGCATGTTTGAATGGGCTAAGTGGGACAGAGGTAAAGAATGATGTATCATAACCTTGGAACTACAGAGCTCTGGGATACAGAGATTGAGACATGGTTGGAATAGGGAAAAGGGGGGAATAATGTTAAGATGATTGGCTGTCTTTTGAATTTTGGTATTCCTTGCATTATAATATAAAATAGACACTGGAGGAGGAGAGAAAGGAATAGTCAGAAACAACACCATAGAAAGCTTGTAAGTCTGTCTTCTACCTATAACTGATTGGAATACCTAAAAGGGGGCTACAACGTGCCCAGTGAAGGAGGCTTCCTGCAGAGCCTCTGCAATACATAAGACTATAGGTAGAAGCCTGAACCACATCCAGATCTCCAGAGATGAGAAATTTCCACTTGAAAGGACGAGCAGACCAGCCTGGAATGGCTAGAAGAATAGAAAATACTTCTTGAAAGAAAGACCTACAGGAAAAATACAAAACAATAGAGGCAGACAGACTGTTACTACAAGAACAAACAAGTTGCTTGCCCAGGAAACATCAAGGCAAATGGCCGGGTCCCCTCAGTGCAAACTCCCTTCCAAGACTAAGACTCAATGGGAATATACACTCTGATTGGTGACCATGCTCGTCACCGATAAGTGGAAATGAGGGAAAAACAGCAATGAAGTGGCGAGCTAAGCCCTACAATGTGGAGAGTGAAGTGTTCAGCTGATAAAATGAGAGGGCATATGCACAAGAACACCCACACTTGCAGATAATACCCACTTGACCTGGCTTCAATGACTGGATGATCAGAGCTCAACCAGAAGAAGAAAGAAGAGGGAAAAAGGAATAATCTGATGCAATTTGATGAACTTGACCTACACCTATGGAAGCAGTAGCTCAAACGAGGGAACAAATTCTTACAACAAGAATCATTCCCACCCCCTCCACACACAGAGTAGACAAGGATGGGTAACTTGGACATTGGCTACCCAAAATGGGGAGGTGGGGCTACAAATTCAAGAAGTGACTGGCTTACAAACTTTCAAGAGGGAACCTAGAGCCAGGGGGCCTCGAGGAAGGCAGAATCTCTAGGCAGTATCCAATCTGCCTATGTGGAGCTGATGAAATGAAATACAGATTGGTCTCTTGTGATACAATAGTGAATAATTGTTATCAGGACTGATTTTGAAGGTTGGAAATGTAAAAGTAGACATTTTATAGCAAGGAAGGGAGGGAATAACTTTTCAGTCTAGGAGCGGAGGTCCCTAGGACCATCAACAGAGAAGAGCCAAGAGTGGGACCCTACCCAGAGAAGCAGTGATGCCCGAGATGGAGGCAGAGACAATGACGTGGAGCGATGGAGCAGCTGGAGACCTTAGATCCAGAAAGGGAGAGCAACTGTGTGCTAAAGACTAGGGGTGGGGGTGGGGGGTAGGGATAGTGTAGGGGACAGGCTTGCAGGGTATACCCTTTTGTCGGTTGATGATGCATGGTGGGGATTGTAACCATGGCAATGAGAAGATATACGATAGAATGAATGTAAAACTAATGTTCTCCCATGTAAACTATCATATAATTCACAATAAAACACTTTAAAAAAATCCAATGAAGTCTTCTGAAAACAAACAATACTTTAGCTTAACTTGATAAAAGTTAAAAAACAAAACAAAAAAAACGGTCTTCCTTGAGCATTGGTTGGTTGGTTATATGCCGTGGAGTCGGTTCCGACTCATAGTGACCCTGCACAGGGTTTCCGAGGCTATAAAGATGAAAGTCACATCTTTCTCCGCGGAACTGCTGGACTTGAGGTTCGCAGCCCAATCATAACCACTACACTTGAGCATTATATGAGATCAAACTGATATCCTTAACTACCGGGTAGGAAACTCAGCAGAGCAGTGAGCTGATGTTAATGAGGAACAACTCACAAAAGGAAGGTGAAGGTGGCTGTATGAGAAACGCAACCAGCACAAAACTGCATGTAGAAACTGCGTATATTCTCAACAACAAGAAAAATCTAAGGGGAAACAAATTTGCAGAACATAAACTTACAATTGTTGTTATGTGGTTTGGGGTCGGTTCTGACTCACAGCTACCCAATGCGCAACAGAACGCAACACGGTCCTGCACAAATTTTAGATTGGAGAGTTCCCATCAGTTCAATCACGGTTAACAAAGTAATGCCAGAACACAAAAAAACTTAAATTTCTTGGTGAACCAAAAGGAAAAAATTAGTTTAAAGCTCTGAAGGCACCATGGAAATGATTCCCATTTTAATGATTGAGAAACTCCAAGTTTGGCAAGGCCTAACTTAATTAACACAGCTATAAAGTGTTGTTGTTGTTGTTAGGTACCATCGAGTTGGTACCGACTCATAGCGACCTTATGCACAGAACGAACAACTGCCCGATCCTGGGCCAACCTCACTACCCTTGTCATGCTTGAGTCCATCGATGCTGCCACTTGGCCAATCCATCTCCTTGGGGATCTCCCTCTTTTTCTCTGACCTCTCCACCTTACCGAACTGCAAAAACCAAACCGTCTACAAGCCCCCAATTACACGTCATTCCAAACTGCCTCCACACTGGTCTTTGTCAAGCAGTGAGTCGGAGCCACACACGACGGCTGTGAAGTGGAGCAATGCTGCCTCAGCACATGGCGGCGGTCCACCTGGACGGCTGGACGGCCTCCTAGCTGCCACAGCCGCCTAACTCACAGGGCGCTCACGACCGACAGCGCACAGGCACAGGCAGGCCAGCGAAGAAGCGGGTTTGTTAGCTAAACGCACTGGAAATAGGAAAAGAAATATGGACAAAATTGTACCCTAAGCTTAAATTGTTTCTGGGGAGGAGAGAGGGAGGGATGCAGACTCGAGGTGGTGGGAATGGCACAGTAATACGGACTCCAACTTCACCGTGGGGAGATACTCCCTCCGCAGTCTCCCCGCCCCATTCCCGGCGACAGCTGTGACGTCACTCCTCTGCGTCTCGACGTCCGCACGCAGCGTACCTGGTACAGCAGCATCTTCCGACTCCCAGGCAGGAGGCCGGGTAAGCGGGGTGGAGCCACGTCGCCGACGGCACGCACGCGCCGGAAGCAGCCGCCAGGGCTGCGCGCTGAAGTCGCGGGAACGGGGGAGGAGGAAGAGATGGGGGGCTTCCGCGGTGGCCGGCGATGAGACGCCGGTACGCGTGAGCGAGCCAACCGGAAGGAAGGCTGGGGGGGAGCGGAGAGAGAGCCGCAGGGGCGGAGGGAGGGGGGCGCGAGCGCGGCGGCGGCGGGCGAGCAGCGGCGGCGGGCGAACAGCGGGGCCCTCGGCGGCGGCGGAGGCAGAGACAGAGAAGATGGCGGACGGTGACAGCGGCAGCGAGCGCGGCGGCGGCGGTCCCGGCGGTGGTGGCGGCGGCTTCCAGCCCGCGTCCCGCGGCGGCGGCGAGCAGGAGACCCAGGAGTTGGCCTCGAAGCGCTTGGACATCCAGAACAAGCGCTTCTACCTGGACGTGAAGCAGAACGCCAAGGGCCGCTTCCTCAAGATCGCCGAGGTGGGCGCCGGGGGCTCCAAGAGCCGCCTCACGCTCTCCATGGCCGTTGCCGCCGAGTTCCGCGACTACCTTGGCGACTTCATCGAGCACTACGCGCAGCTGGGCCCCAGCAGCCCCGAGCAGATCGCCGCGGCGGCCAGCGCCGAGGACGGCGGGCCCCGGCGCGCCCTGAAGAGCGAGTTCCTGGTGCGGGAGAACCGCAAGTACTACCTGGACCTGAAGGAGAACCAGCGCGGCCGTTTCCTGCGCATCCGCCAGACCATCAACCGCATGGGCGGCGGCGGTGGCTTCGGCGGCCCGGGGCCCGGGGCTCTGCAGAGCGGCCAGACCATCGCCCTGCCCGCCCAGGGCCTCATCGAGTTCCGCGACGCGCTGGCCAAGCTCATTGACGACTACGGCGGCGACGACGATGAGCTGGCCGGGGGCCCGGGCGGCGGAGGCGGCGGGCCCGGCGGGGGCCTGGGCGGGGAGCTCCCCGAGGGCACCTCCATCACCGTGGACTCCAAGCGCTTCTTCTTCGACGTGGGCTGCAACAAGTACGGGGTGTTCCTGCGAGTGAGCGAGGTGAAGCCGTCCTACCGCAACGCCATCACAGTCCCCTTCAAGGCCTGGGGCAAGTTCGGCGGTGCCTTCTGCCGCTATGCGGAGGAGATGAAGGAAATTCAGGAGCGCCAGAGAGATAAGCTGTACGAGCGGCGCGCCGGGGGCAGCGGTGCGGGCGACGAGTCTGAGGGCGAAGAGGGGGATGAGGATTGAGAAGGCGGTTTCACCTAAGGCCTCCCGCGCCCAGCGGGAGAAAACAAAATGTAAGACTATAGTTAATTCAACGAAATCACAAGACAACAGTCACAGAAAACAGCAGTAACGTTCCAAGCGACTGACAGCAACCTGGAAAGAGGACACTTGATCTCTTCACCACAACAAAATAGTCTCAGCTTTTGTTTTGGGGTTTTTTTGGTTTTTTTTCCTCAACTTGAGGTTCCTAAACCTTCTAGGGACAACCCTGGAGGGGATGAAATCCTCACATTGTGGGCCAAGAAACACATCTGAGTTACCCAGACCCACTCACTGATGACAGTTGAATTTATGTTACACCTGTGAAATCTGGTTGAAAAAAATCTCTTACTATTAGTGTCTATTCCTTTACCTCCATTGAAATCTGCATTTTCAGTCTAAGTCTCCATGGAATCCTTGAGAAGACAGAAGCCTTTGCAGTTCCCCAGTTGTGGTACACAACTTTAATCATGGGCAGAGCAAAATAAAAATTCAAAATATCATTGGAGAATACAAAAACACATTGGAAATCTATATTTTTTTTTTAATGGTTTTGAGTGGAACCTGGAACAAGGCCCATCTCTTTTTGCGAAATTGTCTTCTGGCTGCAGATGAGTTCAATGATATCAATACTTGAACTAGAATCCATTACTAAAATAGTTTAAAAGTTGGCAAAATATTTTGAAGATAAAATATTGGAGGTTGCTGAGGTAGGCACAAGAAAAAATTGGGCACAAAGCACAAGGAAAGCTGAGTGGATTGGTTGCTGCTCACTAAAGTTCTTCCCCTGATCTCCAAATTCTGGAGGTCATTACCAAGAAATAGCTTAGGTAGGAATTAGAGCTCGATCCCTCGTGGAACAATTGAGTTACGAATAATTCAGCTGTTTTTTGGCCTCTGGTTGGCTGTATTTTAAACTTTAAAACTTGAAGATTTCTACAAGAGTTACAGTGGCTGCAAGCCTGAGCTTTAATAAAATATATTGCCTAACAGAAAAGTTGGAAATAACCAAAACTGAAGTCTTCCATTTACCTTCAGTTTAATCTGTGGATTTGCTCAAATACTGAAGAGCCTCAGGTCCAGAATTCCAGCATCATTTATTCTTAAAAAATTTTAAAGAACTTGATCCATTGTATCAGTACCTCACAATCAAAGTTGGCAAATAATGAATGAACGATTCAAAGCAGCACGCCTGATGGAAGCGGAAATCCATCTCAAAAGGGAGCTGAAATACGCGAGAATATGCTGACTATATCCTGGAAGCATTTTATGCCATCTTGAAATTTCAACAAACTAGCTTTTGCTAGTTTATTCAGCTGTCTTTCAAGAATAAAAGTTGGGGTTTTCAAGGATCGCCTCCTCTATATTTTAAATGGATTCTCACTAGGAATAATTTTTTATTAAGTTAATCCTACTCCCATCAGAAGATATTCCTAGAAATGTCATATACCTAGGTAACTTTGAATTGAATGGGATCTCATGTTCATTCCAAAGTTTTCAGGTATCATTACTTGTGGGACACCTCACCCAGGAGGCAAGTAACCCCACTTCCTTAATCTTGCTTTTTTTTTAAAAAAACTGCATGCCTGCCCTTTATTTGAGCTGCCTTTTTAATTTATTGCATACCCTTTTTATGATCTTCTTTTGGTGGTATTCAATCTATACAATCTTTATATTTATCGGGAAATAAGTAATAAATAAAAAGGTCACTTACATGCATTGTGGCTAAGGTAAAACTAATAGTGTATATAAAATTAGGCTTTTTAAAAATTAGACTGATCCAGAATATTGTCAATCTTTAAAAAAAAAAAAAAAAATGCAAGAGCCACAAACATTGGTGCCCTTTTCAGACTATTTCTCTAGTCATCATTCACAATAAACTTTTTAAACATTTTTTAAGCTTTTCTTTTTTAAAATTTTCTCCGTTGCAAAGAATGTTTCCTAAATTGTATGGGAGCAATAGTATTTTTGATGTTTTAATTACATCCCTATACTTGTACTGTATTTTGTACTACAAGGCAGCTGTTTTCAATAATGTCCTGCTGTATTTACTTACGCGTTTTGTTTTGAGTGTTTTATTTCTTTGCTGCGGAGAACAAATCCCTAAAGGAGCTGAGAAGTTAGCATTAGGTTTGCAGAAACTTTTAGTGTCAAAGTTTGAGGTAGCAATGACAATTTAGGTTGCAGCTAGTGATTGCTGTAGCTTTCTCGTTTTCAAACCATGTACAATTCCTGAATGACTCACTTGTTTTCTTGCTTCAGTGATGGTTCTTCTGCTCAGCGCAGTGAGCCAGTTCAACTTCACAAAGGTGCAGTACCTCTCCTTGTCAAGGACTTGGTTTGTTATGTTTCCTTTTTGTTTGGCTGAATTGCAGTGACTAGCCTTGCCTTTTCTATTCTGTAGAAATGACAGGGTCTTCACAATCCTTTACCAGTGGCTACTAAGCTATAATTAGCTGAATAGGAAGAATGTGGAAGTGGTCTGAGGCATATAGAGTATGTGCCAAGAACATTACCATATATGGTATCAGCTTTGGTTACCAGAGAAATTTTCTTAGTCACTAGACCATGTAACAGTAATATATCATATGTAAATCTTTAGATATCAATTTGATAGTCCTCCAAAAAAGGAGCAAAGAATGCATAAGCTATGTGTTGGAAAAAGTAATTTATATTAAAATTTTGACCTGCCTACGTAGGATTAAGTGGTAAATGTCATAGTGGTGGGTTTTTAAGTCTTAACCAATCTTGAAGGTTTGTTTCTCCTGCAGTTCATGGCCTCTCTTCCCATTGCAGGAAGGTTGCAATGGATGTGGATTAATTGTAGCCTTTCACTGATCCTCGTTCCAGTCACTAGGGACAATAGAAATCTGCAAAGCACAGAGACTGAATTTCTGGAAAGTGTTGTGTGGTTTGTTAAGTTGCTTTAACAGGCCATCCTAGAGAACTCATTCAAATATTAGCTTATTAGCAGTAACTGGTCTTTGTTAATGGTATACAGATGGGAAGTCAACCCTTTCTGTTCCTCAACTGCTGCTATGGACTGTGGTTTAGAGCATATATTTTTTAACTTTGGCAAGCATCCCAGCTAATTACATATTTGAAATACTCAAATTCCTGAGAAGTAGGAACCAAAGTTTCTTTTCACATAATTGATAGAAAAAGTACCACAGTTAATAGAGGTGAAAAGTCAAATTTTGTGAATATAAATAATCAAAAGAAAAAGATCTGTAAAAAGTTCCTACTATCCTTTCTGGTTTTTATTGTCCCTGCATATCTTTCCGCAAGTGGAAGGAACTGTGGCAGTTCTGGTCAGCAAACTTCAGTGCATCTGCTGCACAAAACAAATTGTAAATCTGTATGGTACCAAAAATCAAAGTGGAAACCAAACCAAAACCCAGGCACCCTCTGTAAAGAATTGAAGTGTGCAGGAGGTATAATTGACTGTAGCTGTGATGCAAGCACGGGGCTACTTGTCAACTTGCTGTCCATCATTATTGACTGCAAAGTAATTGAGAGGCTCCTGGGGCACGCAGCTGGTAAACCTGCTGCTTCTTGGACTCTGGGTCACTTTGCAGTAAATCGTAGGTCTTTTAACAGATTCTGACTTCCGTTTTCTCAAAACAGTTATCCTGTCTTATCTGAAAATGCAGGGTTGTGGGCAAAAGAGGCTGGTTATGATAAAGCCCTCATATTGAGTGGTCTGTAAATGGCTGCATATTTCAGGCACTATAATTGCTAAGGATGCTTTCTTAAATGTGACCTTTCCTGGCTTTACAAAGGTGTAGAATGTGGTCTACACATGGTGTTCAAAGTTGGTTGTTTTCATCTACTTTGCTCTTGAGGTAGATGAAAATGAGGAGGGGCTTGAGTGTGTAAGCCATGCACATAGTATTCTTCACTGTAAATTTTGTTTTCACTTCGAACCCAACAATGGTACTTTGTCCAGTGCACAACTGATCTCTCAGTAGATATTCATCTGAAAATAGTGTGGCCTTGATCAGTGAGGAAGGGAAGAAGAGAAGTGACTTTTTGCTTTTGTAAACATGACTCATTTGCCGAGAGTCATAATTCTGCAGCACTCTTAGTATCTAATGTGTTTGTGATAAGTCTCCTTTTTGATTGGAAAAAGGTAATGTTTTTGACCCTGTAGTTATTAATTCAATTGAGTTGTCTTCTATTTTTAGGAAGTATCAGAACTGCTCTGATGAATAAACAGTTGACTGCTTTGATGTCTAATCTCAGGTTTTAAAATGTAGTGGATTTAAAATCCCACTGTTCATTCTTAAAACAATTTTAATTTAGTATGCCCTAAAGTTACATGCATAAGGACTGTTCAGAGAGCAGACCTTTCATCTTTTTGCTCCTTTTTCACTTTGTACTTCACTTGAAAAAGTGTCAAGTGATCTTACATTGTATAGTTCCCTTTGACCCTGGCATATTTCTCAAAGATAAAGCACTTTTTGATCATGTAATACATGGAATCTTCGTGTGATGTGGATCATGGTTTCTCAGGCTCCCCTAATCTGCTTATGAATATTATTCGTGTAAAAAAGTGAAAACCTTTGCTAATGTTAGAAAGTTTGTATTATTGATCCAGAATGCATTTTGCTAGCTTCCAATGGATGGGAGAGTAAACAATGCTGCATTCACAACTCAATAATTACTTTCCCTGAGCCTTAAGGTAACTTTGTTTTTTTTTTTTGTTTTTCTGTCAACAACAGCACTGAAGTTGTAGTAAGTGAATGAGATTATCCGTTTTCAGGGTTGGTTTTAGAGTACTGTAAATCAATAGCTGTCTTCCTAAAGAGTTTATTCAATTCTCAATGAATAAACTGGTTAATAGGTATGTGGGTGAGGCTGGGGAGGGGAGGGAGATAGTTTGTAGAAAAGAAAAAAGAACCACATATACCTTAAACACCAGGCAAAAAGTGCATGTAATATGCCCAATTTGACAATACAGATAGTAAGGTGGAAATGGCAGATTATAATAACCTCATTTCCATTGTTTTTAACCTGGGGAGGGGGGGAGTCATTAATTTTCAAATGTCAGCCCCAAAAGTTTGAAGAGCTAGGCAGGCTTTTGAGTGGTTAGTTACATTAATATCCTAAACTTGGCTCTTTAGTGTCACGTTCTCCCACCTTCCATCTTGAAACCTAGTTTCATTGCCCATGGATTTAACAGACTTATTTAAGCAAATGTGATCTAATTGTCAATATAGAAGATTAAATTTGGAAAATGAAACAAAATTGTGTGATACAGACTTCTTGCTTTGGTGGTGGTGGCTGTGTGCCCTGGAGTAGATTCTGACTCAGAGTGACCCTGTACAGAGTTTCTGAAGCTGTAAATCTTTACGGGAGCAGAATGCCTCCTCTTTCTCCTGCGGAACAGCTGGTAGTTTCTAACTGCTGACCTTGTGGTTTGTAGCCTGGATGGTAACCACTACACTACCAGAACTCCTTGATTTAGTGATCACTAAATGCTATCTACCCGTGATCCAAGAAAGACCTTTATGAATGCACATCACTGTTACCACCTTTAGCTACAATCTGTTAACTTTCAAATGAAATTTGGATTCCTATCTATCAATTAGAGCCATGGTAAAACAACAGCAAAGGCCACGATACTGGTAGTTTCTCCGCACAGTAGGGAGGGGAAGGCAGAGCAGTGAAATGGGGAAGCGAAAACATTCATTTTTTTTTATAACTAGCCATCTAATGAGAGAGTATGACTAAGGAACATGATTTGGGTCTAGATGCAAATTTCATTTTTCCTGTTATGTTTAATGTCCATTGACATGAATAAGAGGGCTGATTGTATCTATGTAGTGTGGTTAAATGTGGGCCCAGAATATTGGAAAGAAAGGAGACCAGTGTCCACTAGTATATCACAGAAGGTATGAGTTTGTCCCTTTTTCCCCCTAATTTCAATAACTCTTCAAGACTAACTCAAGAAAATGGATTTAGATTTATTTCTTAAAGGCAGGCTGTTTTGTCCTTATTTTTTCCCTGTGTTGAAAGGTAAAGCTGATTTTAAATATCTTTATAGTTGGAAATAGAATGGCAAGTAGTTTATTTCTTTTTTAAATCTCCTTTTCAGAAACTTGTAACAGCAGAGAATCCAAGAAAAGTGAAAACCAGGGTTTTATCACTAAGCACATTGGTGGTATAGGACCTCGGGGGTTTAACTTGGATATAAATCCTTCTAGCCACATGCCACCCCTGTAGATAAAAGCTCTCTGGATTTTTAGGAGTTAGTAGACTGGTCAAAAAGTCAGTACAAGGTGTATTACAGTAGCAGGCAAGTATATTTGTGTTGTGTTTGTTTGTTTTTTTTAACACTTTACCGACATTTGAATAATAACAGATTATCAGTGTATTTGGGCTTTTCTAAAGTTTAGAATTAGTATAGTAGTAGGGATTTATTCTTTCTTTTGGACTTTTCTGATGTCTTTTAAGCTCATGTTCTGAAAACCCGTCTTTGGATATATTTCCAGATAACACGCTCTTCATTCTGTAGGAATGTCCACTACTGTGTTAGTAACTTCATTGGAATGAGTCCTCTCCCATGCTAGGACTGATGTTTTGCCAAGATGGAATTTACAAAAGTAATCTGAATGAACTGAAACCAGATCTTGATAGCAGGAGACAGCTTCCTCATCTAGATAGTTTAGGTTGGAAATAACTTTAAAGGGTTTTCTTTTTTTTTTTGGGTGGGGGGGGGTCTTTGATCTATGTGTACATATTTACATGCTTGTGCGTTGTAAACAAATTGTGTATTCATGTGTATGAATTTGTAGAATTTGTTTCTTCAAGAGAAGCAATACCTTTAATTTTGTAAGGTCCCCTCCACCAGTAACCCTATAAATGTTTGTAAATAGAACACTAAAATTTGTAGTGATCAATTTGGGAATATCTGCTGAGAGACCAAAAAGTTCATTTTTTTAAGTACCTTGGTTAAAGAGTAAAGATTGTTCCTCTTGCTTATTTTTTAAAAGAAGAATGCACTTTAACAAACAGCCAAGTGGGCAATTCAAACAAATAAGTGCAGTACCCATTTAGAATCATTTCTTGGAAACCGTTCAAAAGCAGAGTCCAGACGGGTTGTTTATCTCACTGCCTGTAGGTTGAAGCTCAAATACTGATCAGTTTTGAGACAAGCAGGACTGCTTCAAAACAATGTGAATACAGCCAGAAGCTTCAGACTGTAAAGTGGCGGGTCCCGTATTTACCACTAACATGCAAAATTGACAGAAAAAGTCATGAAAAAAAAGTTGAAGAACCCTTCCTGCTGGTGTGCACTCCTTATAATAGCAGACTTTTGCAAATGGAGTTTTACAGTCTATATTTAAAAAATTGTATGTTTGTAACAAATAAAGTATGCGGAAAAGTGAATGACAATTTTGTGCTTATGTCTCTGATTTTAGGAATGACATGGAGGTGGGGTGGGTATGACACCATCTGGGGCTCATAAATGAGTGTGGAAATGGAGTGAACATCATTGCGTGTTTTATTGGAACACCAGCCAGCTCTAGAACCTCTTGATTCACAGAACCCATTTCTAGTAGTAAATCTTAAGTAATTGAAAGCTGCACACTTCTTCCATGTTTGGTTTATGATCCCAGAAACCACTTGTTGCTTCCCCTAATTTTCCCTGGTTTGGTTTTAGTTAAGTGCTCTTGAGTCAGTTGTGACTTAGTGACCCTGTGTAGGGTTTCTGAGAAGTGGTTGGTGGGTTTGCACTGCTGACCTTGCAGTTAGCAGCCTAGTGCTTATCCTTCAATGCCATACCAGGTGCCTGCCATTTTCGATAGCTCTAAAGGAACTGCTATTTCAGATGTTCAACATCCAAGTTTATTAATATAACTGCTAAGGTAAATTGTTCAGTGTCACCGAGTCAGTTGCAACCCCTGTGTAGGGTTTCCCAGGAGCACCTGGTGCTTGAACCACCACCAACCTTGCAGTTAAAACCTTTGCAGTCCAGCATATTAACCCACAGCACCACCCCAGGTAAATTAGACTGTGGCAGTTGACAGGCATATTGGGCCCATTCTTAAGAACTGAGGACTCCACAGAGCTTTACCTTTCTGGGCTATACTGATAGAGGAATTAAAGCATTTTTAAAATACAAAAAGCACACACCCCTATTTTGTCAGTTGACTTATCTGTCAGCAGTGACATGTCATTTGGCTTCTGGAAAACTTTACTGTAGACTCATTCACTTTCAGGATGAAAGTGAAAAACACAAATTGGCATCCTGAAAACATCTTGGCCCCTTCTGGTTTCTGGACCAACCCTTTGAGAACCAATGAAATAGACGTGTGTAATTTCTGCCTTTCTGAAAAAGATGAATTTAGAGAAGATGATAAGAGTTTAATAACCTTTTAGGTCTCCACCATGTTTTATTAAAGGATCTTGCCATGAAATAATTACTTCCACCCGGCCTCCATACCACCCCATATAAACACCCTTAATTTCCCTGTGATTGTCAACCTCTGACAGATTGTCATTCCCCTTTGATTCTCAACTCTCCATCCTTGACCAACAGAAACAGCATCTTAAGAAGGGCCTAGACATAGAGACTGTTTTGCTTTTGTAATTTCCCCCAGCGGATTCCATGTATAGTCACAGAGGAAATAGAGTGGCCTTGAGATGGGGTACAAAGCAAATGGTGAAGAAATGAA
The DNA here is from genome assembly GCF_000296735.1 of Chrysochloris asiatica. Taxonomy (NCBI): domain Eukaryota; kingdom Metazoa; phylum Chordata; class Mammalia; order Afrosoricida; family Chrysochloridae; genus Chrysochloris; species Chrysochloris asiatica. The sequence continues at coordinate 2,125,040 of NW_006408524.1, read as the reverse complement.
CACTTTGGCCACAGGAAAACAAAACAGTATAGCATAGTCTTCATTGAGTATACTGTTTTTCCTCACATAACTTCTGTGCCTAAGCTATCTAGCCACCCCACTGCCTTTGAATCCATTCCAACTTAACCTACAGGCCCTATAAGGTTTCACAGACTCAGTTGGAGTCTGTTGGAGGTCTTCCTCTTTTTTTGTTGACCCTCCACTTTATCAAGCCTGATGTCCTCCAGGGACTGGTTGCTCCTGGTAATGTGTGAAGTATGAGACACCAAGTCTTACCATCCTAACTTCTAAGGAGTTGTACTTCTTCCAACACATATGTGTTTGTTCTTTCTGCAGTCCATGGTACTTTCAGTATTCTCCAGCACCGGAACTCAAATGCATCAATTCTTCTATGGTCTGTCTTCCTTACTAATTGCATATGTTGTTGAGTGTCGTTGAGTTGATTCCAACCCATAGCGACCCTGTATAGGGTTTCCAAGGAGCAGCTGGTGAATTTGTACAGCCGACCTTGCAGTTCAAGGGGTTTGCAGTCTGGAGCATTAACCCACAGCGCCACACCAGGAGTCCTATGAGGCTATTGAAAATAGAATAGCTTGAATGAGCCACGTCTTAGTTCTCAAACTGACAACTTTGCTCTTGAACACTTTAAACAGTTCTTTTGTAGCAGATTTGCCTAATGCAATACATTTGATTTCTTGACTGCTGCTTCCATGAGTGTTGATAGTGGATCCAGGCAAAATGAAGTCTTTGACAACTTCAACCTTTTCTCCATTTAACATGATGTTATTTATTAGTCCCATTGTGAGGGGCTTTGTTTTCTTTATATTGAGGTACAATCCATATTGAAGGTTGTAGTCGTTGATATTCATCAGTATTTAAAATCCTCTTTAAAGCAAGCAGGGTCGTGTCAACTGCATATTGATAATGAGTCTTCCTCCAGCCCTGATGCCGTTCTTCTCTGTATACACCAGCTTCCCTAATTGTTTGCTCAGCAGACAAACTGACAAAGTGTCTGTTGGTGGTGATTGCTACCCATGTGATTCCAGCTCTGGGACCCCATGTGTGTACATTAGAACTCCAAAGCATTTTCTAGGCTGTGCCCTGGAGTAAGCAATTCTCCAGGCCTGTCTTCCAAGGTGCTTTTGAGGGGATTTGAACTGCCAGTCTTTAAGCTAGTTGTTGTTGAGTGCTATTGAGTTGGTGCCAACTCATGGCGACCCTGTATAGGGTTCCCAAGACATTTAAGTTTTTTGTGGAAGCAGAAAGCCTATTTCTCCAACGAAGTGGCTGGTGGACTCGAACCCTGGACCTTCTGGTCTGCAGTCCAGGGTTTATTGTATGGAGCCATCTAGGTGGCTAGTAGTCAAGCAGTTAATCATTTGAGTCACCCAGGTACTCCCGAGCATGTAGCAGAGATCCAATGATTACATGATTTAATGCACTTACAGATGACAAGGAATTTACAAATGACTTCTTGTTGTTAAATGCCATCCAGTCAGTTCTGATCCATACCGACCCAGTATAGGATTTCTGAGGCTGTAAATCTTTACAGGAGCAGAAAGCCTCATCTTTCTCCTGCGGAGCCGCTGATGAGCTCAGACCACAGACTTTTTGGTTCGAAAGTCTGGTGTTGACCCTACAGAGCCACCACACTCCTACAGACTCATTATTTCAAAGGTTTTGCCAGTGACCACTAGGTGACTCGTATTTCCCCACGGCCCGATGGCTGTTCTGAGAAGACACAGGTCCTTTCGGATTGTCCTGTGTTGCAGATTCTTACCCTTTACCACAGTATCACATTCGTCTGTGGGTTTATGGCAGCCAGGGAGAGAAGCTAGCTCATAACCGCTGAAACAGCAACACTACGAAAGGGCAACCTCAACTCTAGAGGTGTTGGCCCTAACATGGCTCTTCAAGAAGCTGTATCCTGGCTGCATCTGTTTATTAAACTTGTGTAATAACAGGCTTCATATCAAACTTAAAAAAAAAAAAAACTCAAACCATGCACAGAGTTAATGGCAAACCGGACTGAACCTCACATGATTTTTTTTGGTTTCTCAGTGCATATAATAGGTTTACACTATACTATAGTCTACTAAGTATGTAATTGTTATGTGCCGTGGTTCTGACTCATAGTTACCCTGCACTGGGTTTCCGAGGCTGTAAATCTTTATGGGACCAGAAAGCCTCATCGTTTTCCCGCGGAACAGCTGGTAGTTTCAAACTGCTGACCCTGAGGTTAGCAGCCCGATTCGTAACCACTGCGTGTAATAGCATTATGAAAAATGTGTACACGGTAACAAAGTGTAACACAGAGACACAGAGTGAGCACTGGTTGGAAACGTGGTGCCTATAGGCTTGTTCCACACAGGGTTGCCACAAATCGTCAATATCTGCCAAGCTCAATAAATGAGGTATGCCTGTACTAGAGAGGGTTTTAGGAAGAATTTGGAAGAATTATTAAGCAGAGGTATATTTAGAATTCTGGTTTGTGTGACCCCAATTTCCTGGAGAGCAGGAAGGATTGCAGCTCAAATTTGCCAGACATAACCCTCCTTGGTAGGGTGTTGTTGTTATGATGTTGTTATTGTTGTTGTTAATTGTCTTTGAGTCAGTTACAACTCATAGCAAACCTATGCGCAACAAAATTAAACACTGCCCAATCCTGTGCTATACTCAAAATTGTTTCTATGCTTGAACCCACTGCTGCTGCCAAATGTGCCAGTCCATCTCACTGTGGGTCTTCCTCTTTTCTGCTGACCCTCCAGTCTACCAAGCATGATGTCCTTCTCCAGGGACTAGTCCCTCCTGTTAGCATGTCAAAAGTATAAGAGACAAAGTCTTGCCATTTAGGCTGCTAAGGAGCATTCTGACTATACTTCTTCCAGCACCGATTTGTTTCTTCTTCTGGAAGTCTGCGGTAATTTCAATATTCTCCTCCAACACCATAACTCAAATGCATCAATTCTTCTACGGTCTTCTTTATTCACTGTCCAGCTTTCACAAGCATACGAGTCTATTGAAAATAGTATAGCTTGGGTCCGGTGCACATTAGTCCTCAAACTGACATCTTTGTTCTTAAATATGTTAAAGAGATCTTATGAAGAGTTGCCTAATGAAATATGTCATTTGATTTCTTGACTACGGTTTCCATGAGTGTTGATAGTAGATCCAAGCCAAATGAAGTCTTTGACAACTTTAATCTTTTCTCCATTTATCATGATGTTATTTATTGGTCCAGTGGTGAGGATTTTTATTTTATTTACATTAAGGTTCAATCCATACTAAAGGTCTTTGACCTTCATCAGTCTATATTTTAAGTCCTCTGCACTTTCAGCAAGCAAGGTTGTATCATCTACATATCACAGGTTGTTAATGTCCTCCAATCCTGATGCTATACTGTTTCCCATATAATCCAGCTTCTCTGATTATTTGCTCAGCATATAGACTGAATAAGTATGGTGAAAGAATACAACCCTGATGCACACCTTTCCTGATTTTAAACCTTTCAGTATCCCCTTGCTCTGTTTGAATGATTGTCTGGTCTACATACAGATTCCTCATGAACACAAATGAAATGTGCTAAAATACCCATTATTTGCAAAGTTATCCATCACTTGTCATGATCTACACAGTCAAAAGCTTTGCATAGTCAATAGAGCACAGGTAAACATCTGTCTGGTGTTCTCTGCTTTCAGTCAAGATCCATCTAACATCAACAATGATATCCCTTGTTCCACATCTCATTTGAATCCAGTTTGAGTTTCTGGCCGTTCCTTGTCAATGTACTATTGCAGCCATTTAAAAATTATCTTTCACAAAAATTATACTTGTAATATTTATTAATGATATTGTTCAATAATTTCCACATTCCATTTTGTCACCTCTCTTTGGAGCAGGCACAAATATAGATTTCTTCCCATCAGTTGGCCAAGTAGCTGTCTTCCAAATTTCTTGGCAGCGATGAGTGAGTGCCTCCAGTGCTGCATCAGTTTGTTGAAAGATTTCCATTTCCATTCCACCAATTCTCAGAGCTTTGTTTTTGCCAATGTCTTCAGTGAGCCTTGAACTTCTTCCTTCAGCACCATTGCCTGTTGATCATATACTACTTCTTAAAATGGCTGAACATCGACCATTTTCTTTTGGTACAGTGACTCTGTGTATTCCTTCCATCTTTTATTCATGCATTTTGCATCATTCAATATTTTGCCCATGTAATACATCAATATTTCAAGTCAAAGCTTGAATTTTTTCTTCAATTCTTCGTAGGATACCTCTGTGCAACCCCAAATCCTGAAAAATTACTTACCTAGACCACAGGGCTACATAGTGAATATCTGGACATAGAAGAAAGATGGGAAATTAGCTCCAAATCCTTGCTGTTGTTTCCATTTTCCTCATTAGTCATCATATAGTTAGAGATCTGGAAGGGATGCAGAACTAGCCTCTGGAGGAATGAACTAGGTTCATGCAACTACTAGTTAGTATTGCTGGGATTTGACCAGATCAAGTGAATGTTCCCTCTCCTTGTCCACGCTTATCTCAAGAGAGATAAAGAAGAGGTTCCTAATGGGTTTGGAGCAAATCATTCTCCCTGGCTAATGACTAGACCTCCATCCAAGCAACAGTCTGATTTTTAACATCATTACGGACCTAAATCTTTGCTCCTTACAAGAGACAACACCATTAAAATGATCAAAAACAAAGAGAATATTCCTCATGGAAGATAAATTTTCTGTTTGACCTACATGGTACTTTATGTATACTTCTCAGTGGGTCCAGTTAAGGTCACCAAACTAGTCAATGGCAAGAATGAACACACATCTAACCAAGTTTTCTTATCTGCTGCATAGAAAACACAAACTTCTCCTTATTCATATGCTATGAACCAGAGATGACACATTACAAATACATAGGCATTCAACAAAGTTCAGTAGAACCTATAGATTGCTACTGCAGAAAGATGTAGAAACTGCTGGACACATCCATCAAGGTTTTCAAGATATGATACAAAATCAAAATAGCTCCCCAAAGTGAAAAAATAAACCTTGGCTTGGTGTAATGTATATTGTGAATATGTATTTGCTGTTGTTAGGTACTACTGAGTCAGTTCTGACCTATATCTACCCTACGTACAACAGAACAAAATACCGCCCAGACCTGTACCATCCTCAAAATTGCTGTTGCCACTGTGCCAATCCATGTTGTTAGGGGTCTCCCTCTTTTTCACTGACCTTCCACTTTACCAAGCATGATACCTTTCTCCAGGGGCTGGTCACTCCTGATAGTATGTCCAAAGTATGTGAAATGAAGTCTGGTCATCTTGGCTTCTAAGAACATTCTGATTGTACTTCTTCCAGCACAGATTTATTCAATCTTCTGGCAGCCCATGGTACCTTTAATTTTTTCTCCAATACCATAATTCAAATGTATCAATTTTTCTACAGCCTTGCTTATTCATCGTCCAACTTTCACATGCATATGATGTTATTGAAAATATCATGGTTTGGGTAAGGTGCATTTTAGTCCTCAAATTGACAGCTTTGCTCATGAACATACTAAAGAAGTCTTGTGCAGCAGATAGGCCTAATTTAAAAAACGCCATTTTATTTCTTGACTGCTGCTTCCATGAGTGTTCATGGCGGATCCAAACAAAATGAAGTCTTTAACAACTTTGATCTTTTCTCATTTATCATGATGTTATTTACTGGTCCAGTGGTGAGGATTTTTGTTTGCTTTACACTGAGGGGCAGCCCATACAGAAAACTAAATGACATATTCATTAGGCAAATCTGCTGCCTGTGTTCAAAAGCAAAGATGTCAGTCAGCTTGAGGACTAAAATGCACCTGACTCAAGCCATGGTATTTTCAATAGCCTCATATGCACGTGAAAGTTGGTCTTTGATCTTCATCAGTAAGTATTTTAAGCCCTCTTCACTTTCAGCAAGCAAGGTTATATCAGCTACAGATTGCAGATTGTTAATTCGTTTTCCTCCAATCCTGATGCCACGTTCTTCTTCATATAATTCAACTTCTCGGATTATTTGCTCTGATTAAATAAGTATGGTGAAAGAACATCACCCTGGTGCACACCTTTCCTGATTTTAAACACTCGGTATTCCCTTGTTCTGTTCGAATGACTGTTTCTTGGTCTATGTACAAGTTCCTCATGAGCACAATTAAGTGTTCCAGGATACTCATTCTCCACAATGTTGTCCTTAGCTTGTCATGATGCACACAGCCAAAAGCCTTTGCATAGTGAACAAAGCACAAGTAAACATCTTTTTGGTATTCTCTGTTTTCATCCTAGATCCATCTGACTTCAGCAATGATAATCCCTTGTTCCAAGTCCTCATCTGAATCTGGCTTGAATTTCTGGTAGTTTCCTGTCAATGTACTGTGGCAGCTGTTTTTACATTCTCTTTAGCAAACGTTTTACTTGTATGTGATATTAATGATATTGTCCAGTGATTTCTGTATTCTATTGGGCCACCTCTCTTTGGAATAGGCACAAATATGGATTTCTTCTAATCAGTTGGCCAGGTAACTGTCTTCCAAGTTTCTAGGCATAGATGAGTGAGTGCCTCCAGTGCTGCATCAGTTTGTTGACAAATTTCAGTTTGTATTCCATCAGTTCCCAGAATCTTGTTCTTTGTCAATGCCTTAGTGCATCTTGGACTCCTTCCTTCAATACCATTGGCTCTTGGTCATACGCTACCTCTTTAAATGGTTGAACATTGTCCATTTCTTTTTGGAACTGTGACTCTATGTACTCCGTCCATCTTCTTTTGATGGTTTCTGCATCATTCAATATTTTGCCCAAAAAATCCTTCAGTTGAGGCTTAATTTTTTACCTCAGTTCTTTCAGCTTGAGAAATGCTGAGTGTATTCTTCCCTTTTGGTTTTCTTTGCACGTTTTGTTGTAATATTTTACTTAATTTTCTCAAGCTGTCCTTTGAAATGTTCTGTTCAGCTCCTTCTCCTCATCATTTCTTCCATTTGCTTTATCATCTGTATGCTGGAGAGTAAATTTCAGACTCTCTTCTGACATCCAGTTTGGTCTTTTCTTTCCTTCTTGTCTTCTTCATGACCTTTTGTTGTCTTCCTGTATGATGCACTTCATGTCATCCCACAATTCTTCTGTTCTTCAGTCATTAGTGTCTAAGGCATCAAATCTGTTCTTGAGATGGTCTCTAAATTCAAGTGGAATATGTTCAAGGTCATTTTTAGGCTCTTGTGGACTTGTCTTCATTTTCTTCAGCTTCAGTATGAACTTGCATATGAACAATTGTGGTCTGTTCCTCAGTTATCCTCTGGCCTCATTTTAGCTGATGATATGGAGCGTTTCCACTATCTTTTCTCAAAAAAAGTAATACATTTGATTTCTGTATATTCCATCTGGTGAAACCCATGTGTATAATTGTCACTGGACCACAAGGTCAGTTTGAACCACAAGGTCAGCTGTTCAAACTCACCAGGTGCTCATTGGAAACCCTATACTGGGTCCCCATGAGTCAGACCCAATTCAACAGGACTTAGCAACATGTTGCTTGAAAAAGGTAATTGCTTACTACGAGAACAAGCAAGTTGCTCGCCCAGGAGACATGAAGGAAAGTGGTCGGATCCCCTCAGTGCAAACTCCCTTCCAAGACTAAACTCAATGGGAATACACGAGCAGACATGCGCTCTGATTGGTGACCATGTTCATCACCGATAAGGGAAAGTAAGGGAAAAGCTGCAAGCTAAGCTCTACAACGTTCAATAGACTCCTATGAACCCAGGTGGAGACCTTGTGGGCCAGCAGTGTGGCAAGACCTGGGGACTCCTGGGCCCAGAGTCAGTGACATAGCCACAGAGGATTAGAGTGGAGAGTGAAACATCCAGCTGATAAGAACTGAGGGCATATGCACGAGAACATCCACACTTGCAGATAATACCCACTTGACCTGGCTTCAATGACTGGATGATCAGAGCTCAACTAGAAGAAGAAAGAAGAGGAAAAAAAAGAGTAATCTGATACAATCTGATGAACTTGACCTACACCTATGGATGCAGTAGCTGAAAAGAAGGAACAAATCTTTACAGCAAGGATCATTCCCACCCCCTCCATACAAAGAGTAGACAGGGATGGGCAACTTGGACATTGGCTACCCAAAATGGGGGAGGAGAGCTACAAAGGCAAGAAGTGACTGGCTTACAAGCTTTCAAGAGGGAGCCTAGATCCAGAGGGCATGGAGGAAGGTAGAATCTCCCAAGTAGTATCCAATCTGTCTGGGCGGGGCTGATGAAAGGAGATGGGGATAGGTCTTTTGTGATACAATAGTGAGTAATTGTTATCAGGACTGATTGTGAGGGTTGGCTATGTAAAGGTAGACGCTTTGTAACAAAAGGAGGACAGTGATTGATGTTGTAGTCCATGAGCGGAGGTCCCTGGTACCATCAAGGGAGAAAAGTGGAGTGCGGGACCCTACCCAGAGAAGCAGTGATACCAGAGATGGAGGCAGAGACGATGACCTGGAAAGCTGGAGCAGCTGGGGACTTTAGACCCAGAGGGGTAGAGGGGCTGTATGCTGATGGCCGGGGGCAGGCTTGCAAGGTATACCCTGTGGTTGGTTGACGATGCATGGAGGGGATTGTAGCCATGGCACTGAAATGATATATGATAGGATGAATATAAAGCTAATGTTCTCCCATGTAAAATATCACATAATTCACAATAAAACATGAAAAAAAAAGGACTTGCAATGAAGAAGTCATTGGTCTTGCAAAATTCTATCATGTGATCTCCAGCATCATTTGATCACTGAGGTCATATTTTACAACTCAAAATATCATCTGTTTCTCAACCTGGCAATATTAAAGCTTACCTTTGATTTCACTGGTTGGCATAGACAAGTGAGCACCTCCAGTGCTGCATCAGTTTGTTGAAACATTTCAATTTGTGTTCGGTCAATTCCTGAAGCCTTGTATTTCATCAATGACTTCATTGCTGTTTGCACTTTTTCCTTCTTGAGCATACACCTCTTGAAATGACTGAACATTTAACAAGTCTTTTTGGTACAATAACTGTCTAATCATTCCATCTTCTTTTGCTGTTCCCTGCATCATTCAATATTTTACCCATAGTATTTCTTCAGTATTACAACCCGAGGCTTGAGGTTTTTTCTTCAGTTCTTTCAGCTTGAGAAATGTTGAGTGTGTCCTTTCTTTTTTGTTTTCTAACTCCAGGTCATGAACATATGGATGGATAGACAAAATGTGATATGTGCACACAGTAGAATATTACTCAGCATAAAGAGAAATGAGTCCTGATATGCTCTAAAGTGAAATAGCTCTTTAATAGTCATAATAAAGGGAGTTATGGTATGATTCCACTTACATGGAGAATCTGCAAGAGGCAAGAAAACAGGGCAATTTATTAGTAGCTTTAATTTATCCCACCTGAATTTGGAGATCATCTGAAGAACAGATTTGATGCATTAAACACTAAAGACCAAAGACCAGAGAGTTGTGGGATGACATCAAGATCATCATACATGAAGAGAGCAAAAAGTCATTAAGAAGACAAGAAAGAAGGAAAAGGTCAAAATGAGAGGAGACTCTGAAACATGCTCTCCAGC
>NW_006408524.1:2111715-2113678 GCF_000296735.1 Chrysochloris asiatica | reverse complement strand
TGTTTCATTCTGCTGTGCATGGGGTCGCTATGAGTCGGTTCCGACTCGATGGCACCTGACAACAACAACCAGAAGTTGAAGGAAGAGTAAAGGGAGAGTTTTTCCTTAGAGGATACTGAGTTTCTGTTAAAGATGATGCAAAAATGTGGAAACAAATATTAGGAATGGTTTCACAACATGGTAAAATAATAATGTCACTAAATTGCACACTTAATAAATGTTGAAGTGGCAAAAGCAAAACAAGACAAAATTAAAACTTTACCAGGGTATTTTGGGTTTTCTCTCTTCTCAGTCCTATGTTTTAAATGGTTGAGCTTTTGACAATCAACTTATAATGGCATTGAATTTTTTTTAAATAGAACCTCTAATGTTGGTGGCATTTTGTTCAAAATCAGTTGGAACTCTTTCATTTCATCATTCAGTGAATGAGATGGTAAGAAGCTTCAGCTTTTGAAGTTTTTAGTGAGTTTCAATTATTGAAAGCAATACTTGCAGCAAAGATGACACTAAAATTCCATACAAAAAAAAAGGGAAAGACTGAACAAATCAAATAATGAGAGGTCATTCTAGAATATCTTGACTTGTGGAAATAACCTCCTAATGGAACTGCTATTGCTAACTATAAATTTATATTTATCTGATGGCATGGAGAGATAGAGCTGCTGAGGACTCTAGACTCATGGAAAGAGAAAGGCTGTGTGCTGGTGGCCAGGAAGCTGGCTTTCAAAATGTGACCTTGGGTTGCTTAAATTATTATGTATTTCTGAGTGTTTTTATGTACATCAAAAAAGAGAATAGAGAATAGAAGCAAACACTATTAAATGATGATGCATGGAGGGGATTGTAATCATTGCAATGAAATAAAATAAGATAGGATAAGTGCAAAACAGATGTTCTACCATGTAAACTATCACTCAATTCACAACAAAAGGTTTAAGAAAATTTCTGTTTACCCAATTACTGAACGTAAATGAAATTGAGAGTGCTTATAATTTTGTAGCATTTGGATTTGGTCCAATGATTAAAGGAATCATAGAGATAATCCATTGGACAACTTTTGTTCTTATAAACATTTATAAAACAAAAGTACATTTGTCAAAGTACTCTGAATGGAAGATATAGAAAAGAACTTGAAAAGATTTGAAGGGTTTTTTCTGTATTCCATATGATTAGGATAGAGACTGTTCTTCATTTAGAACTTGCTTTACAAAGTAAATGTAAGAAAATATTTTTTCAATCAAATATTATAGAATACATAAAAGATGTCAATAATTTCAAATGTATTAACCATACAATGAAACTTAGGAGACTTTAGTCAATTTTACAAAAGAAAACATAATAAAGTCGTAAAAAGTTACATTTCTTCAAAATAAATACTAGTTTCATGATACTAGAAACAGAATCAGCTAAGACACTAATCAAAATATTTCACTGATTATCGAGACTAATTATGCAGATACTTAAAGGTTTTTTTTTAAATCTTGCTATAAAAATGGAAAATTGGAAGTTGTCAGAAATGAAATGGAATGCACAAAGATCAATATACTAAGCACAAGAGAGCTGGAATTAACTGGTATTGGTCATTTTGAATCTAGCAGTCATATGGATTACTATGCCGGGGGGCGGGGGAATTCAAGAGGAATAGCATCACATTCATTGTCAAAAAGAACATTTCAAGAACTATCTTGATATACAATGCTGTCTGCAATAGAATAGTATCCATGTGCCTAAAAGGAAGACTAGTTAATACCACTATTATTCCAATTTACGTACCAACTACTAAAGCAAGTGATGATGAAATTGAAGAATTCTACCAAATTCTTCAGTCTGAAATTTATCAAACATGCAATCAAAATGTATTAATCATTATAGGTTATTATCAATTGGACACAAGAAGGAAGGATCATTAATTGGAAAATATGGCCTTGGTGATAAAAATTATGTAGAAGATCAGATGAAAGAA
>NW_006408524.1:2107939-2109540 GCF_000296735.1 Chrysochloris asiatica | reverse complement strand
GAGAGTGAGCATCATGCAGAAAGAAAGAAAAAGATCATTAAAAAGACAGGAAAGAAAGAAAACAACAAAATAGATGTCAGAAGAGACTCTGAAACTTGCTTTCCAGTGTAAAGATGCTATCGTGGTGGTGGTAATGTGCCATGGAGTCTGTTCTGACTCATAGTGATCCTGCATAGGGTTTCCAAGGATATAAATCTTTGGAAGCCTCATCTTTCTCCCATGGAGCAGCTGGTAGTTTCGAACTGCTGACCTTGAGGTTTGCAGCCTGACTTGTAACCACTATGCTACCAGAGCTCCTTGGTAGTGGGAAAAATGAGGAAGTCAAAGAGCTCAACAGAAAATTTCAAAGGACAGCTCGAGAAGACAAAGTGAAGTGAATGAAATTTATAATGAAATGCGTAAAGACCTGGAGTTAGAAAACCAAAAGGGAAGATCATGCTCAACATTTCTCATGATGCTAAAGAATTGAAGAGAAAATTCAAATCCCAGGTTGCAATATTGATAGATTCTATGGGCAAATTATTGAATGATGTAGAATCATCTAAATAAGTTGGAAGGTATACACAGAATCACTGTACCAAAAAAAAATGGTCAACCACTTCAAAAAGTAGCATATGATCAAGAAACAATGGTACTGAAGGAAGAAATCTAAGCAGCAGTTAAGGCATTAGTGAAAAATCTAGGCTCCAGAATTGATGGAAAGCAAATTGTGAAATCTTTCAACACTCTGAAAAGGCACTGGAGTCACGCAATCATTTATACTAAGAAACTTGGACAACAGCTACCTGGACATTCAATTAGAAGAGATCCATACTTCTTCCCTTTCCAAAGAGTGGTGAGCTAATGGAATGTAGAAATCATTGAATGATATCATTAATATCACATGCAAGGATATTTTGGTGAAGATCATTTTAAAACTACTGCAACTGTACATCAACAGGGATCAGAAAATCAATTCAGATTCAGAAGAGGATGTGAAATGAAGGATATCATTGCTGATGCCCGATGGATCTTGGTTGAAAGCACAGGATACCAGAAGGATGTTTAGTTGTGCTTTATTGACTATGCAAAGACTTTCAACTGTGAATCATGACAAGCTACGGACAGTATTGCGAAGAATGGGTATTCCAGAACATTTGAGTGTGCTCAAGAGGCAGTCATTCACACAAAACAAGGGGTACTGAGTGGTTTAAAATTGGCAAAGGTGTGCGCCATACTTATTCAGCCTGTAAACTGAACAAATAATCCAAGAAGCTGGATTAGGTGAAGAAGAGCATGGCATCAGATCTGGAGGAAGAATCATTAACAACCTGTGATATGCAGATCATCAGTCTTACTTGCTGGAAGCAAAAAGGACTTAAAATACATACTGATGAAAATGAAACCCTACAACCTTCATTATGGACTGAATCTTAATGTAAAGAAAACAAAACCCCTCACAACTGGACCAATAAACAGCATCATGATAAATGGAGAAAAGATTGACGTTTTCAAAGACTTCCTTTTGTTTAGCTCCACTATCAACACTCATGTAAGCAGTATTCAAGAAATCAAACAGGTGTTGAAATGAAATACATATTCATCTCTTGTGATATAATAGT
>NW_006408524.1:2105005-2107529 GCF_000296735.1 Chrysochloris asiatica | reverse complement strand
AAAAAAAAAAGTGTCCTATAGCAGATGTTTCTCCCTATGTAACAATAGAAATGTAAAGCACTGTCTTCTTTAGGAACTAGTTTGCCAAACCTATGATTTGCAAAATTCTTAAATATTTCAGCAGTATTTTCAAGTTAACAAGCCTAAGCAAACTCAGGTAAGAAAGACTGGGGATCCATTTCTGAAAAGATGACAGCAAAACAAACAAACAAAAACCCTGTGGAGAAGCTGTACTCTACAACACATGGGGTTACCCTCAGCTGGAACTGACTTGATGGCTATGTGATAAATATAGAGAATAAACACTGCAAGGAACTAAAACAAACAAAAAAGAAATCAAACAACACATTGCATTAGGCAAATCTGCTGCACAAGACCTCTTTAAACTGTTCAAGAGTAAAGATGTCAGTTTGAGGACTGAGGTGCTCCTGACCCAAGCCATGGTATTTTAAATAGCCTCTTATGCGTGTGCAAGTTGGACAGTGAATAAGGAAGGCCGTAGAAGAATTGATGCATTGAGTTATGGTAATGGAGAAGAATCTTAAAAGTAACATGGACTGCCAGAAGAACAAACAAATCTAGTTGGAAGAAGTACAGCAAGAATGCTCCTGAGAAGCCAGGATGGTCAGACTCCCCCTTTTTCACTGACCCTCCATTTTGCCAAGCATGATGTCCTTCTCCACGGACTGGTCCTTCATGATAATATGTTCAAAGTTTGAGAGATGATGTTTCACCATCCTAGCTATATAGGGAGCATTCTAATTGCACTTCCTCCAACTTCAGCAGTGCCCTGTCAATGTACTGTTGCAGCCATTTTTGAATTATCACCAGCATAATTTTACTTACATGCGATATTAATGACATTATTTGATGATTTCCATATTCAGGCTAGGCTAATAAACCTCTTTCATTTCCTTAAGTCTCTTGTCTTTCTAACTTCTTGTGCACCAGGTGTGTATGCCTTTCCAGTTCTTTGGAAGGACAGAAGCATCATTCCAGGGTAAGCTTCGTCTCTCAAACTTCAGATGTGTTATCAAGAGAGAGCAGTCCCTGGAGAAGGACATCATTCTTGGTAAAGTGGAGGGTCAGTGAAAAAGAGGAAGACCCCCAGCAAGATGGATTGGCACAGTGGCAGCAATAATGGGCTCAAGTATAGCAACAATTGTGAGTATGGTTCAGGACTAGTCTGAACTCCATTGTGCAAAGGGTTACTATGAGTTGGAACTGACTCAATGGCACCTAACAACAAAAACAACAGTTCTCTTGGATTTCCTTATAGATTTTAGGATCAGGTTTTCAATTCCCACAAAGAAGCTAGCTTGCATTCTAAAAGGGATTACACTGAATCCATAGATCAGTTTTGGGAAGTTAACCATTTTGACAATATTTAATCCAGCCAAGTCATGAGCATAGGGTGCCATTCCATTTCTTTAGTTCTTTAATATTTTTCAACAATGTCTTGAGTTTTCAGAATATAAATCTTACACATTTCTAGTGAAATTGTATTCCCAAGTATCTTATCCTTTCTGATGTTACTGAAAGTGGATCCATTGAGTCATTGCTAATAATGTGGCACAAAGTTGGCAGTTCAAGCTCACCAGTCGCTCCTCAGAAACCCTATATAGGGTCACTATGGGTCAGAACCGACTCGACAGCACTTAACAACAATATGTAGATATCCAATTGATTTTTTAATATATTGATCTGTATCCTGTAACTTTGCTGAGTTAGTTTCTTATTTGTAATAGCTCTTAAGTGGGTTCCTTAGGATTTTCAGTAACCAAGATCAAGTCATCAGCAACATAGTTTTATGTCTTTTCCACTGGATGTCTTTTGTTTCTTTTTCTTGCTTGGTTGTTCTGACTAGAACCTTTGATACAAAGTTGAATAAAAGTGGCAAGAACAAACATTGTTATCTTGTTTCTAAGTTTGCAGTAAAAACCTTTAATCTTTTATCATAAACTCTGATGTTAGCTGTGGATTTTTCATAAATGGTCTTCTAATCAGATTGAGAAGATTCTCTTCTAATCCTGTTTCTTGAATGTTTTTATCATAAAAAGCTGTGGACTTTATCAAATGCTTTTTCTACCACTATTGAGAGGATCATGTGTTATTTGTATTTATTCTACTAATATAGTGTATTACATTAATTGATTTTCATTATGTTAAACAACTTTGCAAGGCTGGAATACACACCACTTGGTTATGGTATATAATTCTTTTTGTCTGTTGTTGGATTTGTTTTGCTAGGTTTTGGTGAAGATTTTTGTTTACACGTTCATAAGGGTATAGTTTTCTTCCTAATATCTTTGTCTGGTTTTAATATCAAGAACAACATCTGATGTGTTGGCACATAAGTGCTCTAAGAATTATATTCATTTTATTTCTGGAGGTCAGTAGTTATAGCTCCCTGCTTACATTCCCAATTTTAATCACTTGTGTCTTTTCTTGGCTAGTATTTTAGCTCTCTAGTGCTGCTATGAGGAGCTCTGGTAGTATAGTGGTTACGAGTCAGGCTGCTAAC
>NW_006408524.1:2067827-2103065 GCF_000296735.1 Chrysochloris asiatica | reverse complement strand
AAAAAGGAAGACTTACCAATGAAGTGGATTGGCACAGTGGCAGCAGCAATGAATTCAAGTGTAGAAAAGATTGCAATGTTGATGCAGGACCCACCTCCCAGTGTTTTGTTCTGTTATGCATGGCACATAATAATAACTACAACAAGCCTTCCTTGAAGAATTTTGTGGTCTTCAATTTATACTATGTCAAAACGATACTTTTGGCATCCTTGAGGGACTGAAATCATGTTTAAATGTTATTTGAGTTTTGAAAACAACAAGTCTGTACATCAAAACAAACAAAAAACCTCAAACAAACACATAAAAACAGAGACTAGAAGCAAATACTATTGAATAATGATGCATGGAGGAGATTATAATCATTGCAATGAAATGAAATAAAATAGGATGAATGCAAAACCGATGTTCTTGCATGTAAACGATCACTAAATTCACAATAAAAGCTTTAAAAAGAAGTCTGAAGTGGGAAGATAAGGGTGTAGGGTAGATGGGGTTGTTGTTGTTAAGCGTCATTGAGTCAATTCTGACTCACAGTGACGCGGTATAGGGTTTCTGAGGAGCAGCTGGTGAGTTTGAATCACCCACCTTGCAGTTCAAACCAACCTAGTGATTATCCTACAGGGCCCCACCAGGAGGCTTCCCAGTTAAATTCCCTGGGGACAGTCCTTGCTACCCTGGAAGATGAGGTGTTGCGTTGTCATGATGATAAAAACATTCCTCAGTAAAAATTCATGACCTTTTCCTTACTAATGCAGTTTTCCATTTTCTTAAATCTTCTTCATAATGAGTCCCATAATTATCCTGTACCCTTTGCTTACCCTTTTGGGATCTGAAAAGGCAGTTGCCATAACTTTCTAAGCTGATCTGCGTCTTGAATTTAACTGGCCCAGCAGATCCCCTGGGAAGCCACTGCTTTGATTGTCCTTTGTTTCCTAAGTCACCCTAAGGAAACTAAGACAAGTACATTATTAAGAGAAATTATCTTAGCCATGCAGTGATAGCAGAGATATGGTTAAATACGGTTTGTTTGTAATAAACCAGTGTATGGATAAAGTGCAACCATGACAGCAATACTTTTTGACTTACCCTCATCCAGCACTTATACTTGGAAGGTGAGGAGCTTATCTATTTGGAGAGGCTAGATATTAGCAACTGAACAAAATGTTGCTATCACCCAGAATATTCAACACAAATTCAATTAAAAATCTGCTAAAGGGCTGATGACTGGGGAGTGGGGGTGGGGGCCGGGCTTGTAGGGTATACCCTTTGGTTGGTTGATGATGCATGGAGGGGATTGTAACCATGGCAATGAAACAATATATGATAGGATGAATGTAAAACTAATGTTCTCCCATGTAAAGTATCACATAATTCACAATAAAACATTTTTTTAAAAATCTGCTAAAGGTTTTTGTAGCTATTATAATAATGTCATGATTGTCTCCAACCTGGGGAAGTAGTTTGGGAAGATTGTTAAGTTATGTAACAGTGAATATTACTGGAAATAAAGTGATTAATGCTTCCTAAAAAAAAAAAAAAAGACTAGAGACAGGGAAATTAGTTAATGACTTTTGCTGTGATTCGGGTGAGAGATGAAGAAGACGGAAACTGAAGCAGTGCTAATAAAATGGATTTTTTTTTTTTTAAAGCCACATTTGAGATATTCAGGGAGTAGATGTGGTAATAGGGTTTAGGATGACAGAGCCATAGTTCCTTCATAGTGAAAAGTCTTTTTCGCATCAGGGACCTTCTATGCACTCTTTTTTCGCCTTCTAAATTAAGGATCCCTGGTAGTGTAGTGGGTTACACACTGAACTGCTAACAGTTTGAATCTACTTGCCACTCCAGTGGAGTAGGATGAGGCTTTCTGCTCTGGGATTTATTTACAGCCTCAGGAACCCTATGCAGGGTAGCTACGAGCCAGAAGCAACTCATGGCACCCAACCACAACTCCCCTAACTTATATTGCTTCTCTGTCTCTCTCAAAGCATCCTGTTCTTTTTCTTCCACATGAATAGTTCAAATGTTTGTGTGTTTGACATGATACCTGCTGTAAAGGAGCACGAGGACAGGGACTGTGACCAGAGAAACTCCGGTATGTAGCACACTGCCTACAAACAGAGAAGTACTCAGTTACTTGTTGGAGAATTGAAAGAATACAGGTTTATGGTCTGGTAGACTGGTTAATACGATTCATTGTGGAGAGAAATACAAAAGAAGTAGTAAAAATTTTCTCCAGTGCAGTGGGTTAATGCACTGTACTGCAAAGTTGGTTTGAACTACAAGGTTCAAACAAGCAGCTCACCAGCTGCTCCTCAGAAACCCTATACAGGGTCACTATGGATCATAACTGATTCGGGGGCACTTAGGAACAACAATTGCTTACTGCTACCACCTGCCAGTTTGTCTTCTTGTGGTGGCTTGCATGTGGCTATGATGCCACTGGTATTACAAATACCAGCAGGGTCACCCACGGTGGACAGGTTCCAGTGGTACGTCAAGACTTTGGCAAACCAATAAGAAAGGTTTGGTTATTTATTTCCAAACATCAGTCGATGAGAACCCTATGGATCACAAGAGAAGACTGATATGGTGCTGGAAGATGAGGCCCCTGGGTTGGATTCCAGTATACCCAGGATAGTGGAGATTTCTTTCTGTGGTACATGGTTTTGCCATGAGTTGGATGGAATTCACTGACAAGTAACAGCTGCTGCTTACTGAATTCTCTCCAAACTCTTCTATCTAGTTTTCAGGTTCTCCATTAATCTGGACGTGTTTTGTTCTGTCCTTCCATTGGATTTCCTCCTTCCTTCCACTGGTCTATAGGCATATTTTTCCAAACTCATTGTCATCTTCCTCTTTTTGAATTCAAAGGATATCCTTTCTGAGTCACCTCCCCCATGATGCTTCCTCTGACGGAGTCTGACTCCAAAGCTACAGTTCAGTTAAAAA
The DNA here is from genome assembly GCF_000296735.1 of Chrysochloris asiatica. Classification (NCBI taxonomy): domain Eukaryota; kingdom Metazoa; phylum Chordata; class Mammalia; order Afrosoricida; family Chrysochloridae; genus Chrysochloris; species Chrysochloris asiatica. Next base: position 2,100,113 of record NW_006408524.1, on the reverse strand, counting down.
AATAAAATGCCTGAACTGATAGGCTGAGATCCTATCACTACTACAAAATTGCCATGGAAACAGGAACTCTTGTTCACCATTGAATTCCCAGCACCTTGTGTAAGGAGCTATGGTAGCGTAGTGGTTACGAATCGGGCTGGGAACCACAAGGTCAGCAGTTTGAAACTACCAGCTGTTCTGTGGGAGAAAGATGAGGCTTTCTGCTCCCGTAAAGATTTACAGCCTCGGAAACCCTGTACAGGGTCGCTATGAGTAGGAACCGACTCCATGGTATATAACAACAACAACAGCACATTGTGTAGCGCTGTGGGTTAATGCACTACACTACAAAGTTGGTTTGAACTGCCAGGTTGGAAGTTCAAGCTCACCAGCCACTCCTTGGGAACCCTATACAGGGTCGCTATGGGTCAGAACTGACTCAACGGGACTTAACAACAGCGCATTGTTGTTTGATGAAGGTTTCCCAAAAGGTAAATCTTTGGTGGTGGTGGTGGTGTAAATCTTTACGGAAGCAGAAGCCAGTTTCGAACTGCTGACTGTGAGATTAGCAGACCTCATAACCACTATGCAACCAGAGCTCCACAGAACAGAAAGCCTCATCTTTAAACCACCAGCCGCTCCTTGGAAAGCCTATACGGGGTCACTGTACTCACCCTACAGTTTATCCTACAGCGCTTTACCTAACGCAGACTCGTTGTGTAATACAGTAAACGAATTAGACTTGAACCCATTACCAAGTAAAGCAAATATTTAAAAATGAATTTGTATCTTGGTTATTTCCTGGCTCTGTGATCTTGCTATGTGAGCAAGCTTGTCTAAACTGATTTTTTCAACTCTGAGATGCAATGGGGAAACCTTAAAAAGAAATCTGTGGGATTCTTTTATTATGGAAAAATAAAACATAAACGTTCCCATCTGAACCATCGTCAGACACAATTTAATGGCATTGATCATAGTCACAGTGTCAAACTGTGATCATTAGCCCAATTTGTTTCCAAACTTTTTTTGTCATCCCCATGCCAAAGATTCTTTTAAAAACTGTAGAAATAACTAAGTGGATTTGACACCAACTTCGTTTCGAACGTCTATAAGAGAATCCGCCCGAAGCAGAAACCACGGACAGCCAACTCCCTAGCTAACAAGCCCGCAAGCCTCCAGGTCCGCCGCCGAGAACGCGCGGGAAAGCAAAGACCCCACCCACCGGCTAATCTAGTGGTGGTCCACGGCGGCCCGCCTATCTAGCTCGTGAGAGATGTTTTCATTGACCAATTTCAACTATGCGCCGCTTCTCATTGGCCCACTCTTCTGTCCCTCCGGCTCTGACGCATGTATCTTGCGCATATACCGGTCAATGATGGGGCTAGAAGGCCCGCCTCCGGGTGCCGTGTGCAAAACCAAGCCGCCGTTAAGGAGGCGGAGACGGGGGCGTGGTCAGATTAGAAGAAGGCGTGTGATTGGACAGCCTTTGCGATTCAAGCCAGCAAAGCTAGTTGGCATTGGCTGGGACACCGCGAGGAAGGTCTCGGTTATTGTCTAGTGTTTCGGCTGCGACGGCGACTGCAGCGGCGGTGGCGGCGGCGGCTGTTTGTGTTGTGATAGTGGTGGCGGCGGGAGCTCAAGGAGTGGAGCAGGTGCTTCGTGCGCGAAGGAGGCAGAGTCGGCTCCGCGTCCTAGCGGACCGGGTGAAAGCAGCGCAGCGCGTCCGGGAGCAGCGCCGAGACCATGGTAAGGGCTGGAGCCGGGCCGCGTCTTCCCGCCGCCTCCCCGGAGCGGCGGGGCAGGTGTCACGGAAGCGTCCGGGGCCGTCGGCGTCGAGCGCGGGCTGCCAACGCCCGGCCTGTGTGCCTCGGGCCGCAGCTGCCACCTGTTGAGCTTGAAGTTTGCTCAGCATCCTGCGGTGGCGCCGCATCCTCCCAGAGGACCACCGAGTCTTCTCTCGAGCGGGGAGCCCCCAGGTCCCTGGTCCAGGAGGCCGGCTCCGAGATGGCTTTGTGTGGTTTTGACTCACAGAAACGAGCGTGTGCTGTCGGCCGTCTGCAGGATGCCGAGTGCACGCTCCGCGTATTAATTGGAGGACCGTGTCGATTTTGGTGGAAGGGGGCCCTAGAAAGCAGAGCGGTGTAGTAAAATGATGGCTCGCGGGTATGGTATGGGGTTTTCTGTATAACGGTACATCCCTCTGCCCTGCTACGTATTTTCAATCTTCTTTTCCTAAATTCAGATTTATAAAAGCAAAGCGGGTTTAAAAAAAAAAAAAAAGTGGTGGATAAAACTTGTGCCCCATCCTAAAGTTGAAGAGAGGAGAAAGTGCAGTGTGCATCAGAGATAGCTGGACAGATAATGCTGTTACGCAATCTCATTTGAGCTCTCTGTGTTTAGGCGGTCACGCCAACCATCCCTCCTACTGCAGAATGTTAGTCTTTTGCTTGATATGACAGCTGTGGAGTTTTGTAGTTGGCCAATCAAGAGGATAAAAGATTTGGTTGTTGGAAAACTCTTCAGTCTTAGAACTGGAAAGACTTGGTGAGTTGTTGTTGTTATGTACCATGGAGTCGGTTCCGACTCATAGCGACTGAGGCTGTAAATCTTTACGGGAGCAGAAAGCCTCATCTTTCTCCCGCGGAACAGCCCGATGCCTACAATCTCTATACAATCTGTGGTTTATAGTAATGCTCTATATTGAAGCATTTTTACAAAGTGAGATACAGTTTATATCTAATCTATAAATTCGTTTGCTCAAGCTGATGATTTTCATGATCACTTCTTGGTCTTTAAGATGTTTCTCTTTAGTGATTGACATGCTGTACATTTGGTATCCATTTATCATCAGTATCTAAAAAGACATCAATAACAAGCTCAAAATAGGGACGCAGAGTTGTCTTGGTGGTCTTCTCAGCTGATCTAATTTATAGTGCAACCTGTTTTAGATTTTAAGGTTAAGCAGAAATGAGCCATAAATTTATTGTACAAGTAGGAAAATATTCTAGCATCCAGTTTTCAAATTTTTTGGAAATGTGCTCCAACTTTTAAAATTTCAACATGTTATTGTGATTTGAGTTTTGTTCCACATTTTCCTCATGTTTTCCAAGACCTCCCCTTTGAGAGCAGTTGGCATTGGTAGCCTGACTGAGTCTAGTTCCTCTGGTCTCACTCAGGTCATGGAGGCTGAGGTCTGCATGTTCATTACTCCTTTGGACTAACTCTTTCCAAGCATGTTGTATTTTATGCACTCTGCTTTGGGTGGGGAGACCAATAGATGACTAAAGACCAATCCAATGACCAGAACTCCAGTTTTTCTGTATGTATGTTTTCCACCAAGAGAGTTTACTGAAGGGAGAGTCAGTTCTGACTTAGAGCAGCTGGCGGGTTTGAATAGCCAACTTTGCAGCACTTTATCCTACAGTGCCTCACACAGCAGTACACCCAAGGTGGTATTAATTAAATTCTTAGAATGAAAAATGTATGTTGCTTTCATTTTATTTCTCAGTTATCAATTAAAATATGTCAATTTGGGAGGGTATAGAGAGAGAGTTCAAGGAGATTATGAAGAGTAATTTTCCATTTATTGTACATTTAATGCTTAGGTTGATACCATGAACATTCTTACTCTTATGAGTATAAGATCAGGAGTTCTGGTGTGGTGCTATAGGAGTTCTGGAGTCATGGTGAGGCATTGTGGGTTAATGTGCCAGACTGCAAGGTCAGCAGTTCAAGCTCACCAGTCACTCCTCGGAAACCCTATACAGGGTCGTTATGGGTCAGAACCGACTTCACGGCACTTAGTAACAACAACAACAAAATAGGAGTTCTGCTGTGGTGCTATAGCACTGACCTGCTGATTGCAAGGTCTGCAGTTCAAACCCACCAGCCGTCCTTAGAAACCCTTTATAGAGTTGCTGTGAGTTGGAATGAACGTCATTTAACAACAACAAGAAATTTATCAGGTCTCTAATTCTTGGAATTTATAATTTAATGTGCTGAATAGGATTATTTGTCTGTCTCCTTAGAAAGCAAATAGATGCAGCAGCAAATATGACAGATTTAAGACAGTAAAGATAAAATTTGTTAATGCAAGGGACTTAATGTATAAACTGCCTGGGTAGTGTTGTGGTGGTGGCTTTTCATGTATAAGTAAGTCAGTCTTATGTTTTGTAGCACCAGGGACCCTCAAAATTTGCAAACCTCCATCCAAGGCATAAGGAGAGCAAGTTGAGTCAGGACAAGGAAGTGGCATATGTGACTAATTGCCTCCATGACCAGTGTCCCCTTGACCATGAGATCAGAACTGGAGGATGCCTGGCTACCATTACTGAATATTTTGACCAAAGATTCTATTGAAGAATCCTGATCAAAAGTGGGGGAATGCAGAATACAATTCCACATTCTAATGGAATCCAGATTTTTCTGGACCCAAAGAGGTTGGATGAACCTTAAAACTATTACACTAAGATAATCTTTAAAACATAAACCAAAAACATCCCCTGAAGTCTTCTTAAATCCAAACAACAGGTTAACTTAACTAATAAAGAATGTCTGCCTCAAGTGTTGTGCTCTTTTAAAGGTATACGTTGTTGTTAAGTGCTGTCAAGTCGGTTCCAACTCATAGTAACCCTGCATAGGGTTTGCAAGGAGCAACTCTGTGGGTCTGAACTGGTGACCTTGTGGTTCAAAGACCAGTGCTGATCCTACAGCGCCACATCAGGAGTCCAAGGTATACATTTGTACTGTGGAGTCGGTTCCAACTCATAGTGACCCTGCACAGGGTACATACACGGGGTCATATTGATAACTGCATCTCAAAAGATTAGAAAGGAAATCTGGGGGACAGTGAGTTTATGTTCATGGGAAAGGAACGACTCAGGACAAGAGAAGGAGAATGGTTGCACAACTTGAAGGCAGTCAGTGTCCCTGGATTGTACATATAGACTGTGAATTATATGATTTTGTTTTGTATTTTATCATCAGCAGAATAAATATTTGTATTAATGTCTAATCTTGTCAGAGATGATGGTTATCATTTTAGACTTGTGAACCATTTGCATTTTTTGTAATGTTTTATTGTGAATTATGTGATAGTTTACATGGCAGAACATTACTTTTACATTCATCCTATCGTATATCATTTCATTGCCATGGTTATAATCCCCTCCATGCATCATCAACCAACCAAAGGGTATACACTACAAGCCTGCCCCCCAGTCATCAGCACACAGCCCCTCTCCCTCTCTGGGTCTAAAGTCCCCAGCTGCTTCATCTCTCCACGACATTGTCTCTGCCTCCATCTCAGGCATCACTGCTTCTCTGGATAGGGTCCTGCTCTCCACTCTTCTCCCTTGATGGTCCCAGTGACCTCCGCTCCTAGACTAAAAAGTTAATCACTCCCCTCCTTGCTACAAAACGTCTACCTTTACATTTCCAACCCCATTTGCATTTTTTAAAAATGTCTTATTCTAGAGTGAATAGCTGTGCTTAAGATTGTTTTTAAGGGAAGCAGAGATGCAGTACAATGGTATTTTCCATCTGTGACTTTACCCTCTACTTTGAAAATACAGATCCTCTAAGAGCTAGCCAATCTGGCACACAGATTTTTTTTCCAAGTAGCTCTTTTAAGTGAAAGGATCCCTGGTGGTGCAGGAGTTAAGTGCTCAGTTGCTAACTGAAAGGACAGCCTTTTGACTCCATTAGCCGCTCTGCTTCCATAAACATTGTCAGCCCTGAAAGCCCTGTGGGGCTGCTCTGTCCTATGAGGAGAAATCACAGGGACACTATCAGTTGTAATCATTTTATTTGGGTGTTTTTTTTAATAGTGAAAAAAATTAAGATTTAAGCAGTCGAATCAAACGGTACATAAGAGAAAATTGCTTTCCTTCTCACTCCATTCTCTGTCTACAGGCACATCCTTTCTAACTTACTGTGTGGCCTTCTAGATATATGTGTGTCTGTGTAGTCTGTATATTCCATTTCTACACAGACGAGCTCATGACACTTGTGTGTACCTTTTTTTTACTTAGAAACACTCTTTGGGTTAGGCCATGTCAACACGTTATCTATGGAACCTAATTTGTTGAAATGGCTGCATAATATTTTTTACTTTCATATGCAATGGTTTAGTCAGCCACTCTTCTGCCTGTAACATTAAGGTTCTTTGAGAAGTATGTATTTTCTTATCAATTAAAATCCCTTTAGTAAGAAAGTGTGAAGATTGGTGCCCCACTCCATCCCCCCTTTTTTTTATTTGCTAGGATTTTTTTTTTTTTCCCTCAGAAGAACTAAGTCCCAAATATTTCTGTGGGCATAATACATGTTATGTTGACATTTAGAATTATTGCCTTACAAACTATTTCAAGTATCATAAAAGTTATATTCATTTGATCAAGATTCGTTAATTAGATAATTGGGAGATATGTTCAGATTTATAGAAATCTCAATTTTTAAATCAGTGTTTAATGTTGACCTTAAAGTTGCATGTTGTTGTTGTTAAGTGCTGTCAAGTCAGTTCCAACTCATAGCGACCCTGTATCAGGTTTCCAAGGAGCGGCTGGTGAGTGAACCGCTGACCTTGTGTTTCAAACTGACCTTGTGGTCCAGTACTTTATCCCACAGTGCCCCACCAAGACTCTGTTAAAATAGTATAAGGTGATGTAGTAAAATCTGTATTTACAAATGAGGAAGGCAATAAGCTTGTTTCCTGGATATTTCTGAAGTAGTGTTTTCAACTTTCATCTAAGATTTTTTTCATCTAGGCTGGAGGCAAAGCTGGAAAAGACAGTGGCAAGGCCAAGGCTAAAGCAGTATCTCGTTCACAAAGAGCCGGACTACAGGTAATCTGTTGGAATAGTTCCTTGATTGAGTTATTTTTCTTTACTATTGTAATTTATGGCTCATAATTGTCTCCCTAACTATACAAGTCTGTTTTGTAGCACCACTACTTAATTGGTCAAGATTTGACTATAAAGCATCTTTCTGTGTCGTTCGTTCTTCTAAGCAAGGGCCAGTATTTGAAAAATCTTAAACTGGTGATTTAGTTCTACTAAAATGTATTACTTCTAGATTGTATTTCTGTCCCCAGTTCCTTTATAAGTTGTATCATATTGAATTGAGTAAGCTGTAGTTTTTTTCTTTAAAGAAGGTATTTGTAATGTGTACTGATTTTCAGAATGAGAAATTCTTTTAGAGTAGGGAATTATGCATTGTTGGTGGTGTCTAGTCAGTTCTGACTCATGGTGACCTTATGCATAGCAGAACAAAAAACTGTGCCACCGTCACGATAGTTGCTGCCACTGTTAATCCATCTCTTTTTGCTGACCCTCCACATCACCAAGCATTGATGTCGCTCACTTCTAAGGAGTAACGTCCACGACCGGCAGATGTGTTTGTTCTTCTGGTGGTCTATGGTGCATTCAGTATTCTTCCCCAACACCATAATTCAAATGCATCAATTTTTTTCCAGTCTTTGCTTATTCATTGTCTAACTTTCACATGCATTTGAGGCAGTTGAAAATACCATGGCTTCAATCAGGTACATCTTAGTCTTCAAAGTGACATCTTTGCTCTTGAATGCTCTAATCTTTTGCAGCAGATTTGCCTAATGCAATACATCTTTTGATTTAATGATTGCTGTTTCTCTGAGCTTTGATTGTGGATCCAAGCAACATGAAATCTTTGACTACTTCATCCCTTTCTGCCATTATCATGGTGTTATTTTTTGGTCCAATTGTGAGGATTTTTGTGTTCTTTACATTTAGGTGCAATGCACATTGAAAGCTGTAGTTTTTGATCTTTATCAGTAAGTACTTCAAGTCCTCTTCTTTTTCAGCAAGCAAGGTTGTATCAGTTGCATATCGCAAGTTGCTTATGAGTCTTCCTCTAATCCTGATGCCATGTTCTTCATATAATCCATTTTCTCAGATTATGTGCTCAGCATAAATAAGTATGGTGAAAGGATACAACACTGACTCACACCTTTCTGAATTTGAACCATTCAGTGACTCCTTGGTCTGTTTTAGCTACTGTGTCTTGTTGGTCTGTTTACAGGTTCTTCATGAGCACAACAAAGTGTCCTGGAATTTTCATTTTTCTGCAATATTATTTTGTGATCCACACAGTCAAATCCACACAACTTTTGTTCCACATCCTCTTCTGAATCTAGCTTGGATTTCGGGCAGTCAATGTACTGCTGCAATCATTTAAGTATCTAAAACAAAGTTTTACTTGTATGTGATATTAATGATAACGTTGAATGATTTCCACGTTCCTTTGGGTCACCTTTCTTTGGAATGAGCACAAATATAGCTGTCTTCCAAGCAGTTGGCCAGGTAGTTGTCTTTCAAATTTCTTTTCATTGGCAATTGAGTATTTCCAGCATTGTATCAGATTGTTGAAACATTTCAGTTTGTTCTCCATCAATTCCTGGGGCTTGTTTTTCACCAGTGCCTTTAGTGCAACTTGGATTTCTTTCCTCCTTCAGCACTGTTCGTTGGTTCTTGATTATATGCTGCCTACATTGCGTCTCTACATTGAAGAGCAAGTTTCAGAGTCTCTTCTGACATTCACTTTAGTCTGTTCTTTTTTTCCTGTCCTTTTCATGACCTTTTGTTTTCTTCATGTGTAATATTCTTGATGAAGCCCCACAATTCCTCTGGCCTTTGGTCATAAGTGTCTAATACAGCAAATCTGAACTTGAGATGTTTCTAAATTCTGGTGGAAATAACTCAAGTTTCTATTTTGGTGCTCGTGGACGTGTTTTAATTTTCTTCAGCTTCACCCTGGACTTTTTAAGTGCCGTTGAATTGTTCTGACCCATAACCACACTGCTCAGGGTTTCCAAGGAGTGGCTGGTGAGCTGGAACTGCTGACCTTGTGGCTCAAATGGCTGCAGTCCCATGCATATCCCACAGTCAGCCCTTGACCGTTTTTGGTTGATGATATTGAGTTTGACCCTTGTCTCTTCGTAGTCAGCGTGATGCCTATGTATTTCATCTGGTGAGGTTCATGTGTCTCGTCACCTTTTATTTTGTTGAGAAAAGATATTTGTGATGAACAAGTAAGTCGTTGGTCTTCCAAAATTATGTCATTTTGTCATGCTATCTCCGGATCTCCAGCATCATTTCTATCACGAGAGCTATATTTTCCAACTATATATCCTTCCTCTTTATTTTCAACTTTTGTACTCCAGTCACCAGTCACTGCCAATGTATTTTGATGACGTGTTTGATCAGTTTCAGATTGAAAACACTGGTAGAATTCTTCAGTGTCATCATCATTGACTGCAGTGGTTTGTGCATAAATTTGAGTAAGGTTTTGTGAGAGCAGCTGGTGGGTTTGAACTGCCGACCTTGCTGTTATCTGTCCAGTGCTTATCATACTGTACCACTTCAGGGCTCTTCCTTGCATGTGTATAGATATTAATCTATTACAAATAGCATTGTACTTCAAAGTAGAACATTAAAAAAAGCTCTTTTTGATGATCAGTGCAATGCCATTCCTCTTCAATATGTCATTCCAGCATAGTAAATCATGTGAATGTCCAATTTAAATTGGCTGGCACCAGTCAATTTAATTCACTAATGCCCAGGATACCGATCTTTATTTGTTTATCCGTTAGTGTCTGAATGTTTCCCTAATAACTTCAGTTTTAGATTGAGGTCTACTCAAGACCACTAAATATTTTCAAACTTCAGCTATATTTGAGTTGTTGTTGTTGTTGTTATGTGCCGTGGAGTTGGTTCTGACTCATAACGACCCTGTACAGGGTTTCCGAGGCTGTAAATCTTTATGGGAGCAGAAAGCCTCATCTTTCTCCCGTGGAACAGCTGGTAGTTTCAAACTGCTGACCTTGCGGTTCACAGCCCGATTTGTAATTACTACCCTATTATTCCTTATATATATGGGGCTGGATTTTAGCCTGCTGGTTGTGAATTACTTGAAAGTTTTTGAGCAAGAGGGTACCATGATGCAGCTGGTATTGAAGGAAGAGTGATGAGAGCTTACTCTTAATACATGCATTCTTGATTTTAGGGCGCCATGTGCATTTGCAGTTAGAATTTATTTGAAGTGCATTTAATTTGAAGAGGGAGCTGGGAAGCACAGATGCGGGAGACAGTTACTATAGTATGCGGTGCTTGATATAGAGGGAGGGAGTTGGACCAGAATGGCAGGCAGGAAACAAGAGGAGAGTTTATAGAGCTGAGAGGTAAATTAAGACAAAGTCAAAGAGAGGACAATCTAAAACTTAGAACCTAAGTGACAGACAAGTTTGTAGAGGGACCAGTTATGAGATAAGTTTAATGGTTTTGCTTTTTTTTTTTTTAAGTTCCATGAAAATGTCCAAAAGTTGGAGGTGTGAGTCCAGCTTTCCAAGAGAAGTGAAAGAATTACAAATGTGAAATATTTATATAAAGTTGATAGTTCATGCTAGATCAATTTCCAACCTGCAGAGCATGAGAAAGGGACCTAAGACACGGTAGAGTTTTGGAGTCACTGAAGAAGACTGGGGAATAGTCACAGGTAGGGTTAGAATCATAGGCAGTCTCTGAAAACTGTTTTGTTTTTATTTTTGAGGTCCTCGCTTTGAGTGGCAACCGACTCAACAGCACTTAACAACAACAAAACTAAGTGCCTAGTAGTCACCAGGGACACAGAGGGGAATAAGGCGTGGGTCCTTCTCTTACGGAGCTCATAGTCAATAAGAAAAAGATGTTTAACTCAAACGTTCGTGCTTTTTCTCCTTATTGATGAGCATTGAAAAGTGTCTAATCAATACATTCGGTGATTAAAATGTCACTTCTGGCCTTCAGAAGTGTAGTTCAGCAGAAGCCAAGCTTGAGTTTGGAGAAAATGGATTGCACAAAAGTAAGGGTTGCAGGATTTCTTTAATAACTTTTGACTTTGCAAAGGAGATAGCTGAAAATAATCATCATGACATATTTTACAGTTCGATGTGCAGAAGGAACCTGTGGAAAGAGAGTAGTGGGAGTTGGCTGAATTGATGGAGTGATAGGGAATGCGGAAGGGACATATATTTTTGTTGGCTCAGACAAATGGGACTAGTGGACTTTGGAAATTAGAAAGTGCCTTTCACTTAGCAGTAGCTGTGAAAACAGTCATGATTTATTAGCTGATCTAATAAAGATCAGTTCAGTTAGAGACCTGAGGAAGGAAGCCAATCAAATATGAATATAATTATTGAGGCAGGTGGAATGTCCAATTGATGGTAGTATAGCAGTTTCCCTTCATGTTACAGTGAAACTTTATATTTTTATGCGTAAGTTAATTCATAAAATCCTGTGGGTGGGTTTGTTTCACAGTTATGAGATTTTTTTATAATCTAAATTACATTTCTTTGCATAGTAAAGAATTACAAAATTAAAGGAGTGCTTTACATTTTTGTACTTTTCCTGAAAATTCTTTTTCTCGGGGTCTATAAAAATTAGGAGCCCTGGTGTGGTGCTGTGGGTCAATGCGCCAGACTGCAAAGCCATTTGAACTGCAAGGTCGGCTGTTCAAGCTCACCAGCTGCTCCTCAGAAACCCTACACAGGGTCACTATGAGTCAGAATCGACTCGACGGCACTTCACAACAACAACGTAAAACATTAATTTGTTTTTATATTCTACTATTTGTAGTGGTTAGGAGTCAGACTGCTAACCTCAAGGTCAGCAGTTCGAAACTACCAGCCATTCCGCAGGAGAAAGATGAGGCTTTCTGCTCCCGTAAAGATTTACAGCCTGGGAAATCCTATACAGGGTCGCTGTGAGTCGGGACTGACTTTACGGCACACAGCCACCACCACCATTTTTGTTTTAAAATGATAAATATTCTAACACTAGCATTGATTGTTAGATCAGGCATTTGTTCAGTACATAGGTTCAAAGTTTCCTTTCCTTTTTTTAAAATTTATATTCTGCAATGTTGTTTTCCCACAATATTTCAGCTTTTTCATATTTAAATATTTTTCTTCAGTGAAACTTGAGTTTCTTTTCATGGTCCCTGATCATTTTAAACAGTTGGAATACCAGTGGTGCTGTTAACAGCTTTCTGGGCAGCTTCTTTCTCTTGGTGGCTTCTAGTACACTAACTACAGCATCATGGACCTTAGAACAGAAAGACTGAAGAATCAAGCATATGAAGAAGTTGTGAAGTCTCAGTTTCTAACAACACACCAGTGATTTCACCAGCAAGAGTACCATGCATGGTTAGAAAAGAAGCAGCCTTTCACCTAACATTTGCTTTTGCTCTTGAGGAGAGACAAATGCCAACCTGGAAAAGGTTCATGACCTTGTACAGTAGCAAGTTGTGACTGTGCACTAAATTGTTGTTGGGGATTGTGAATTCCTACAGTGTATTTATACTGGGGCACGTGACGGATAGCAGCAGCAGTTGCAGGATGGGGGACCCATGGCCTCTGTTGATGTGTTAGCAGTACATATGGCCGTGACTTGTGGAACCTGGGAAGAAGCCAGTCTCAGTACTAAATGGTGGTCTAAAAGAACCAATAGATTTGTTTTGAAAGAAGTGTAGCCAGAGTGCTCCTTGGAGGCCAGGATGGCCAAACTTCGTCTCTCATACTTAGGACATATTGTCAGGAGGGACCAGTCGCTGGAGAAGGATATCATGTTTGGTGAGGTGGAAGGTCAGAGAAAAAGAGGAAGACCCCCAGTGAGATGGATTGGTAGAGTGCCAGCATCCATGGACTCAAGTGTGGCAACAGTAGTGAGGTTGGCCCAGGATTGGGCAGTGTTTCGTTCTGCTGTGCATAAGGTCGTTATGAGTCGGTACCAACTCCATGGCACCTAACAACAACAACAGGAACCGCTTGGAAGATAGCCCCAGGTGTATTTTGGAATGGATGAAGTCTGGCACCCTGAACTTGGTCTTAGTAGAGCATTGTGGCTAAGAGGATAGTGTGCAGCATGGTTCTGAGTCGGACAGGTGCTGGCTGGTAGTGGTTGATTATGGTTGGACACGGCTCTCACACGTAACCATTCTTTGCATATACAGGTTAGTAAGGTGAGCCTGGCACTCTTACTGCACTGAGATGCAGCTGCATGCAATGGCTTGGTGACCACAGTTGTACCATTCATTTCTGTATTTGCTTTAGTCATTTCTGGGGAAGAGAAACATACAAAGCCAAACCCTTTGCTGGGACCCCTCCATTAGAACATTTACAGAGGTGGTTATACCAAACGGAGGAAACTTTTTGTAGAAACATTCAGCATCAGTACTATCCTTGAGATGTTTCACATAAAAGTCAGTACTGTGCTATTTGGTGATCCTATCCATGTCATCGGTTCAAATTTGTGCTTAAGATCCATCTGCATGCCACTTCTTTATAAGCTCAACCAACACAACTTTATTTTCCCTCAGGTTCCTTTCCTCTCTTCTCCTCTCCTCTCCTCCATGGCTTTCTGCACAGCTTCATTCCTCAGCTCACTGAGCCAAAACTGGGTTTCCGCTGTCCCCCGTCATTGCTCTCACACATAAGGCAGGTACAGATTTGCCCAACAGATCCTTGAGACGCTTACCAGGTCGTCTCCTGAATTTGTGATGTAAACATAGGTGAACTCTTGCCCTAACTCAGAGTTTTACTTCTCATTCTTTATGAGACAACAGATCCTTTTTTAAAGCATACCATTTATTTCTTTAATAGCTCTTTCAGCTGCTTCCTGTGTCTCAAAATGTATAATAAATCCATAGCCCTTGGAACCATTGTTGTTACCACCTTACATGAGAGGATGTTACCAAAGCAGAAAATGTATCATCCAGTGCTTTATCAATGGATTTGTCCAAATTTTTAATAAACATGTTGTCTACCCCACTTTCAAGAAGACCACATGCATACTAGCTTGCACTTTATGACATTAAAATTCATGGTGCTCAGTGAGTGGCGTGTGATCGTGTCCCTGTAGACCTGGATGGAGAGGAGGATGTGCCCTATAAGGGCTGAACTTCTCATAATGCAGGGGTGGGGAAGGTTCCATCTGCTAGCCTGTGAGGCCCACAGAATCACTTGGTGTGGCCCTGCCAAGGCAGCTGCAGTTCCAGCCATCACATTGTTCTTGTTAAGTGCTGCCAACATGGTTCCAACTCATAGCAACCCTGTATGGGGTTTCCAAGGAGCAGCTGGTGAGTTTGAACTGCTGACCTTGCGGTCCAGTGCTGTGTATCCCACAGCATCACACCAGGACTCCAGTCATTATATTATTCAGTGCTGTCGAGTTGGTTCTGACTCCCAGTGACCTTATGTAGAGTTTCCAAGAGCCACTGGTGAGTGAGTTAATGAAATATTTGACCAAACAGAGCACTTTAATTTTTAAGTTGATAATTCTGTTTGGCCTGGAAATGATGTTATCATTTTGGCTGAAAAAAAGATTCCCTGCCCGTCTTAAAGCATCCCTTGGGTCATGCAGGATTGTAGGTCACCACATAGAGCCAAGCTGGGGGCACTGGGTTCATTCCAGCCAGGGCCTGGAGCCAGGGGGAGGAGAGCGGGGCAGGCTCAGAAGCACAAAACCGGAAGGAGTCAAGGGGATGGGGCTGACAGCCAGGCTCCTCGTCCCTTCTTGAAGCTGTGCAGGGCTGCGGGCTGGTCTCAGCTGCTTCAGCTGCTGAATTTATACAAAATTGAAAGATCTAGCAGGGAGACTAGGAATGTTTTTAACTTTTTTTTTTTTTAATAACATGAGCATTTTAAAAGGTTTATTTAAATTTGGAGGGAGGGGAGTTTCTAATAAATGTTCTGAGCCTGGAGCACCTACTCTGCATTCTCAGCACTAACTGCTGGTGAGAAGGGGCTGTTTGTTTCATTTTTAAAAAAACTTTGCCCTCAGAAGAGCAGAATCAACAGATGGAGATTTGGGTCTGATTCCTAGGACATACAAACAGGCCCCAGGAACTAGGTACCAAGTAGATTAGGTTTCAAATATGTACAAAACAAAGATTTAAAAAATTTTTTATTTCATGCTTTAAAGTCCTTATTACTTACGACCATTAATGTTTCAGTTTCCAGTGGGCCGTATCCACAGACACCTGAAGACTCGTACCACGAGCCACGGAAGGGTTGGCGCTACCGCTGCTGTTTACAGTGCTGCGATTCTGGAGTATCTCACAGCTGAGGTGTGTAGGGCATGGAGGGGACCCCAAATATGTGAGTTCCAGTGGTCGAAACCCATAAATTATATTTCATTTAAAAAAATTTTTTTTTAAAAACCTGGCCCAAAGTTAAATCCAGGGTCAAAAACCATGGTTTTACTTGATCTTTACAAAGTAGTAAAATGATTTAAATACTACTATTGTAGCTAATAGGAGCTCTGGTAGTGTAGTGGTTACAAATCGAGCTGCAAACCACAAGGTCAGCAGTTCGAAACTACTAGCTGCTCCGTGGGAGAAAGATGAGGCGTTCTGCTCCCGTAAAGATTAACAGCCTCGGAAACCCTGTGCAGGGTCGCTATGAGTCGGAACCGACTCCACGGCATATAACAACAACATTGTAGCTAATAGGAGCTCTGGTAGCGTAGTGGTTACGAATCGGGCTGCGAATCGCAAGGTCAGCAGTTGGAAACTACCAGCCGCTCTGCGGGAGAAAGATGAGGCTTTCTGCTCCCATAAAGATTACAGCCTCGGAAACCCTGTACAGGGTCGCTATGAGTCGGAACCGACTCCATGGCACATAACAACCAACAACAACATTGTAGTTAATACCATTGAGTCAGTTCCAACCCATAGTGATCCTGTATAGGGTTTCCAAGGAAGCTGGTGAGTTTGAACTGCCGACCTTGCGGTTCAGACCGACCCTGTGGTTGAATGTTTATCCTACATCACCACACCAGGACTCCTTAAATACTGTAGTGCAGATTAAATGAGCTCTGGAGTATGCATATTTAAACAGTAGGCAGTATTTGTGAAGTTGACAACTTACTTCACAAATGATGTTGCCACGAACCCTCCCTCCTTCTTAGACTTCTGGTGTGGCGCTGTGGGCTAATGGCGCTGGACAGCAGTGTCACCTTGAACTACAAGCCTGGCAGTTCAAACTCACAAGCTGCTCTTCAGAAACCCTATACAGAGTCACTATGGGTCAGAACCAATTCAACAGCACTTACCAGCAACAACAACATCCCTCCCATAGTGCATTCCTCATCTGGGTTTAGTGATTCATTGCAGTGGCCACATAGAACTCAAACCATACTCACAGTTTGGGGGTTTATTAGGGAAGTTAACAGATTACAACGCAAGGTCAGAAATGCTCAGGGCACAGAGCCTCTCCTCAGCTGTGCCCACAGACAGGCCTCTTGCTACCTGGCCAGTGTTACAGGGTTCTTTTAGGGCTTCTGATAAATTCCCACAGAATGCCCCACTCTGTCATAAGGCTTGGCCTGAAGGCACTCAGTTCCTTCCTAATAAGCAAGCCTCTGGCCCAAAGTCACTCAGGCTTGTGGAAGCCCACTGCTCTGTCACACGCTCTGGCTCTTGGTTCTACTGCTGCTACTCTGCCACTCTTCCCATGTCACAGTTTTCTGTCCCAGGGTAGAAGAGATTTGGTGAACCAAGGATCTTGCAAAAAAGGACATGCTCCATTCCTGGCTTATGATCTTTGAAGATAGTGAGATTCACCTCTTCCTGCTTCTAAAATGATTCATTTTATACTCGTTAGTGTTCTGGGTTTTTACAGTTACAGTACACCCTATTAACCACTCAACAGTTGAATCATGCAATCCTGTCAGCATCTTGTCCCACCTTCCTTTAGCCAGTCCTTTCAGGGAAAAAACATTGCTCCGTGGGAATTAAGATTAATGTTACAAGATACGTATTAAGTAATTCACTATACCACAACAACCTATTAGTTATAAAGATTTGAGGTGGGGTTAATGGTTTTAAGAGGTACCAGATGATCAAGAACCCTTGGTGTCGAAACAAGTGGAAACTAGATTGAAGGCTTTGGCAAAAGCCAGGGCTCTGGGAATTGACAATACAAACTGATATGTTTAACAAAGTGATGCAGCACTGGAGTGGCTCATTTGTCTATGCCAAGAAAGTTGGAAAAGAACTACTTGGCAAACCAGTTGGAAGAGATCCATATGTGTGCCCATTCCAAAGAAAGGTGACCCAATGGGAAGCAGAAACCATTAAAAAGTAAAATTTTGCTGAAGATAATTCAAAAATAGTTGGCAGAAATATATTGATGGAGCTAGCCAGAAATTCAAGCCGGATTCAGAAAAGGATATGGAACAAGCAGTATCATTGCTGGCATCAGGTAGAACTTGGCTGAAAGCAGAGAATACCAGAAAGACGTCTACTTGTACTTTATTGACTATGCAAAGTTATTTGACTGGGTGGATCATGAACTGTGGATAACATTGGGAAGAATGAGTATTCCAGAACATTTAATTGTACTCATGAGGAACCTGTACATATATCTAGAGACAGTTGTTAAAAAAAATAATAAAAGGGATACTGAGTGGTTCAAAATGAGGGAAGGTGTAAGTGTTAGCCAGGAGTATGTCGTTTAACCATTTTTATTCCTTCTGTAAGGAGGCCTGGTAACGTATTGGATTTTGAAGTGGGCTGCTAACCACAAGGTCAGTAATTTGAATCTACCAGTTGCTTCACATGACAAAGAGGTGGCTTTCTGCTCTCATAAAGATTTACAGCCTGAGAAACCCTGTACAGGGTTTCTATGAGTTGGAATCAGTTAGGTGGCACACCACCACCACCATTCAATCTGTGTGCTGAGCAAATAATCCAGGAAGCTAGAGTATATGAAGAAGAATGTGGTGTCAGGATTAGAAGACTCATTAATAACAACTTTGCTTGCTGAAAACAAGAGGATTTTCAATATTACTGATGAGATTAAAGACTACAGCCTTCAGCGTGGATTGCATCTCAATGTTAAAAAAAAAATCCTCACAACTGGACTAATCATGATAAAAAGAGAAGATTGAAGTTGTCAGAGACATCATCTTGCCCATTTCCACAAAGCTCATAGAAGCAGTGATCAAGAAATCGAATGAGATGTATTTATTGCATTATGCAAATCGGCTTTTACAAGTGTTCAAGAGCATGATGATGCATGGAGGGGATTGTAATCATTGAAATGAAAAAATGAGTGTAAAACCGATGTTCTCCCATGTAAACTATCAATTCACAATAAAAAACGTTAAAAAAAAAAAAAAAAAAAAGCTCAAGAGCAAAGATGTCAGTTTGAGTGCCTGACTCAAACCAGGTATTTTCAGTTGTTTTTTATGCATGTGAAAGTTGGACAATGAATGAGACTGTAGAATTGATGTATCATTAGAATTATGGTGCTGATGAAGAATACTAAAAGTAACACCAACAGTCTTCACTGCTTTGAAAGAAGTGAAGCCAGAATGCTCCTTAGAAGCCAAGATGGCCAGACATCATCTCTGGTATTTCAAACATGTTGTCAAGAGGGGCATGCCCTAGAAAAAGATTTTATGCTTGATAAAGTGGAAGACCATCAGTGGGCTCAAAAGCAACAATTGTGAGGACGGCGCAGGACTGGTCAGTGTTTCGTTTTCTTGTGCTTAGGTTTGCTGTCAGTCAGAACCGACTCAATGGCACTTAACAACAGCAAAGGTTTGCCAGTGTCTACAATATGAAAGTTTAAAAATACCTTCTCCTCTTGTTTCTTTGCATGGTAGTTGAATGTACAAAATACTCTATCCTGCTCAATTTGACATCCGGAGGATAAAACCGTTGAGCAGCAATTCTCCCTAACTCTCCCATGGAAAACTCTGAAACTCCCTAAACTCCAGGCAAGGGAAATAAGTGTTATTATAAACAAGTCAAGTGGTAGAAATAACCAACAGAGGAAGGAACTTATTAGGGAGTGGTGAAGAATTTATGTATTAAATCTTCTTTGCACTTATTTAACATTGAATTACAGATGCTTCCCTTTGGTATATGATGAACAAAAGGTTTTGTATGTTGACTTTATAGTAATAGTTAACCTTTCCTTCCCCTTTCACCCTTCTACTCATCTTAACCCAGTTGTATTTGTTTAGGTGCAGACTTTAACAAATGCATGCAGTTTTGCTCACTCTTTTGAGACCTAGTATTCCTAAGTTCTTTCTAAATGGTGCTTAACTTCACCGAAGCTAGTCTTTATCTTTTAGAATTTTGATAAAGATTTTTTAGGTGAAAATTAAATAATACATCTTGCCTAGGTGTTTTTAAATTTAGTAGAGGTAAGGAAAAATGGTGTGAAATCTAAGACAGGAATTTAAATCAAGGTAGTCACTTCTTAGCCTTGCTTTATAAAAGAATCATTTGAGAAACTTGCAGAAAATACTGGTGCCCAGCCTTATCCCATATTGGTCAGTTTCTGAATCTTTGGTGTTTTGAAAACTCAGCAACTGATTATAATTTATATCCAAGATTGTTGTTATTAAGTGCCATTGAGTGAGTTCTAGCTCATACTGACCCTGTATAGAGTTTGCAGAGAGCAGCTGATGGATTTGACCTATCAACTGTGGGGTTAACAATCCAGTGCTTATCCTATATCAGGATTGTCACTACTGTATTGTGTTTGTATTACGTATATTAAAGGTTCTGTAATACTGCTATGGGAGCTTGGTGGCTCTGTGGGATACTCACTGTACTGTGAACTACATGGTTGGCGATTCAAGCCCACCAGCCACTCCACGAGAGAAAGATGACGCCTTCTGCTCCTGTGAAGATTTACAGCCTCAAAACTCCTATGATGATGGTTGTGTGCCAACTCATAGTGACACTGTATAGGATTTTTAAGGCTGTTAAATCTCTATGGGAGCAGAGTGCCTCATCTTTCTCCTACAGAGCAACTCAGTTCATAATCCAGTATTGCTATCAGGGCTCCCAGAAACCCTCTTACAGGGTCGCTGTGAGTCAGCACTTACCAACAGCAGCATGCACCACTATGGGTTATGGGCATAAAATGCACTTGTACCAGTGCTGTTCGTCCTTTCTCACTCCTTCCTGCCTCCTCTGCTTTATCCCTGGGCAAGTGCTGTCCTCTCTATCTCAGACATGCATACTTCACCTCACAGTCTTTTTCTTTTGTTTGGCTGAAAGTTGAGCCCTTGGGGGTATGTTCAGTTCCAAGCTTGGAAGGTATCTAAAGGCCATAGTATTGGGGTGCTCCCAGTTAGCCTGGTCTTTTTTTTCTGGCTTTGAGTTTTGTTCAGATTTTTCATCCACTCTACCCAGGACCTTCAGAGCAGAAGGCATTGGTAGTCAGGTACCATCTAGTCTGGTCTCAGTGTCATGGAAACTAAGAGTTACGTGACCCATTAGTGGCTTGGACTAATTGTTACCACACATCTTTAATTTTCTTCATTCTTCTTTGTTTCCGATTGGAAGACACCATTAGTTGCACATTTCAAATTTAGAATCACACTTCATATTATCCCTTGTCCTTATCTTGAATTTCTTCCTCTATAGTGACAAGTTTTTGATCAAGTTTTTAGCTCTGTGTGGAGAACAATACAAAAGGGTCAAAGAGTATAATGGAAATCCAGGAAAGAAAGCTATATTGTGTATACATGTTTATGTTTGTGTTACTGTGTATACTTTGTTACTCGTACAGATGTTGTCATGATCTATTTAGCTGTAATTGGGAATCTACACTGAATTCTTTAAAACTGTATCCTTTATTCTTTCATGAATGCTCTTTGTAGGTACTGGAGCTGGCAGGTAATGCTTCTAAGGATCTCAAAGTAAAGCGTATCACTCCGCGCCACTTGCAGCTTGCAATCCGTGGGGATGAAGAGTTGGATTCTCTCATCAAGGCTACCATAGCTGGGGGTGGTATGTATTTACCTTTTGAGCCTAAAGCCTTTCTGACTAATTCAGTTCAGCTCAGTGAACAATTTGAATGGCTAAGTAAAAGGTATATAAACTAAAATTTTCATAAGTATTTAGTCTATTATGATTCTAGCCTTCTTTATTATATCTGAATAAATGTTTTTTCTTGTTAATGATATGAGGGTAAGTCATAAAATATTGCTATAAAATCATAGAAACCTTTACTAAACAAAAATATAAAACGGTGAAGCTGTTGTTTCTCAACATATCCTCCACTTAAGTCTGTGTACTTTTGAACACAGCGTTTCCATGTCTTTAACCTTTCCTCAAAGAATTCTGTGCTTTTCAATTTACACCATGTCAGAAGGGCAGTTTTCATATCCCCAAGAGGCCCAAATTGTGTTCCTTTTCAAAGTTCTTTGACATTAGAGGAACAAAGAAGTCTGAAGAGCAAGATCATGCCTGTAGGGTGGATGCAGTAAAGTTTCCCAATAAAAATCTCTTAGGCAAGCCTTTGCTACCCTTGAAAAATGAGCAGGTTCATTGTCATGATGCTAAAAAATTCCTCAGCATTATTTTCTTGGCCTTCTTCTCACTGGTGAAGTTTTTTGTGTTCTTAATATTTCTTCATCTTAATAAACTCCTTAATAAACTCCCATGATTGACCTATGTCCTTAAAGAAAATCCATCAAGATTACCCCTTTGGGATCCAAAAACAAATGCCATGACCTTCTGAGTTGATCTCTTTGCCCTGAATACATAACTGGCCCAGCAGATTGTTTAAAGGCCACTGTTTTGATTGGACCTTTTTTGTTTTGCTTTTTTCAACATTCTCTGACTCAGACAAGTGTATTTCTGAGAGAACTTGCCTGCAGCCACCGATTAATTGCAAAGACTTGTTTAAATACATTTTGTTTGATAAAACCCTGCATATATGAACTGGAAACCTAGTAGCAGTAGTTTTTTACTTAACTTTGTATATAATATTATTTTTATTTTCAGCAAAACATTTAATATATGATACATATATTTTCCATACCTTTTAAGCTTATTCTTTAAACTGTTAGAAAATGAACTTGAAAAATTAGGAAGGATAAGCATTCAGATGGGTGTGGATTAGTGAAAGTGAGAAGATGTAAGCTGGTGGTTTGGATCTTTTCTGGAGAATATGATGGGGATGGGCTCCTCTTCTTAGAAAAGGCCCTTACCTTCACATACAGCGGGTTAGTGGGTCCGTGGGCTGCTGGGGGAGGGGAGGGACTCCCACAGTGTCAGCATGTGGAAACAGAATTCCTTGTATTCTTCCTTTTTTTGTAGAATTACTCTTTTTGCTTGTGTCACTATTGCTGTAAATGCTATTGCTTACAGTAAATTTGAGGATATAGTCAGCTATGAAATGTATAATATTGTCTTTATCTCATTCTAGGTGTGATCCCTCACATCCACAAGTCTCTGATTGGAAAGAAGGGACAGCAAAAAACTGCTTAGAGAGTTTTAACTAGCCCTTTCCTCTCTCACTGTACTGTAATGGGGACAGAAGACATGATGGGGTATATGGAATTTGTAAAACCCTTCGGCGGAAACGCATAGACAGTTACTACAGACCTGCTCAAAGGGACATTATATCTTCTCAGACTCAAAGCTTGATAAAAGCACCTTTTCATGTGGCAACAATTGATTGTCTGTTGGTTGGCTAGGCTTCTCCGTTGTGTTTTATACAAAGATGGAGTTGATAAACCAGTTTTTACAAATGAATTTGTCTCAAAACTTCCATTTGTGATGTATTAGAAAGATTTTGCTCAGACTTTGACATTTTTTTAAGTCTCAAATTGGTTATCGTATATTTAGAATAATCTTAAAACAAATTGGGAATATTGCTTCATCATGATTTAATGCCCTATTTTATTGAATAAAGATGAGGCTTTCTATTCCCATAAAGATTTACAGCCTCAGAAACCCTATACAGGGTCACACTGTGAGTCGGCTTGGACTCGATGGCACTTCACACTGTACTGTCGATTAGAATACGTACCCTTGTATATGCCACTGAGAACGAAACGCTGCCAATTAAACCGTGGCATGCCATCAGTTATGGGACACGCCCCAATCCGAGTGGTGCTGGAATATGAGAAATGTGCATTTCAGATTGATGGGCTAGAATAGCGAACTTATTTATTGAGTACTTGTGTGCCAAGTTCTGTGCTAAGTACTATACATGCTTAGTCTCAGACTAGTGAATTATAATGTTGAAGTGTCCACTTCACCCCCTGTTTATAGATATGGGACCTGAGGCTTACAGTAATTAAGTGATACAGCAAAAGAAATTTTAACCAGTAGCTAGAAGTTGGCAGAGGTAGGATTCAGACCTAGATTCTTGAGTTCAGAGCTCAAACTCTTACCTAGAGTTGAAGTTAAGTTTATCAAAATTTTCTGCTTAGATGTAAAATTCCAACTTTGTAGTGGACTTTGAGAAATTCTTGTTACAAATCTGGATTGAATTATGCATTAGTGAAAATGCCTCTTCCCTGTCAAGCCCACACTTTCGGGGCTGCATTCAATTGGAGTCATTTATGCTCTCACTTCGATGTGCGTTTTCATCTGTTCCTGAAAAATGAAACTATGAATAGATTCCTATTACTATTGATAAATGCGCTTTTTATATTCTTACTTACATTGCTTTTTTCCTTCCTATTTAAAAAAATCTGTTGATAGTTTTTAACTTTTGAAGTAAACTGTTGAAAGCCACATAACCCTCAGCCTGTGCTGGTACGCCTCCGCTGCACTGTCTGTCCCGGGGACTCCTGTGTCTTCTGTTGGCACTTTGGCTGCACTGCTGAAATGTACCTACGCCTAGTAAGACTTCAGTTGTCCTTATCTAGTCTAGTGATATCTGGGGAGTGCTGGGACTTTGTAGTATCAACAGTGGCTGATAACCACCAGGGCGGTGGGCCAAGCCCACCAACTGCTCCACTATAAGATGATGAGATTTGCTGCTCCCGCGGAGATTTACAGCCTCAGAAACTCAGAAATCCTGTATGGGGTCACTATGTGTCAGAACCGACTTGATGACACTTAACAACATAAGATTCATATTTAGTCATTTATACAACCTTTTAAAAAACACATTTTCTTTGTCAGCTTCTAAGTAGCAAATTACAGAATGTAACTGAATTTAAAGATTTAACTGAGCAAAGCCAGTACTAGTTAATGGTCCAGCAGAGAATTCTATTTTTCTGTCTGGAGTCTTCATTAAAGAAGGAAATATTTTAATGTTTTATAATAATAGCACTATCAAAACAAAATTCTCTTCCTAAAAAGCTTATTTTATTATGGAAAATCTCAAAAATACACAAGAGAAGAGTAATGATTTTTCTCTCCTATGCCCTTTGATTTACCTGTTTCAGCGCTCCACCTGTGAATTCATTTTAATCCCAACCTAGGCATAATATAGTTTCGTATTAGGAGCTCTGGTAGCGTTACGAATTGGGCTGTGAACCGCAAGGTCAGCAGTTCGAAACTACCAGCTGCTCCGCAGGAGAAAGATGAGACTTTCTGCGCCCGTAAAGATTTACAGCCTCGGACACCCTGTACAGGGTCGCTGTGGGTCGGAACCGTGTCGACGGCACTTAACAACAACATCTGTCGCTAAAGGTGGAGTGCTTTTTGTAACATGACCATGGTACCTTTCATACTACTTTAAAAATTTAATATCAAATATCCAGTGTTCAGATTTCCTTTATTGAACATTTGATTTGTATCGTTTACGTTTCTTTAATCTATAGAATTTCTCTTCCCTTCTTAATGTTTTTCTTGTCGTTTTAATTTTGAAGAAACTGCATTGTTTGTACTATAGAATTGTCCCTTAGTGTGAGTTTTACAGAATGCATTCTTATAGTGTCATTTCGTTTTCTTGTGCCTTGACAGTGGTCTCTAGAGGGATTTTCTTGGTTGTGTTTATTTTTAACAAAAATCACTCCTTTATGTTATATACTTCCTATTGTATCACATCAGAAGAATCATAGTGTTTCCTTGCTTTCTGAATGTACGATTTTATGCTGTCTCATGCTGTAATGGTGGTGTCGATGAGAAGGCTTGGATGGCGCCATCACAGTCCATCCATTGGGACGTTCTCATTCACCGTCTCCCCTAGTGGTTTTAGCTGCTGCTAGTGATCATTGCTCAGAGCCAGTATTCTGTTAGGGGTTATAAACTGTTGATATTCTAGCATTCCTTCTGCATTCATTATCTGGAATTCTTTAAAGAATGTAAGCTCATTAATTTATAAGGCAGGATAAAATGACAGTTTCATATTCTGACTGAATTGTTTGTGCCTACATGGTTGGAAGGCATTTCTATGAGCCAGGACCCACCCTTGTCCTGTGTAAGGTTGCAGTAATTCTCAGAAACCAAAGCAACAGTAGAAAAGAAAGCGTAATAATAAAGCTTCCTTTGGTTTCAATTTAGTTAAATAGGAGTGTTTTCTTACAATTTTCCAGATGATTGATTAAAATACCTATTTATTTTTAATAGTTATTTAACCCTTTTTCTAGGACTATATGTATTTTTGGTTTGTTTTTGTTAATAGAAAACACATGAAACAATATAATGAACCCCTGGTTTTCCTGCTGTTGCAGCCCGGCATCTACAATTACAGTCAGTCTTATTTAACCCTGTACTTCCCCCTTCCTTGTACTGGATTGTTTTAAAGCGTGTCCCTGCCATCATGTTTCATCTGTAATACTTCAATGTGTATCACTAGAAGAAAACTTAAAAAAAAAAAAAAAAAAACTGTTATCACACCTAAAAATCATTTAAAATAATTCCAGAATTGTATTTTAAATAGTAGAGGATAGATGCATACAGTAGCACTTCAGAGAATGGCGGGGTTGTTTTTGTTTTTTTTTTTTTTAGCAGAAAGTGAATATGAACCTAGACCCCAAAAAATGTATTGCATTTGGACCCCTAAAAAGATCCAGGGTAAGGCAGCAACATGAATAATGTCTTAGGAATTCTGGAGTGTACATAGAAAGTTGTGGCAATGACCTGAGGGCTACTGCATGGAGCAGGAATAAAGAGGATGTGCTGCTGGCTCTGGGGCTATGGTTACATTTATTGTGATGCTATTTTATGATTAAATTTTTGAACATGCAGGAAAATAATTATACCACTGAACAATTCTTGTACCCACCATCTAGACTGCATAATTAACTTTTTTTCTGTATTTGTTCTAATCATAATTAATCATCTGTGGTGAATAAAAAGTATTCTTAGATCAGATCATGTTATATGAGGTGACTCGGGGAGCTTAATGATCTAGTGACACAAGGTTGCACTGGGATGTGTTTCAGGTAGAACAAGGAACAAGCAGACTAGATTGAATGTGGACAGAAGGCGAACTGATTGAAATTTACTTCTCGTGGAATGAACAAAGTTTTAAACAAAATTCTTAATCTACTTAAAAGGAGCTGTGATTTAAAGGATTTTACAGAGTATGTTTTTGTGCATGGTGCTGTAGTTTTCTTTTGAATGGAAGATTTTATCATTGGCGTTTCTGATCATCCACAGAATGGATAGTTACCAAATGAAGATATTTGGTGAATCGGAACTTCGAGCACTAGAAAGAATGAGAACAAGTACAAAAAAAACTAAACAAATTGCCATCAAATTGATTCCAACTCACAGTGACAGAGTAGAAACCCTCCACAGGGTCTTCTTGGCCACAGTCTTTGTCAAAGTAGGTTGCCAGGTCTTTCTGTAGCATTGCTGGGTGCGTTCAAATTGCCTACCAATGAAAGTTCAAATACATGGTATTAATTTTTAGTTGGATGAAAGTCAGTCTAACTGCTGTAATTAGCTGACTACCTAACAGAGTACAGCACTGCATTTTTGAAGAAACTGGGAGGAAGGGGGTATTTTGCTTTGGGAACCTGTACAGGTGTACAGAACAGATTCTGAAAGCAGAAAATATGAACTGTGATTGTTTTAAGTGCCATCGAGTCAACTCTGACTCATAACAACTCTTTATAGGGTTTCCGAGGAGCAGCTGATGGGTTTGAACCACCAACCTTGCGGATCAAATTGACCTTGCAGTTCAGTACTTTTTCTACAGTGCCACCCTGTGTTAGGTTACAGGGCAAAGGGGGTTTGATAGATGTAATTAAGGTTACTAAAATAAGGGATACTGTCCTTGGTGTGGTGTTACAGGATAAGCCCTAGACCTCAAATTCCATTTGAACTGCAAGGTTGGTGGTTAAAGCCCACCAACCGCTCTTCAGGGTATGAGTTGGAACCAACTCGACCGCACTTAGCAACGACAAATCCTGGATTATCTAGACAGGTTCAGTGTAATCACATGAACTTTTGAAAAGTGAAGAGGAAGAAAGAGTTGGGGGACTCAACATGCCATTGCTGACTTGAAGGGCATGGGACCACATGGGGAAGCATGAAAAGGAAAACCTGCCAGCAATCACTGTCTTGGAAAAGGCCCTAAATCCAGTCACGGTGTGCTAGGCTTCTGACGTCAAGCTTGTTTAAAGCCAGTCAGTTCAGTGCGCAGCAGTAAGGAAACTAAGGAATCTGTAAGGTTTCCATGAAGTTGGGTCTCGAGGGTGGAGATTTATAACTTGCAGATAGCAGGACTGAGCTTGACAGTTCTCTCATCAGTGATCTACGCCTATGAATTCTGGAGTCCAGTACACCTGGGTTCCAGTCCTTGCTGGCTGGCCCCTAGTTGTGTGGCCTCACATCATCCTTAAAATGGAGATGGTAATAGTCATATTCTGATCACTAAGAAAGAACTGTATGCAAAACGCTTAGCAATGCCTGGAGCCCAGCGAGCTTTAGACAGTTGCCAACCAACACTGCATTTGACGTTTTCTTTTCCCAGTCAGCACATTCCAGCAGAGCCTTTATTACCAAAGGCACAACAAGAATATAGGCAGAGTAAACTCATAATTGAGAACATTGAAATTGGGATATTCAGGTCTCATTGCTTAGAAGATGAGTGCAGCAAAATTCACATTCAGTCGTAAGAATCACTATTGATACAATAGCTAATGTCTGAAATCCATGACATTTGGCAAGATCTACCTGGGTACATCTTGTGCCCCAAAATTGGAAATACTGTCAGTGCATTTTTTAATAAAACATACAAAAAGTATACCAGTTACTCGTAATATGGGAACTAACAAGAAAAAATGTCTGTTAAAATAGGAATGCTAGTTTTATCTTGTCCTCTGCTTGGTCTGGTGCTTCTGGGAAATTGTAAATGACAGAATGGAATACATGGAAATTAAGAATCAGCTATGCCTTACACATGGTACGAAGACTCCCCTGAGTTCCTATGGCTTCATCTGTATATAGTGGACATTCCCTTTAGGAATTTGTCTTGAAACAGTACAGAGGAGGGCACCTGCAATAAGGAGCCAAGACAACCCCAGCAATATAGCCTGTGGCCCTGGAGACTACTGAGGAAGGAAAGTGACCTGAGTCCTCTTCTGTTGGTATTGTATCAATTGGAGATGCAGTTTTTTCCCAGAATTGGTGAATCCCATCTCTGATTAATCACATAAAAATTTTATATACTTTTTTAGCATGCTAAGTTTGTAAATGAATTCTACACAGCCAATGTACATCTGAAATCTCAAGAGTTAGACTTGTCTTCCAGCCTGACGCAGATTGTTCAGGACAGCCTAATCCAACCAAACCAGCTCTTAATCCCTTTCACTGGAAGACACGGGCCTATCTGCAGCTTCCACCTGCTCTTTGTTGTGAGTTCTCTATTTCTGGCTGTTTCCTACTTGGGACCTTTAGGAGCTGCCCTCTGCAAAAGCGTATAGCTTGAGCTAGGAATGCTATGTACTGTTATAATATAGAGTCCAAAGAGTTTCTTTGGCAATAGTCTAATCTTGAGTTTAGTGTGTACTTTTGAAAGAAAGACCTTGTATCTTGTCAAACTCTGTAATTAAGACCTTTGCTACTAAATCAAATATTGTATTCCATTCTAACTTCAAATGTCTGCATTTGTGTATAATGGAAATCCTTTTATGAACAGAGAAGTAAGTGGGTTGGCCACTGACAGTGGTTCCCAAACTATTTTTTCATGGATGTTTTATTACCTGGATTAATGTATTCCATAATAAAATCAGACAGTGGAGTCTCTTGAGGCAGAAAGAACAAGCTAGTGTATTGTTAATTTTAACTTTTTCTTTAAAGTTTCCTGTATTTGCTTATCAGCAAAGTGAACAACGGTTCACACACTAATGTTAATGGAAATGCTGAATGTATGTCTTTGTTAGGATTTTTTTCCATGGTGTGTGCTTGATTTGATCTTCTATTGTATATACATTCAAATTGCATTTTCTGTTGGTAACGTTCTTGTTTATATGATGGAATTAAATATATTCTTTGTAAAAAGAGGTGAGCTGCACTAAATAATCTCTAGACGATCCCTTTCAGCTTTAGAAGTGACAGCAGGTTATACCCATTACTGAAGGTAGAGGATGAACTAATCATCTGCAGAGAATGCTAGAAGCCACACTGCCAGGCGTTCTGCTGAAACCTTTCATAGACCTGGCTCACCAGGTGATAGCTTCATTTTACAGGTAAGAAAAGTAAGGCATAGAAAACATTCAACTTTCCAGTCACATCAGAGATGCTATGGAGTTGAGAATCATGTCTGTTTAGCGCTAAGAACTTAGAACATTTTATTCTATTAGGCAGGGCTTCAAAAAGTTTGTGGGAAAATTCCATTATCTTTCGCTTCTCTTTTCCACAAACTTTTGGAAGCATCTGTATATGTCATGTATGAAAATCACTAAACTTTTTCTTTCAAAGTCTGTCACGTGCCTTATGTAGATCTATCTCGTTTAATCCCCTGAATAAACCTCCAAATAAGCATCAACCTTAATTTACAGATGAAGTGATTTTGATTTAGATGCAGAGAGTTTTGATAACTGGTTTATGATCACACAGCTTCAGTTAGTTGCATAGCTGAGATTTGAACTTAGATTCTTTCGACTAAAATCCAGACTCTGTCAGGACTTTCTGTGAAGACCACCTTGATGGGGTGGGTCTACAGCAGATTTTACATTGCATTTGCTCAAAACGGTGTGGAAAATGAGAGAAGAACAAGGCTGGAAATGTGTCATGTAGAGCTAGCTGCAAGATTAGTTTGGACCGTGAGGTGAGTGGGAACCGACTCAACAGCGCTTAGTAACAATGACAATATATAGAGCTGCATTCTATATTCTGGTGTTATGTTACAGGATAAACACTAGACTGTGAACTGCAAGGTTAACAGTTCAAACCCACCAGCCACTCCTTGGAAACGGTATAGATTGGAACTGACTCGGCACTTAACAAATTAGAACCTTGTGGCTTTTTGAGTGGATTATTTTGTGCCAATCCTGGGTTGCAAAGCTCTTGGTTGTGTGTGTGTGTGTAAGTGCATACACACATGCTGACTCTTCCCTATTGAACATGAAGCCAGGAAAGCCACATGCAATGACTACTGGCACCAGCTACCTACTTCACAGATTAAGTAAGGGCAAAGTCTTTCACAGGACTTCCTTGCTCAGACACCAGCTGCAAACCTGGAGGCCCCCAAACCACACTTGCATATTCAGGGATTCCCACAGTCCTCTCAGGTGTAATTGAGTTCGAATGACTCAGAACTCAGGAAAAACTCTATAGTTAGGGTTACCGCTTTATTAGTGAAAGGATGTAAATCAGAACTAGCCAAAGAGGGAGAGACAAGGAGGGTCCCAACCGTAAGACTAATGTGTTCTCGGAGTGCAGTCGGTATGCACGATATTGTGAGGGAAGCTCACCCAAACTTCTGGGGTACAGTGTTTTTATATACTTCGTTACAGACGCATGTTTGAATCATTAGCCGTGTAATTGAACTCACTTCTCAGCCACCATTCCTCCCCAGAGGTCAGGCTGATACAACTTGATTCTAAGCTCCACCCCTTGACTCACATAATTGGACCTTTTAGCAATGTCAGCCCCCACCCTGACTAGTAAAAACTCTAGTGTGGTCTGAGGGGCTCCCAATAATATAGACACTCCTGTCACTTGAGAAATTACAGGAGTTTAAAGACTGCCTCCCAAGAACCAGAGACAAAGGCCAGCCACATTTTTTTTTTAAAGCCACATGTGACAAAAGTGTTTGCTGTACTGAATGAAAATAACAGCTTTAAACCCACCAGTCTCCTTGGAAACCCTATACAAGGTGACTACCAGTAACAGTTGATACTGTCATCTGCAGTTCAACCCTACAGTTCCTAGGATGGTCACGGGTGGGGGTCGGGGGAGGGGACCAATATACTTGGGAGCATACCTGCAGCCATTTTGACAGCACAGCTAAATTTTTTTGTGCCTATCACATACCTGTCATTGTTTCTGGAATGTATGTTTTTATTTTAGGTTGGAATGTTAATGATTGCTTGAACTCTGGTCCCTGTTTGTATAACTTCTGATAAAGACCCGGACAAACAAGGCACCTGAATAGTTAAGCGTGCCCTCCTTTAAGATGTTTATTGGGACATTGTGACCCCCTTTGTGATTATGTATCTGAGAACTACAGCCCACCTGCATGTAGTATGTGACTAGCATTGTTAAGAAATAGTATAAATGTTGCCGGCAAGTGAAAGCTAGTCAAACACCTATTAAGAAGCAGCCTGCTTGTTGGTATTCCACTAGTGGGCTTCCTTATAAAGACTTCTTTTTCTCTGTTCCACTTGGAGTGGTGATTGGCCTCAGTCAATACAGGGCATTGGACCCAAGATTCTGGGATAACCACTCTGGTTCTGCCCCCTGGGTGACAGGTCCTAGAGAGAGCAGAGATGGTCCACCCCTCAAACTTAGGAGGACTCTGGTCCTTGACCTCCCTGACGAGCAGCGCAGAGGCAGACAGCAGAGAGCAAAAACTGCTGCTGACAGTAGGTGCGTGCATCAGCCGTCAGCTCTGGAGTGCTGCTGGCTGCCATCTGGTCAGTTCTGACCCACAGCGGCCCTGTGTACAACAGAACACTGCCCTGTCCTGCACCATTCTCACAGTTGTTGCCACTGCCAATCCATCTCATTAGGGGGTCTCTGATTTTCACTGCCCCTCCACTTTACCAAGCATGATGTCCTTTTCCAGGACATCATGTCCTGATACTATGTCCAGAGTATGAGAAAAGTCTGGCCATTATTGCTTCTAAAGGAGCATTCTGGTTGTACTTATTCCAACACAGGTTTTGTTTATTATTTTGACAGTCATACATGGTACCTTTAATATTATCCAACACCTTATCAATGGAGAAAAGATTCATGTTGTCAAGGACTTCATTGTTCTTGGATAACTATCAATACTCAAGGAAGCAGCAGTCAGGAAATCAGACAACGTATTGCATTAGGCAAATCTGCTGCACAAGACCTTTTTAAAGTGTTGAAGAACAAAGATGTCAGCTTGAGGACTAAGGTGCACCTGACCCAAGC
>NW_006408524.1:2056563-2067492 GCF_000296735.1 Chrysochloris asiatica | reverse complement strand
TTGGCCCAGGATTGGGCAGTGTTTTGTTCTGCTGTGCATAGGGTCGCTATGAGTTGGTACCTACTCGATGGCATCTAACAACAACAACAACAGCAAACACTATTAAAAAAAAAAAAAAAAAATGCACTGATTTCTTCTACAGTCTTCCGTACTCATTGGCCAACTTTCACATGCGTTGTTGTTGTTAAGTGCCGTCGAGTCGGTTCCGACCCATAGCGACCCTGTATAGGGTTTCCGAGGCTGTAAATCTTTACGGGAGCAGATCACCTCATCTTTCTCTCGCGGAGCAGCTGGTAGTTTCAAACTGCTGGCCTTTAAGGTTCACAGCCCGATTCGTAACCACTACGCTACCAGAGCTCCTTTCGTAGGACGCCTGAAAATACCATGACTTTGGTCAGGCAAACTTTAGTCCTCAAACTGACATCATATCCTAGAACACTTTAAAAGAGGTCTTGTGCTGCAGATTTTTTTTTTTTTTTTAAGTTTTTGTGAACTGAGTGATAGTTTACATGGGAGAACATTGGCTTTACACCATCATTTTGTTGCAGTGATTACAATTTCCTCCATGCATCATCATTCAACAGTATTTGGTTCCATTTCCTCTGTTTCTCTTTTTTTTGGGGGGGGGGGGGGGGAGGTGGTGGTGTTGAAGTGAGGGATGTACACAAAAACACTCAGGAACATACAATAATTTATATTACCAAAGGACACATTGGTAGTATAAATTATTATATATAATATTATACTACCAAAGGACACAAAGTCTGCCTCCTGGCCACCAGCACACAGTCCCTCTCTTTCATGAGTCCAGAGTCCGCTGCTCCCTCTCTCCATGTCCTCATCTCTGCCTCCATTTCTGGTGTTGCTGCTTCTTTAGATAGGGTCCCACATTCCGCTCTTCTCCCTTGGTGGTCCTAGGGTCCTCTGTTCCTGGAATGTAAGATTTAACTACTCACCCCTCTTTTTGTTACAAAACTTCCATGTTTACAGTTGTGACAGTCACAGTCATGATAACAATTATTGTGCAGCAGATTTGCCCAATGCAATAATATTTGATTTCTTGACTGCTGCTTCCGTGAATTGATAGTGGATCCAAGCAAAATGAAGTCTTTGACAACTTCAGTCTTTTCTCCGTTTATTATGATGTTACTTATTAGACCAATGGTGAGGTTTTTTTTTTTCTTTACATTGAGGTACAAGCCACACTGAAGACTATGGCTTTGATCTTCATCAGAAAATATTTTAAATCCTCTTGGCTTTCAGCAAACAAGATTGTATCATCCGCATATTGTAGGTTCTTAATGAGTCTTCCTCCAATCTTGATGCCACACCATGTTCTTTACATAATCCAGTTTCTTGGATTGTTTGCTCAGTGTACAGATTGAATAAGTGTGGTGAAAAAATTTAACCTTTCCTAATTTTCAATCATTCAACATGGCCTTGTTCTGGC
Organism: Chrysochloris asiatica; assembly: GCF_000296735.1. Lineage (NCBI taxonomy): Eukaryota > Metazoa > Chordata > Mammalia > Afrosoricida > Chrysochloridae > Chrysochloris > Chrysochloris asiatica. The sequence continues at coordinate 2,066,042 of NW_006408524.1, read as the reverse complement.
CCCAGTCACGGCCTATTCATCTGTGTACAAGTTCCTCATGAGCACAATAAGTATTCCGGAATAATCATAAAATGCAGTGTTGTTCACAGCTGGTCGTGATCACACAATCAAAAATCCTTTTCATAGTCAATAATTCACAGGTAAACATCTTTCTGGTAGTCTCTGCTTTCAGCCAGATCCATCTGATGCCAGCAATGATATCCCATGTTCCACGTCCTTGTCTGAATCCAGCCTGAACCACTGGCAATGTACTGTTGCAGCCATTTTTAAATTATCTTTAGCAATATTTTGCTTGAATATTATATTAATGATATTGTCTGATTATTTCAGCATACTATTAGGTTACCTGTCTTTGGAATGGGCACAAATATGGATCTCAGTTGGCCAGGTAGCCATCTTCCAAGTGTCTTGGCTTGAGTGAGTGCCTCCAGTGCTGTTCGTTGAAAGATTTCAACTTGTGTTCCATCAATTCCAGAGGCTTGTTCTTTAACAGTGCCTTCAGTTCACACTGGACTTCTTTCTGCAGTACCATTGGCTCTTGATCAAATGCTGCCTGTTGAAATGGTTACACATCAACCATTTATTTTTGGTACAGTGACTCTATTCTATCTTACTTTGATTCTTTCTGCATCAGTCAATTTTTTGCCCAAAGAATCCTTCAATATTTTAAGTCAAGGCTTGAATTTTTTCCTCAGTTCTTTCAGCTTGAGAAATGCTGAGTGTGTTCTTCCCCTTTGGTTTTCTGACTCCAGATCTTTTTACACTTCACTATTATATTTGACTTTGTCTTCTTGAGCTGCCCTTTGAAGTGTTCTGTTCCACTCTTTGACCTCCTCATTTCTTCCATTTGCTTCAGCATCTCTCCTCTGGAGAGTATGTTTCATGTTTCAGTCTCTTCTGAATGTATCTGGTGGGTCATCAGGTTCCCCTCCAAGAATGGGTTTTAATCCTGTGAGGAGGACCCACTAAAGTTCCACAATGGGTGAAATTTCCAGAAGATGGGAGCAGATCTAGAGAGGCAGCCCAGAGACACGAGTCTGATTGGTACCAAGGGACTGGCCAGGTAAATTAAATTCCTTTTCTGCTGCAAGGTTTTTCTACTCTGTTAACCCTCATCAAGCTGTTCTAACTGTTGAGGTTTTCATCCTAAAACCTACCCAGTCCTTGGAGGTTTGTATTCTACTTCTGTTTTGATTCAGATTCTGGTTCTGGTTTTATTCTGGTTCATTGTAGAATAGAAACAATTGTAATGGGTCTTTTGAGAGATTGATGTCTGATAAACTAGATTATCTTCATGAATACGTTTCTGAGTTATTGAAGCCCAGGAATGATCTGGTTTTGTTTTGATTCTAACCTAACTTTGGTTAAGTGTGTGTTAGCTAAAGGACAGAGTAATTGGACAAGCATTCCAGAAGCACTATAACTGAAAGTTTTCCAGTTAGGATCCTATGGAGAAAAGCAAAATGCAGTTTCCCTCCAATGCTACAGGTCTACAATATCAATTGGCTTGATAGTACCAAATAATGTATGTATGTATGTATGTGTGTGTGTGTATATATATATATGGAGCTCTGGTAGCGTAGTGGTTACGAATTGGGCTGCGAACCTTAAGGTCAGCAGTTCGAAACTACCAGCCGCTCCGCGGGAGAAAGATGAGGCTTTCTACTCCCGTAAAGATTTACACCCTTGGAAACCCTGTACAGGGTCACTATGGGTCGGAATCGACTCGACGGCACTTCACAATCAAATCATATATATAGCTCTGGTAGCGTAGTGGTTACGAATCGGGCTGCGAACCTTAAGGTCAGCGGTTCGAAACTACCAGCTGCTTCGCGGGAGAAAGATGAAGCTTTCTACTCCCGTAAAGATTTACACCCTTGGAAACCCTGTACAGGGTCGCTATGGGTCGGAACCGACTCAATGGCAGTTAACAACAACAGCAAATATATATATATATATTTAAAAAAAGATTTCCATATGTCTTAGTGTGACACTGTAGGATAAGCACTGGACTGCTAGCAGCAAGGTCAGCAGTTCAAACTCACCAGTTGCTCCTCAGAAAACCTCTACAATGTTGCTATAAGTTGGAACCGACTCAATAACACTTAATAACAGCAACATTTTATATATTTTACAAGCTCAAGTTTAAAATGACATAATTTTTCTGTTTCACTTTCTTCGGAAAACTTACTAAGCGTCTATTTTGTATCAAATTGAAGGCCATGACTGATGTTTTCATAGAGCGATCTAAGAATCTCAGTTATTTCATAAGAAAAGCTCTGGTGTAAAGACCAGGTGCATGTTTGTGGGTAAGTAAACAATCTTAATATTGTAGAGAATTGGTTAAGGAAATGCATTTCGACAGAGGCATTTGTGTTTATCACATCCTCAAAGGTGAAATCTTTTCAAGTACCTAGATTAGATGTGTTTTATCTAAGAAAAAGGTGATTGTGAAGGGAGTTAGTAGTTCCAAAATGTAAAAGAAAATTATATTTTTTAAAAAGCTGGAGAGGAGACTGTCAGCAAGATGGCGGACTAGGCTAACACACTACACAGATCCTCTACCACAAAGATGAGAGAGACAAAATAAAACAGACACAGATGAAAATTCTGGCACCCTGAACATTAGAAGAAAGGTTAGAGAGGTGGATGGAGTGCTTGCTGGGAGGAGAGGTCAATCAGATTCAGCAGGAGGGAGACTGGCTGGTGAACGGCTGACCAGACCTGGCTCAACATCTTATGAGCATGGGCAGCCAAGGGAGACCTGGCAGAGCAGAGTTACATGGCTTATGGGAAAGGCATGAGGTCTTTTTCCCCATGCTCCCTGGCAACCAGTAATGTGGCCTGCACCCTCTCTCATCCACCCCTACTGCAGACCCTGTTCCCTGTGACTTCTGAGCCATGCCAGTATGAGGTGGGAGCCGGCTGTACTACTTTGGTGTGCCAATTTGGTACTAGGATTCAGGTGGGGTCAGCTCTGGACCTACAAAACTCTCAGAACCACCAGACCTGCATTTAACTACTCAGTCATACTGCCTCTAGCTTCCTGTGGTCCTAACAAACACAGAATCCAGCTCCATCAAGGACCCCCATGAACTACTTCCAGAATGAGTGCCCTGAACACTGAGGCCAAACAGAACTCCATCTACAGCCAGGAATTCTGCTGTCATATCCCTTTCACAACTACTTCATGAGTTCCTTAAATGGCAGGAGCCCACCAGAAATTTCTCCCCTCCAGGTACAACTGCACTGTTTTTTTTTACAAATGTAACAACCACACGTTGCCCCGTAATCAACAGACAATTTTAGTTCATATGAAGAAATGAGAGAACAAACAAGATGGTGGAGAGGGTGGAAGTGTAGTAAAGAGCTCAGTCAGCAACAACACAGAATACCAGACCAAGCAGGCTCAGTGGATGCTGCCAAAACTCTGAACCACATATAAAGGAATATTTAGAAGGTTGGAAGGCTTACAGCTACGGGAATTTGTAACAGAAGCAAGAAATCCATTGCTTTCTAATTCAAGATGCTCAGCTGCTCCCAGAGCTGCCATCTTGGGCAAGACCAAGTGGGGGGAAGGATCAGAGCAGCCTCGGATGCCTGACAGAACCGCAGAGATAAAGGTTTGGCATTCTTTTTTTTTTTTTGTATCTGTTCATTGGTCTCTCACTGACTGCGCACCTCCATTGTGGTGACGAGGGGGTGCCTGAGCGACTGGACACCCCACCCCCAGAGGGTTCTACTCGCATGCACACACGTATCTGAAAATTTTAAAGTGACAGTTTCCACTTAAAACCAAATGGCCACAGCTGGGCCTGAACTGTTTATCACTAGGAAAAAGACCTGAATGGGGGTTGTGGAGGCGACAGGCAGACTAAAAAGGAAATAAGCTGAAAATTAAATCCTGAGTTATGTCACAACAACCAACAGTGGCATCTTGAAATTTCTCAGGAAGAAGAGTGAAGACGAAAGCCCATCTCCTGATCATATCTACCCAGAGGCAATCAGAAAGCACAAAAATTACCAAAATACACACCTATCTAAGTATTGAGACCACAGATAATCACTGAATATATCCAAAAAATAGAAGCAGATGACCATATCAGCACATGTCCAGAAATGAGATAAAGTGACTGAGGCAAATGAGCTGGACGTAGACCTACATTCTATACTGGAAGATGGGCAGGCTTTGGAAATGCCTGAGAAGGAATTCGAAAAATGATTATAAAATGTATCAAAACACTATATAATAGATGAGAAAAATAAGGAAGTAGGAAAGTGCTAACAGAAACAATAAAATAAAATAGATACAGCATTGGAAATAATTCAAACCCTACAGAAAGAGGGCTAAATGATTAATAATACAATATCAGAAATGGACAATACATTGAAAGGGCAAAGAAATAGAGTTGAAGAGATAGAAGCCAGAACTAGTGAGCTAGAAGATAAATCTCTTAACACTACTAAGATAGAAAAACAAACACAAGAAAAGATACAAAAATCTGAAGAAGGCCTAAGATTCATGGTGGACAACATGAAGAATAACAAGAATTATTGGCATTCCAGAATAGGAAGAATCACACAAGTCCACAGAGGAGATAGTTCAAGAGCTTCTGGAAGAAAATTTTCCTAACATCCTGAAAAGCAAAAAGATAAGCATTCAAGAAGCACAACAAACCCCAGGAAGAGACAATCACCAACACATCATAATCAAGCTCTCCAAAATCAAAGATAAAGACAGAATCCTGAAAGCAGCTAGAGAAAAGAGAAATGTAACATACAAAGGCAAGCAAATCAGATTAACCTTGGATATCTCAAAAGAAACCATGCAGGGAAGAAGGCAATGGGGAGACATATAAAACCCTGAAAGAAAAAAAACTGCCGACCAAGAATCCTCTACCCAGCAAATCTGTCAATCAAATGTGATGGTGTAATCAAAACATTCCAGGATAAACAAGAGCTAAGGGATTTTGCCAAAGCCAACCCTGCTATGAAAAACATCCTAAAGAAAGTACTGAGAACCAACAAGAACAGACAACAACTAGAGAATGACGGACATGGCAGTATCACCCTGAACTTAATCGACAAATGGAAGCGTCATGAACAGAATAAAATTATAAGAACAGAAGATCTGGGAGGTTAGTCTAAGATCAAAACAATTATAATGTGAAAGAAGGTAAACACAGAGGAACAGTGGTGGTAAAGTCAGGTAGATTACAGGATAAAATAGACTATCTTAAATGGAGGGAAGAACTAATGCGTCAGACTGCAAAGTCATTTAAACTGCAAGGTCGGTGGTTCAAGCTCACTAGTTGCTCCTTGGAAACCCTTTACAGGGTCGCTATGGGTCAGAATAGACTCGATGGCACTTAACAACAACAAGGTAACCACAACAATGGGGTTGGGGCGGGGGGCTTAGTTCGGGTGTTGGGGAGGACAATACAAGAAGGGGGAGGAGGTGGAAGAACAAGCTTAGGTGGATAGAGAGAAATACTATTAACTGGTGATACATGAAGGAGATTATAATCATTGTAATGAAACAAGGTGTAGGATTTATTGAATGTAAAACTGATAATCTGCCTTGTGAACTTTCACTCAATCCACAATAAAAACCTTAAAAAAAAGAAATGAGAGAATGGCTCAAACAAATGACCAAGATGCAGAGATAGAAAATGGTTCTCAGGAAGAAGAGGTAATGGAACTAACTGAAAAAGAATTCAAAAGAATGGCATTTAGATACCTTCAAAGGATTGATAGAAACAACAAGGAAAGCAAAGAGAATACAATAAAAATTTTAGAAGAATTCAGGAAAACACTACAAGAAAAATACAAATTTTGAAACAATACAAAACCTACAATTAGAAATCCGGATTAATACTAAGATCTTAGAAATGTCAAATATATTGGAAGGGCAAAGGAGTTGATGCAAATCAATGGAATCTCAAAATAATGAGTTTGAAGATAAATCTCTCAATGTTGTTGTTAAGTACCGTGGAGTCGGTTCTGACTCATAGTGACCCTGCACAGGGTTTCCGAGGCTGTAAATCTTTATGGGAGCAGAACGCCTCATCTTTCTCCCGCAGAACTGCTGATAGTTTCGAACTGCCAACCGTGAGGTTAGTTAGCAGCCCGATTCGTAACCACTACGCTACCAGAGCTCCTTAAATCTCTCAATAGTAGAAGAAAAATCAGAAAAAGAAAAATTCAAAGGCAGTCTAAGAGTTAGGTGGGAGACACCCTGAAGAGGAACAACTTTGAGGTGATCATAATTCCAGAACAGGAAGAGAAAAACACAGGGAAAATTGTCAAAGAGTAGTTGGAAGAAAACTTCCCTAGCATTATGAAAGACAAGACAATAAGCATACAAGAAATTGAACTAACCCTAAATAGGATAGCTCCCAAAAGAAAATCACCAATATTATGATATAATCTAGTCAAAGACGGGGAAAGAATCCTGAGAGCAGCTTGGGGGAAAAAAAAAAAAAAAGAAAAGTTGGCTACAAAGGAGAACCAATAAAACTAAGCTATGACTTCTCAGCAGAAGCCATGCAGGCAAGAAGGCAGTGGAATGACATGTACAAAGCTCTGAAAGAAAAATTTGCCAGCCAAGAATCCTATACTTAGCAAAGTTATTTCTTAAATACGATGGTGAAATTATGTGTCCTGATGAACAGAAATTAAAGGAATTTGTAATGACCAGACCAACTTTACAAATCATGCTGAAAGTTGTTCTTTGGACTGAGAACCAACAACAGCAGACAACAACCTGAGATTACCACACATGAGAACAATACCCAGCAATCAATTCAGATATAGAAGTACTTAAGCAAATTTACAAAACTGAAAATAGGGAACCAGAGATAGCCAAGTATAATGGGGTCAACTACAAAGCCAAAAGAGGGAGAAATAGAAACAAAACTCCCACATGGTAAGGAAGTCAGGTAGATTTCAAGATAAAACAGACTTAAGCAGGAAAAAAATAAATTACAGGGTAACCTGTAATACACTTGCACATCAAATTTTTAAAAAAAGGAAAATCAGAAAGATTTGGTAAACACCAATACAACAGAAATGAAAATGAAAAGAAAACCCACAAACCAAAAGAAGTTAGCATAGAAAATTATGTGGAACAAAGAATCGAGCAGTACCACAAACAAAACAGAAAAATTACAACAATCAATTCATACCAATTGATGATTACACCAAACATAAATGGATTGTGTGTTCCAGTCAAGAGACATGAAAGAGCAGAATGGATACAAAAACAAGATCCTTCAATGTGCTGTTTACAAGAGACATATCAAAAAGATGGAGACAGCCTAAGTGTCCATCAGCAGAAAAATTGTTACACAGATTTTGTTACATACAGTGGAACACTACAAAACATTGAAGAATAATGATGAATCTGTGAAATGCCTCACAACATGGTTGAAACTGGAGGACATTATGATGAGTGAAATCAGTCAATCACAAAAGGACAAACATTGTATGAGACCAATATTTTTTAAAGTTAAAAAAAGTTCTTGATAAAAGAAACAATCTATGATGGTTCTTATGGAGGCTAATGGAGGAAAAATTACTCATGGACTGTAGGGTAGACACATGTTATATGGATGACAGGACAGGCAATAGACAAGAGGGAGGTTGGCAGAAGAAAGATGAAGGTGGCAGGAGACACAAGAGTTGACGTGAATAGAGGTGAATGCTGTTAATTGTTGGTACATGGGGGAATTGCAACCATGTCATGAAGCAAAGAATATGGTTTGTTAAATGTAAAATTGATTATATACTCTGTAAACCTTCACTCAATTCACAATAACAAGTTAAGTAATTCTCGATTTTTAAAAGCTGGAGAAAATGTTCCAAGGCATTGGACTCAAGATTTGGGATTAACACACTGGGAATTGCCCATAAAGCTACAGACCCTAGATGTTGCCACACCTGGATGAATGCAGGGTATGTGGACATACTTTAGTGAGAAACTGCCTCCAGGTTTTCTTGGTGGACTTTAAAAATAGTCCTAGCCTGTCTTCATCCTGGCAAAAGACTTGTCTTACAGGCTGAAACTGGCCAGGCTGGCTTTAAAACCCCATGTTGCTTTTCACAGCTACTGTGGAGTTTCCTAATTTTATTTCCCTGATATCAAGCTGAAGAAATATATAATTAATGGGATTCTAAACTGTTGGGTAGAACATTTTGAGGCCAGCTAAACTAGCATGTACTAAACCTAGCATGTGCTTCCCTGCTTTTTCTGCATTTCACTGCACCTCACCCCCTCACCCCCCACCCCCAGGATGAAGCACAGGGGTCCTGTTGCAGAGCAAAATGGCAGAGCCTGGTTGAAACTACAAGAACATTTATTGAGGGACAAAGATCATTTGAAAATTGGTAATCACCAACTCCAGAGAAATCTGAACTAAGTGATCCATGGAGGATACAGTTTAGAGTTTATGTAAGAAAATACAAGGAAATTCAGTGATTGGTTGACTTTTAGGTCATGGTTACAAACTTGGGCAATGGTACATTTGATTGGTAGATTTCATGTTTCTAGTTTTCTGTTTAAAGTTACAAAGTAATCAAGTTTGTTTTGAGTCTGTTCTGAGAGTTGTTTTGGACCTGACTTAGTAAGCAGCAAACAAAGCTAACTAAGCAACTGCTCATTGTTCTCTGAAACTGTTTACCAAGTAGCGTTCTCATGAACTTCAGGAATAACAAGCTCCATTCTCCAAGCTCTTGATTCAAAATGGCCTTAGCATAGCCTCCAACTTACATTGAAGTGTTCTTACTCATCCCTCTCTCTTAATTCTCAGGCTCATTAGAAAGAGGTTCATTGATCACATCTTAATTCTTCTGCCTTGCTGGGCTAGGAGTCTCATCTTCAAGATGAGTTGGAATTCAGGTTTGTCTGATTACCCACAAAGGAATCATTTGTCTTTGTCAAGGTCTTTTTCATTGGTTGGCAGTGTGTCTGCACAGACATTTAAGACCCAGATGCTGTGATTAAGCAGCGGGCACCATTGGATGCAAAACAGTGGATTGAGAGAGCAAGGGGCTGGACCAAGATGTGAGGAGACCACAACCAAGACAAGGCATATGATTTTTCTGTAGGAATGGAGTTAGTAGTTGGTTTGAATGTCTTGGACATACATTTCATGCAGTATTTGATGATGTAAATAATTATAGCAACAACAGCATAGTGAAATAGAATGAGAAACTAAAGATGTGTGAAAAGGAGTAGTCAGGCATAGGAGGGATAAAATGAAGTCATGTAGCTTTCTGTAGTATTTAATATTTTGTTCTACTTCTGAAGAGTTTATATTAGATAGTGACTGAACTAACCTAACAGATGTATTTTTATGTTAGGCTGCAACAGGAATTATGACCATTTGAAAAATGCTAGAAACCCTTAAATAACCTTCATAGTATAGGAAAACTGCCCCCAAATAGTATGTTGTTGTAGTTGTTATGTGCCATGGAGT
>NW_006408524.1:2054257-2056005 GCF_000296735.1 Chrysochloris asiatica | reverse complement strand
GAATCTTATCCCCATCTCTTTTCACCAGACCCATCTAGACAAGATGAAAACTATTCAGTGGAGACTCTTTCTTTCTCCCCATACTCTTAAACTAAACTCCCTCTTGAAACCTTGTAAGCCAGTTACTTCGTGCATTTATTGCCCTCTCATTTTAGGTAGCCAATGTCTAACTTGCCCTTCCCTGTGTACCCTGTGTACAGAGGGGAGGGGATAGCATTGATACTTGATGTGAAGACTCCTTCCCTCTCTGTTGGTATTTAGAGTTACTACCTCCATGAGTATAGGTCAAGTTAAACAAATTGTAGGAATTTACCCGTTTCCTTTATTTAAAATTTTTTTATTATTTTTTTAATCTTTCTCTAGTCGAGTTCTGATGATCAAGCCATAGAGGCTAGGTCAGTTGGGTACTATCTGCAAATTTTGGTGTTCTTGTGCTTCTCCCCTCACTTCATATCAGCTGGATGCTTCCCTCTTACCTCTAGCCCTCTGTGGCTATGCTCTTGTCCATGGACTCAGGTGTCCCCTGGTCTCACCACGTATTGGACCAACAGTCCTTCCTCTTCTCTCTCTCATCTCCAGGTCAACTGGAGTCAATGGACTGTGGTTGAACTCAGCTGATTTCTTCACTGCTGCCTTTCCCCATTTTCCACTCACCACTAGTCCAACACACTCGCCAGCAAGCTTGCATGTCTGCTCATGTGTTCCCTTTGAATTTCAGTCTTAGAGGGGTGTTTTACCGAAGGAACTTGATTGTTTACCTTGATGGCTTCCTGATGAACAGCTTGCTTGTTCTTGCAGTAGCCAGTCATGCTTCCATTTTGCTTTGGGTTTTTCCTGATCTTTCTTTGAAGATGTATCTTCTGTTGCTCTAGCTGGTCCTGGCTGGTCTACTTGTCCTTGCTATTGAGAATGTCCCACCTCAGAAGGTTCTGGATGGGACTCAGGATTCCACCTAATGTCTTATATTCTGCAAAGGCTTTGCAAGAGGTCTGTTTCACTGGGGAAGTTCTAGAACCCCTTTTATGTATTACAATCAGTTATAGGCTGAAGACGGGCTTACAAGTTTTCTGTAATCACATTTCCTGACAGTCCTTTCTATCCCACTCAAGTGTCTATTTTACAATAGTAGGCAAGGGAAACCAATATTCATAAGACCGTCAAGCATCTTAGTATTATTTCCCCTCTTCTGTATCACAGAGCCCTGTTGTTCCAAGGTTAAGCTTGCATCACTATTTACCTCTGTCCCACTTAGCCCATGCAAACCTCTCAGTACTAACGTATCTACCTTGTTCTTCTGCCTCCTCACCCTTCTTGTATTGCCCTCCACAACACCTGAACTATGCTGTGTCTGCCTTTACCCTGTGTGCTGCTGTTGCCTCCTTCTACCTCCCCTGAGACACCCCACCATTGTGGTTACCTTATATTTCTTTAATTTTTCCCTCCATTTAAGACAGTCTATTTTATCCTGTAGTTTACCTGACCTTCCCACCACCTAGATCTCTGTACCTCTGTGTTCACCTTGTTTCACATTGTAATTGTTTGATGATAGACTGACTGACCTCCCAGATCCTCTGAATTTATTCTTATAGTTTTATTCTATTCTCGACTCTTCCATTTGTTGATTGACTTCCAAGTGATGCTGCCGTGTTAGTCTCTGGTTGTTGTCTGTTCTTGTTGGTTCTCTGTCCACAGAACTCCTTTTAGGATGTTTTTCATTGCAGGGTTGACTTTGGCAAAATCCCTTAGCT
>NW_006408524.1:2050354-2052932 GCF_000296735.1 Chrysochloris asiatica | reverse complement strand
GATCAGCCAGGTGGCATCATTGATGGACTCAAGTGTGGCAGCGGTAGTGAGGTTGGCCCAGGATCGGACATTGTTTCATTCTGCTGTGCATGGGGTCACTATGAGTCGGTTCCAACTCAATGGCACCTGACAACAACAACAACCCTTTCAATGTATTGTCCATTTCTGTTATTCTATTATTAATTATTTGGACGTCTCTGTAGGTTTTGAATTGTTTCCAATGCTGTATCTGTCTTATTTGATTGTTTCTGTAGTGCTTTCCTGACTTCTTCCTTATTTTTCTCAATTCCATTATAAAGTGTTTGATATATTTTATAATCATTTTTCTGAATTCCTTCTCAGGCATTTCCAAAGCCTGCCCTCCTTCCAGTATGGAGTGTAGGTCTACCTCCAGCTCATTTGTATCAATCACTGTATCTTGTTTCTGGACATGTGCTAATATAATCATCTGCTTCTGTGTTTTGGGCATGTTCAGTGGTTATCTGTGGCTTCAATACTTAGATGGGTGTGTGTTTTGGTATTTTTTATGCTTTCTGATTGCCTCTGGGTAGATGTGATCAGGAGATGGGCTTTTTCATTCTTCTTCCTGAGAAATTTCAAGATGCCACTGTTGGTTGTTGTAACGTAACTCAGGATTTAATTTTTTCGCCTATTTCCTTTTTAGTCTGCCTGTCCTGCTCTACAACACCTGTTTAGGCCTTTTTCCTAGTGATAAATAGTTCAGGGCCAGCTGTGGCTGTTTTGCACTGCTGTTTGGTTTTAAGTGGAAACTGCCACTTTAAATTTTGAGGAGCTCTGTGCACATGCATAATAGAACCCTCTGGGTGTTGGGGTAGGGTGTCCACTTGCTCAGGCACCCCCTTCTAGTCACCAGAATGGAGGTGAACAGACAGCGAGAGGTCAATAAACAGATACGAAAATAAGAACATCCACACCTTTAGCTCCATGGTTCTGTCATGCGTCTGTGGCTGCTCTGATCCTTCCCTGGTTTGGTCTCGCCCAAAATGGCCACTCAGGGAGCAGCTGAGCACCTTGGATTAGAAAGCACTGGATTTCTTGTTTCTGTTATAAATTCTGCTGGCTGTAAGCTTTCCAATTTTCTAAATATTCCTTTATAAGTGGTTCTGAGTTCTGGCACCATCCCCTGAGCCTGCTTGGTCTGGTATTCTGTGTTATTGCTGACAGAGCTCCTCACTGTGCTTTCACCTGATTCGCCATCTTGCTTGTTCTCCTTTTTTTAACTTATTCTTAAGTGTCTTTTTAAAATTTCTTCCTTTTATCCTCTATCTTATTTTTCTCTTCTGTAGCTCCATTTCCCTGACCCTTTTTTGCCTTTATAGTTATTATATTTGGGTGTTTTGGTTTTTTTTTCTGTTTGCTGCCTGTTTTTATTTCTTTTTCCTCTTTATTATCATCTCTTTTCATTGTCAATTACTTGTTTGTTTATTCTGTTTTGTTTTCTTGTGTGCGTGGGGAGGGGTTTGCTCTTTCCTCTCCAACAGGAGACAGAAACTGTGCCCATACTTCTCAGTCACAAGTGCACCCTCTGTAGCTCTACCCACTGGGCAAGAGCCAGCACCAGCTCCTATACCACCTGATAGACAGCGGCTAGCACCAGCCAAACCCACCCTAAACTGAGGTGCATGGATGGCATGGTGTGCATGCTTCCATTCTCTAACTACACCCTCTGGAGACAGTTGGTGAGAGTTCAAACAAATGACCAAGATATAGTGCCGGAAAATGTTTCAGAGGAAGAAAATATCATGGAACTGAAAAAAATGTCAAAAGAATGATATTTAGGTACCTACAAAAGAGTCCTGGTGCTGTGGGATAAAGTGCTGGAGTGCAAGTTCGGTTTGAACTGCAAGGTTGGTGGTTCAAACTCACCAGCCGCTCTTTGGAAACCCTATACAGAATCACTATGGGTCGAAGCTGACTCAACAGCAGTTAACAAAAAAAAAAAAAAAAAGGATTGATAAAAGATCGTAATTCAGCTATCATCTTTCAGTTTCTGGACTTCAGCTACAGTTTCTTCACTGTTCATTTGGTTGTTAAAAGCCCTCTCTACCGAGGTAACCCTTTGGTGCACATTCAACAAGAGACACAAATTATCTTCACTTTTTCGGCCCATTCAGAGAAGTCTATCTATACACTTTGTACCACACCTTCTTGTCACCAATTTTCCAATCTTGTTCCTTCCAGGTCTCTGACCATCCAGCCAAACCATTGACCACAGCCCATGAGTCAGTATATAGTCGCACATCTGGCCATTTTTCTTTCCAAGCAAAATGAACAAACTGGATCACTGTTCAAAGATATACTTTTTGGGGATTACTGAACAACAATTCTGGACTGACACTAATTACAGGAGACCCAAAATGTTATTGTGACCACGAATCAGAGTAGGACTATATGGAGGTCAAGATATCAGTGGATTCTTAGCTAAGGTCCTTCTCACTGTAGGTTCAGTAGGGGTCCAGTCATCCTGTTGGTAGTGGTGGTGGTGTTAGGTGGCATCGAGTTGATACCAACTCATAGCGACCTTATGCACAGCAGAACGAAACACTGCCCAATCCTG
>NW_006408524.1:2035954-2049439 GCF_000296735.1 Chrysochloris asiatica | reverse complement strand
CAAGTGTTCCGGAATACTCATACTTCGCAATGTTGTCCATAGCTTGTCATGATCCACACAATTGAAAGCCTTTGCATAGTGAATAAAGCACAGGTAAACATCTTTCTGATATTCTCTGCTTTCAGCCAAGATCCATTGGACATCAGCAATGATATTCCTCGTTCCATACCCTCTTCTGAATCTGGCTTGAACCTCAGGAAGTTCTCTGTCAATGTATGCTTGCAGCCATTTCTGAGTTACCTTTAGTAAAATTTTACTCGCATGGGATATCAAAGAGATTGTCCGATGATTTCCGCATTCCATTGGAATGCACAAATATGGATCTCTTCTAATCAGTTGGCCAGATAGTTGTCTTCCAGATTTCTTGGCATAGATGAGTGAGTGCCTCCTGTGCCGCCTCACTTTCTTGCAAGATTTCAATTTTTATTCCATCAATTCCTAAAAAGTCCCCAAAGTCTGATCATTTCCTTTTCCCCAATGAACAATCACTCTTTTATCATTACTGTGAATTGAATAAAGGTTTACAGAGCAGATTATTAGTTTTACATTCAACAAACCATATACTTTATTTACTTCACTGCAATGATTACGATCTCCTTCAAGTATTTGCCTCTATTCACTTTTACTCTTGCATCCTCCACTTCCTTCATCATTCCTCTGCCAACCTCACTCTTACTGTGTATTTCCTGATCTGCCAACCATGTTACTGTGTGTCTGTACTCTAGCCTGTGAATGGTTTTCCCTCCCTTTTCGAGCCCCATAACCATCATAGAATGTTTCTTTTATCAAGAAAACTTTTTCTTAGCTTTTACAACAGTGGTTTCATACAATGTTTGTCCTTTTGATTGACTAATTTCACTCAGTATAGTGTCCTCCAGGTTCATCCATGTTTGTTATGAGGTGTTTTGCAGATTCATTGTTATTCTTCAACATTAGTATTCAACATATTACTCTATTGTGTGTATGTACCAAAGTTTGTTCAGTCATTCTTATACTGATGGGCATTTAGGCTGTCTCCATCTTTTTGGTGTGTCTCTTGTAGACAGCATATTAAAGGATCCTGTTTTATCCATTTGGCTACTCTCTGTCTCTTGTCTGGTACATTAAATCTACTTACATTCAGTGTAATTATTGATAGATATGAACTGAGTACTGTCAGTTTTCTGGGGGTGTGTTTTGTGGTGCTGCTGGTTTCTTTGTTTCACATAATTTTCTGAACTGAGTTCATTTTGTTTATGGGTTTTGTTTTTTCATTTCTATGGCGTTAATGTTTACTAAATCCTTTTTATTTTTCTCTTTTTTATATTGATATGAAGGAGTATTAATTTTCTTTGTGGATACCCTGTAATTTCTTAATTTTCACCCATTTAATGCAGTCTGTTTTATCTTGAAATCTACTTGACTTCCCTGACATTTGTATGTTCTGAATCTACACTATTCCCTCTTTTTGCTTTATAGTTGACTTCATTTTAAATTGATACCTTGGATTCCCTAATTTTGATCTTGTAGGTTTGTGATGCATTTTGAGTTATGGTCTTGGAGGAAATTAAAAGTACCATGGACTGCTAATCTGTGTTGGAAGAAGTATGGCCAGAATATTCCTTAGAAGCCAGGATGGTCAGACTTCATCTCTCATACTTTGAACATATTATCTGGAGAAGGACATCATGCTTGGTAAAGTGGAGGGTCAGTGAAAAAGAGAAAGACTCTCCCCCTCCCACCCACCCCCCGACGAGATGGATTGGTACAGTTGAAGCAGCAATGATCTCAAGTGTAGCAATGATTGTGAGGTTGGTGCAGGACTGGGTGGTGTTTCATTCTGTTGTGCATGAGGTCTCTATGAGCCCGTACCAATTCAACAGCACCTAAAAACAATATATCTTGATTGAGTTCTGGGTGGTGTTATCACATATGTTAATCTCAGGTTGTTGTCTGCTGTTGTTTATTCTTAATCCAAAGAATACCCTTTAGTATTTTTCATAAAATTTGTGTGATTATTACAGATTCCCGATTTTCTGTTTATCCGAAAGTGTCCTAATTTCACCATTGGATTTGAGGGATAGCTTTGTTGGGTACATGATTCTTGGTTGGAAATTTTTTCTTTCAGAGTTTTGCTTATGTTATCCCATTGCCTTCTTGCCTATAAGAGAAATCCAGTTTCTGCTGAGAGATCAGCGCTTAGTCTTTTTGGTTCTCCTTTGTGTTTGTTTTTCCCAAGCTGCTCTCAGGGTTACTGTCTTTGGTTTTGGACTTTGGGATTATGATATATCTTGGTGATTTTCTTTTGGGATCTATCCTGTTTGGAGTTCATTCAGCTTCTTGTATGCGTATCTTCTCATCTTTCATGATGTTAAGGAAGTTTTCATCCAATAACTCTTTGATCATTTTCTCTGTACTGTTTATTATCTCTTCCTGTTCTAGAATTCTGATCAGCCATAAAGTACTCCTCTTACTAGTATTGAGAGGTTTATCTTCAAGTTCACACATCTGAGCTCCCTTTGCTTCAGATATACTCCTTTGCTCTTTCAATGTATTATCCATTTCTGACATCTGAGTATTAATCTTCTGGACTTCTAATTGTCGGGTTTGTGGTTTTTCAAATTTGCATTAATTTTGTTTGTTTGGGTAGTGTTTTACTAAATTCTAAGTTTTTTTCTGTGTTCTTGCTTTCCTTGATTTTTCTGTGAATCATTTGAAGGCACCCAAAAGTCAATCTTTTAAATTATTTCTGGTAGTTCTCTTACCTTTTCTTCCTTAGAAACATTTTCTGATTGTGCATTTTGGTCATTGTTTTGAGCCATTCTTTCTTGTATCTTAATGTGAGCTAAAATTGTCTGTTGTCTCCAGGACATTGTGGTACTATTTGTATTTAGTTGATGATTGTATGTTTCTGTGTTCTTAGGCTCTCACAAAAAGTCTCCTGTGGGTGCAGTTATAAAATAGAAGGGTCAGACTGGTACTCATGTGCCATTCGTGCATCTCTGTCTCTCTCTTTCATAAAGTAC
Organism: Chrysochloris asiatica; assembly: GCF_000296735.1. Classification (NCBI taxonomy): domain Eukaryota; kingdom Metazoa; phylum Chordata; class Mammalia; order Afrosoricida; family Chrysochloridae; genus Chrysochloris; species Chrysochloris asiatica. The sequence goes on along the minus strand of NW_006408524.1, from coordinate 2,046,434 downwards.
ATTTACTGAGTATTTATCAGGCACACCAGGCATAAACCAGGCAGGATGGGCCAGGTAAGAACTGGAAGAAATGTACACATCAATTTTAGCTCAAATTTTAACTACTGGAGAAGACAAAAGTTGTATAGTTTACATTTTTAAGTAACATTTTCACCTCTGTCAAAGAATAAGCTATAAATAGAATGCAATTAAAATTTTTTCAAAATTGTGCTTATCATCATAGGATTACCCTAAATGGGTTGGTAAAATGCCTATCCAGCAATGATTCTTACTATACATGTGTTTCACAGTCAAGATTGCTTGAGTAGGACAATTTCCTTGGACCCATTGTTGAGATATCCATGGCCGACGACAATATATATGTAGTTCCTCTAAAAAAATAGTAACTTTTGCTGTCTCCTGTCTAGTTAGAAAGAGGAGAAAACCCCCCACAGGCACACAGGAAAATAAAACAGAATAAGCAAACAAGTAACCAACAATGAAAAGAGAAAATAACAAAGGAGGAAAAATAAATTAAAACAGCAACCAGAAAAAAAAAGACATAATAACTAAAAAGAGAAAAAAGGTACAGGAACATGACACTATAGAAGAGAAAATGAAAGGAAAAAATTTAAAAAACAACAACAGGGAGAGTAAAGATGAACAGAGCGAGTAGAAAGTCATAAAGAAAGATCAAAAGGGGGGAAAAAGAAAAGGGAAAATGAGAAACAGAAGAAAAGGGAAAACAAAAGCAGTGATAGAGAAAAAGATAGAATAAACAAACAAAACCAACAAAATTCACAAAAGGAAACAATAAAAACACCAGTGCAGAGGAGAGGAGGGAACTGGGAATGGGGGTCTGGGAGGGGTCCTGCCATTCAAAGAGCTCACAAGGTGGTTTGGGGAGGGCTTTGACAGTGAAATCCTGGTCCAAGATGGAGTCCCTGTAGGCCTAGGTATTACCTCTGCTCATGGCACTCAGTCCAGCAGTTCACAGAGGCCCTTGATGGAATGGTTTCAGTGTCAGGACCATAGAGCAGCTAGGGGCAAAGTGGCTGATTATGAGGGTTTTTCTAGACTAATATCATTAATATCTCATGCAAGCAAAATTTTGCTAAAGATAATTCAAAAACAGCTGTAATCCATACATTGACAGAAAATTTCTAGAGGTTCAACTCAGATTCAGAAGAAGATGTGGAATGAGGGATATCATTGCTGACGTCAGATGTATCTTGGCTGAAAGCAGAGAATACCAGAAAGACAGCATTGTGGAGAATGAGTATTCTGGAATACTTCATTGTGCTCATGAGGAACCTGTACATAGCCCAAGAGGCAATTGTTCAAATTGAACAATGAAACACTGAATGGCTTAAAATTAGGAGAGCTGTGCACCAGAGTTGTATACTTATTCAGCTGTATGCTAAACAAATAATCTGAGAAGCTATATTTTATGAAGAAAAATTTGGCACCAGGATTGGTGGAAGACTCATTAACAACCTGCGATATGCAGATGATACAACCTTGCTTGCTGAACGTGAAGAGGACTTAAAATACTTACTAATGAAGATCAAAGACCACAACCTTTGATGAGGGTTGCACCTTAAGGTAAAGAAAAGAAAAATCCTCTCCACTGGACCAATAAACAACATCCATACAAATGGAGAAAGATTGAAGTTGTCAAAGACCTCATTTAGCCTGGATCAACCATCAACACCCATGGAAGCAGCAGTCAAGAAATCAAATGTTGTATTGCATTAGACATATCTGCTGCACAAGACCTCTTTAAGTGTTGAAGAGTAAAGATGTCAGTTTAAGGATTTAAGATGCACCTGACCCAAGCCATGGTATTTTCAATAGCCTTATAGTTTGTGAAAGTTGGACAGTGAATAAGGAAGACCATACAAGAATTGATGCATTTGAGTTGTGGTGTTGGAGGAGAATATTAAAAGTACCATGGACTGCCAGAAGAACAAACAGATCTGTGTTGAAAGAAGTACAGCCAGAGTGCTCCCTGTAAGCCAGGATGGCCAGAATTCATCCTCATAGTTCAGACATATTCTCAGGAGTGACCAGTACCTGAAGAAGGATGTCATGTTTGGTAAAATTGAGGGTCGGAGAAAACCAAGAAGAACCCCCAATGAGATGAATTGGCACAGTGGCAGCAACAGTGGGCTCAAATGTAGCAACGATTGTGAGGTTGGCCCAGGACCAGGCAATGTTTCATTCTGTTGTGCATAATGTCACTATGAGTTGGTACCAACTCGATGGCACCTAACAACAATGCTGGTCTGGTGGCTCTGTGGGTTCTGTAAATCTGGCATCAAACCTGCCTTAATCCACAAGGCTCCAAACTCCTTTAGACAGCACATGATCTGTGCTAGGAGTTCATGAGACGGAGTCGCCATAACTCTGGTTACCAGGGGAGCATGGGGAGAAAGGAATCACACCTTTATAGTCCTCTGTGTGAATCTGTTCTGCCAGGCCACATTCTCTCACATTTGCTCACAAAAGTTCAAGACCATAGTGCCATAGCTGTTCACTAATCTCCCTCTCTTACTATCTCTGCTCTTAGCTTCTCCTCCCAGCAAGCACTCAATCCATTTCTCTAACCTTTCCTGTGAATTTCAGGGTTCCAGGATTTTCATCTGTCTGTATTATTTGGTTATCTTTGTTGTTCTTTGTAGAGAGTCTGTGTAATGCATCTGCCTAGTCCTCAATCTTTTGGGAAGTCCTGAACAATCATTCTTTTTTAAAAAAAAAAAAAAAAAAAAAAAATTCTATTGTGAATTGAGTGACATGGGAGAACATGGGTTTTACACTCATCCTATTTTGTTTCATTGCAATGATTACAATCCCCTCCGTGCATCATCATTTAACAGTATTTGCTTCTATTGCCTCTAGGTTTTTTGTTTTGGGGATGTACACAAAAACACTCAGGAATATATAATAATTTAAACAACCAAAGGGCACATTCTGCAAACCTGCCTCCTGGCCTCTAGCACACAGCCTTTCTCTTTCCATGAATCTAGAGTCCTCAGCTGCTCTCTTTCTCCATGTCCTCATCGCTGGTGTTGCTGCTTCTCTGGATAGGGTCCCACATTCCTGTTGTGCTCTTCTCCCTTTACAGTCTTAGAGCCCTCTTTGAACAATCACTCTTGTAAAAGGCCATAGATCCCTTTGGGAAAGGGTAGAATAAAAGCTAACAACTGGCAGTATAATGGGGGTCCTTCCTCCAGGGGCCCAACCCTTCATTCATGTGGTTGGTGGTCTCTAACCTGGCTGAAGTCTGGAAATTGATTGAGAGGTTGTAACAATTCTGGTGATTCAAATTAGACTGTCATTCACTTGACTCCAGTTCTTCCTCTTGTACTGATCAAGTAAATTATTTAGTAGGTTTCCCATCTACTTCTCTCCTAGGGACACCCTGCCCAATTAACCAATGCCTGGTGTGGCACTGTGGGTTAATGCACCAGACTGCAAAGCCATTTGAACTGCAAGGTCGGCGGTTCAAGCTCACCAGCTGCTTCCTGGAAAACCCTATACAGGGTTGCTATGGATTGGAATCAACTCAACAGCACTTCACAACAACAACAAAGTCCACAGGCTATTCTGATTATTACTTTGACTTTGCTATCCATTATGGTAACTATGCCTACTTTGTCAATTAAGTGCTGCCACTTGACCCTTAGCACCAGTAGGTCCTATCAGCCCCTTGTTAGTTATGTGTCTTAATTCAATTAGGGCAGTTCCCACTGTCAAATCTGGCTACATAAAGTAGCAATCATAGCAGTCTTCAAGGAGGCTGGGAACCCTTCACAAATTTGTTCCTCACTGTTGTAGTGAAAGGTGTATTCTCTGGGCACTCCATGTGTGTGGGCTTATGGGTTTCTCCTGATAAATTTCAGCCTAACATGCCAATTTTCCAAAGCCTTTGGATACCTTCCTCTACAGAATACCGAGATAGGACTGGCACTTCACCTTGGGTTAAGTAGGCCATCACTTAATCCACATGCTGTAGTGAACCAACCAAATACCCTTTCTATCTCAGACTGAAACAGTGAATGAAAAGATCTGTGCTGAGTGGGCCCGTATCAATAAATTCAGACGGATACAACTTGCACCATTATCCCACAATCTAATAGCTCTTTTGATATATTCTCCAGATTTCTATTTGTACATAGTAGAAAAATCAAGTAATTTTTTTATAGTACAGTGTTATTCCTATGTCAAATTTGTCCTTCACCTTTTGATGCTTGCTAGGTCCATTAGTTTTAAGTGCTGTCAAGTAGGTTCAACTCATATTGACCCTGTATAAAGTTTCTGAGTAGCAGCTGGTGAGCTTGAACCACTGACCTTCTGAAACAGTCCTTCTACAGCACCACACCAGGACTCCAGTTACAGGTCTAGAAGCAATGATCTGTGATGTTACATTTAGTTGTTACATTTAGTAACATCTTGCAAGAAATGCTCCAGTGTCTTAGACATCATGTCAGCAGGCAATTTGGTTAATCTTATCAAATGTGGGCATAGGGGTTAATGGTTCTACTGATAATGAAACTAGACACAAAGATGGGGAGTAATCTTCAGATGGGAAGGATGGTGCCATTGGCAAAAGTGATTCAAGTTTCTAGATTCTGTCCCCAGCTTCCTGATTATCTGCCTGTATACCCACATCCCAAATTTTTAAGATCCCATTTTTTCCCTAATCCCCTCATTTTAACATCAGACACCATTCCAGGCTAGAAATTCATTCCTGGTATAATTGTGACTCTTATAATAAAATTCTGGTTTTCCAGTATCATCTCCCCTACCACAAGAAAGGGGCTCTAATAGCGTAGTGGTTACAAATTGGGCTGCTAACTTCTCAGGGTCAACAGTTCAAAACTACCAGCTGTTCTGCTGGAGAAAGATGAGGCTTTCTGTTCCCATAAAGATTTAGCCTCGGAAACCCTGTACACGGTCGCTATGAGTAGGAACTGACTCCACAGCACATAATCACAAATAACCTTTCAAGGCACAAATGGAAACTTGATTATCTTTTATATGGCACTTGAGCTGGGAACTCCTTAGCCCTGAGATTAGTTGCTTTAACATTCTTCCTTTGAGAAACCAACTAACTTTATATTCATTCTGACAAAATTACAGAAAGGGATCATATGACTACCTAGAGCCTCCCTGCTAATACCTGAGCTACTAGGTGAGATTTTGCGTATTAACATTGCCATGGGTTATCAGCACCTGCACCTTTTAACTAGCAGCAACATGGTGCCTTTAGGAGCCAGATCTCAGTATGGGGATTAACTCCAGCTCTCCTGCCAGACAGGTGAGAATCAAGACCCTAACTATCAAAATCACATTGCTTACTAGACTGGTTAAGCTTTTATGTTGAGGTATAACCCACACTGAAAATTTGTCTTTGATCTTCATTAAGTGCTTATATCTTCACTTTCAACAAGCAATGTTGTATCATTTGCATTGGAAAATTGTTATTCCAGATGCCAAATTAGAAAACTCATCCCATGATCTTCTCTAGAACCACTCTTGGTACACATGTCTTAAACTGGGTTCTGTAGAGAAGTAAAACCAAACATACAATTGTAATGGTGGGTGGCAAAAAGTTTGGGTCAGATGAACCAACAGGCAGACAGATGTGAAAGACAGGAAGGCTGCTGATGACACTCAGGATCAAAAGGTCATAAATGTAAGTCAGACTCAAGTGCAAAGAACCAGAGGTTGGAGGACCAGCCAGATGCAATATCCAGATCCAGCAGAAGAGCAAAGCTTTGACTAAATGTCTTAATTAGGATATAAGCTACATCCTAGAGAAAGCACCTTTTGATTGGCTGCTCATAGCCAATAATTAACTACATCATACATTGTATTAGATCTCATGGGAATAACTCCATCTCAACCACTGGGAATCCTGGCCCAATCAAACGGAAAGCCTTAATTACTGTTTGCTGGTTCAGAGATAAGGATTTTTATGTCAAGGTGTAACCCACACTGAAGATTGTCTAGGTTAAGTGCTATGTCTTCATTTTCAGCAAGTATGGTTGATGAAAAGTTAAGGAAAGTCTCCCTGCAATTCAGATGTTGTCACTCTAGTCTTCTTGAGTGACATTTTTATCTCACAATGCTTCCAGGTGACATTTGAGTCAAATCTTGGGGAGAAATGACCTCTAATGGTGGTTTTTTGGCAAAGCTTTTATGTATGACCATTTAAACAGTATTGGGGAAACACGCTGTTATGAGCCAAACTGGACAGCACCTAACAAGTTAGTGTTTCAGAATTTAAAGCCAAATGATGCTTAAAACACTGTGTCCAAATACTTAACCCAAACAATAATAGACACAATTATTTCGTTTTATTTCATAACCATAAACATAACCCTGCAATCCAGCTAGACTTGGAGAATAAGGAAAATATGGAACCCATAGAACTGGAGTGAGAGTAAAGATTAAAGAATATTGCCAGCACACTGGGGGGAGAAGGGTGGTCCCCAAGCTACACAAGGAATGGTCTTGTGGTTAAGATAAAACACAAAATACAGATCAAACTTTCTAGAGTTGCCCACAGTCAGCAATGGTGATTTTCTTGCTGGTCTTGCCATTCCGGGACCCAAAACGCTCCATGGCTTCCACAATGTTCATCCCTTCTTTCACCTTGCCGAAGACCACATGTTTGCCATCCAACCTGGAGACAGAACTATTGTTATTACCACTGAACAGACAGTTTGCATTTTGTAGGGTTCCCACATATGAACATTGCAACCTATCATTCCATTTTAGAAGAGATTTTTTTTTAAGGGAGGTGGGGGTAGGGTGGGAGGCCAAACACGAAATTTTCCTGATAAAACTAGATAGACAAAAAGATGGTGTAAAAAAACTGTGGCTGGGAAACAAACACCCTTACCATTCAGTCTTAGCAGTGCAGATAAAAAACTGGGAACCATTTGTATTGGGTCCAGCGTTTGCCATGGACAGGATGCCAGGGCCCGTATGCGTCAGGATGAAGTTCTCATCGTCAAATTTCTCCCCATAGATGGACTTGCCACCAGTCCCATTATGGCGTGTGAAGTCCCCACCCTGCAAAGAAAAAAGATGCACTAGGGAATACAGAAAGTGCCTCGCCATAAGGTTCATGCGTTCAAACCACAGGAGAGTAACAAACAGCTCCAATAGGTACATTCTGGAAAAACTTGGCCCAATCCACGTAAAAAGCAACAATTTCATACCTGGCACATAAACCCAGGAATAATCCTGTGAAAGCAGGAACCTTTGTAACCGAATCCCTTCTCCCCAGTGCTCAGAGCGCGGAAGTTCTCTGTTGGGCGAGAAAGCAATAATCAACGCACAAACACAAACACACACCCCAGTGAAACTTGTTAAAGAAAACGAGGCACCACCAACCTGCCGTCTTGGGAACTTTATCTGCAAACAGCTGTTAAGAAAAAAAACACAGTTGACTCGCCTCTGCTCGCAGTCCCCGCCGCCCTTCGAATCCCAGCTTAAACCTGAGAGCCGGCCGCGGGCCCCGGACGAGCCGGCGGGCGCTCCTCGGCGGCGGCTGCCATCAGAACCGGCCCTTCCCAGCGCCGGGACCCAACCGACAGCTCCCGCGTCCCCGACACGCGCTCAGGGCGCTCTCCGACGAGCCACGCGCTCGCTTCCGGGCCCGCGGCCTAGCGCCTGGGCGGCCGCCCCGAAAACGCGACCAACACGTGCGGCGGCGGGTGTGCCCGCGGCTCCGGAAGGTCGCGCGCTGCCGATGGGGGAGGCGACGGCAGCCCGCCGGCGCCCCCGGAGCCTTTGTCTGCCCGCCGCCCGAGCCTTCTCCCTGCGTCTCGCCCGCCTTCCAAAATGGCCCCTTGTCAGGAAATGGCGCCGCGGCCACCCCCGCCCGCGCTCCCGGGTCGGCCCTTCCCCGGCCGGGACCGCAGGCTCAGCCCGGCCTCCGCCGCCATCTCCCCGCCTTGGGGCCCCAGCGCAGTCGTCACCTCGAAGCAGACGCGGCCCAAGGGTTCGCCGTCGGCGGCGATGTCGAAGAACACAGTGGGGTTGACCATGGCTGAACCCAACAGCAACAGATTCGAACACGAGCTCGGGCGACGGCGTCTGCAAAGCTGCAAGAGCGTGGCCGCACCGCCCCTTTTATAGCAGCTCTTGGATCCCACCCACCGGCTGGTCGCGCGCCCCGGCCTTCTCCAATCGCGACTGCGTCTCGTTCGGATTGATGGCTCTGCGGAGATCTCGGCGCCGGCGTGCATGGAAAGGGCGGGACGCAGGCGCGTGATGGACGGAAGGCAGGTTCCCGCCCGTGTGGCGCGTCGCTGTGGCTGCGGCAACTAGGCTGCTGGGGACCTTGCGGGAAGGACTGGGAGGGTTGCCCGGTAAGAGCGCGGAGACCTAGGCCCCGGCGCAATAGCGCGGGCTCGCAGCTCACACTGCCCCGGCCATGAGGGCTCGTCTCCCCATTGCACGGAGCGAACAACTGAGGCGAGCGTAGGCCTCAAGGTCGCGCGGCCCGTCAAGGTCAAGCACACGCCCCATCCTAGGAGATGGGGTCCCCGCTCGTCCCCGCCCCGCCCCGTCCGCCTGGAGAAATCCGGGTTCCTGTCCACATGTCGGCTCCAGGGCGCAGGCAGGGCCGAGGAGGGCACGGATACAGCGAGAGGAAACAACGTTGGCACAGGTCCTAGACCGAAACACCACAGCGCAACCGTGAAACCCTCCCCAGGTCCTGGCCTGTCCCAGCAGCACCTTCCTTGTCTGCCGGGGCCCCTCCCAAACCACTAAAGATTAAATAAACCCAGAGCCCAGCCCGTTCCCTGATCTGTGATACAGACAGTGTGCACAATTTAATATGAAAAAATAGTAGCAAACGTCTGCTTGATGTCCGAAAGGAAGATATTAAACCCAGAGCCGGCCCGTTCCCCGACCTGTGATACAGTGTGCACACTTTAATATGAAAAAAATGATAACAAACCTCTGCTTGATGCTCTCCGAAAGGAAGATATTAAACCCAGAGCCTGGCCTGTGATACAGACAGTGCACACTTTTAATATGAAAAAATAATAAACCTCTGCCTCATGTCCTCCGAAAGAAAGGTGTTAAACCCAGAGCCCTGCCCTTTCCCGGCCTTGAGGATAGAATTGTGCCCAGACTTCCAGTGAAAAACAGCAGTTTAAAAGTGACTTCCCTTGGGCAAAAATAGGAATAATTTTATTGCTGTTGTTGTTAAGAGCTATAGAATCGATTTCCACTAACAGTGACCCTGTCTGTATAGGGTTTCCCAGGAGCGGTTGGTGAATTTGAACCGCCTATTTAATGGTTCAAACTGCTAGAAATGAATCCAGATGTCGCATAAAAGACACTCGGTGAGACTAAATTACCTTGGCAAAGTAAAATTTACTCTTGCAAGAGGGGGCGTGCACATAGCCGTACATACACGAACAGACCAGCGAGCACACCGAGTGGGCCGTCCACTAGGGTTTTTAATCCCTGACGGGAGTATCAAAGCTGTGTCTCACCCTATTGGCTAGGATTTTGACCGCACAATCTATTCCCTTACTCGGTTGGCTAGTTCAAATTTTTAAGGCGCACATTGCTACTTTAGGAAAAGAAGAAGAGAGCAATTATAGTCTTAGCTCCAGGAAGTAGTTTACTGAAAAAGAAAGTGATCATAAATTCCTTACTCCAGGAAATAGTTTAAAGAAAAAGAAGGTGATCATAAATTCTTTACTCACTTCAGGAAGTAACCAAAGAAAAAGAGAGATCATACAGTCTTTACTTAAAGAAATACAAAAAAAGTTACCCGAATACAATAAACAGGATTATAATATTTTTTTCCCCAAAATTCCCCCCCTTTTTTTTTAGGAAGTAAAAGGAAAAAAAGTCACATGAGTACAATAAACAGGATTATATATATATATATTTTTTTTCTTTTTAGACTTCTTCATTCTTCAAATTTTGCAAGGAGATGTTGACTTTGGTGTTCATATGTTTCTAGGTGAAAAAGGTTATTTTCGTATGGGGGTGGGGGTTTGGATAGGGCTGTTTCTATGAGTTTTAGAACTAATTCTCTTATACAGGGTATGATACAGCATCCCATTAGTGTTAATATGCCAAATATGATAATTAGAGAGGTGAAAACGGAAGTCATAAGCCCTTTCTATTTCTCGAATCATTGTTCTATGATATTAGAAAAGGGGTCATCTATGCCTGAATTTTCAGCAAGTTCATTAGCTAAGGTGGTCAGCCCTTGTAATGCTTTGGTAATGGTACCATCAGGACGAAAGTACAACATTGGAGTTCGATCATGACACATACTCCTCTTTTTTCTGCTAATGTCATATCTAGGCTAATTTGTTTTCCTAGGCCATTTTACTAGTAGGTCCTAATTGTTCTGCTATTCCCTTTATAGCATCTCTGGTATAATTTACAAATCTTTGTTGATTATAATAGATGTAGTTAATCCAGTCTATATTTTTGTTAATGGTTG
>NW_006408524.1:2001434-2035814 GCF_000296735.1 Chrysochloris asiatica | reverse complement strand
TCTTGTAGTTGTTGGCTGATGGAATGCTAGGGTGAAAGGGATGGCCAATTGCACTAGAGAATAGGTGCCACTCCAATTTGCTGGTAGAGCCCCAAACAGTTGTTTTCCACAGTACCACCAGACATCTGCTCGTGGAATAGCTAGGGCTGACTGATTTGGGAGCTCTTTGAAGACTTTTTGCTCGCTGCATCCCGTCAGGTTTCCGATGAACATCAAATTCCTCCCCTGTCTGGAGAGACACGAAGTGAAATTGACATTCGAGGCCGGAGGCCTAATGGTCCTCAGGAGGGGGTGAGGGGGGCTGACCCGTAAGACCCCTGACATTAGGGAACAGTCTTGACAGTGACAATGAGTTACAGGATTCGTTGCCCCAGGCTATGGGGTCCTGGAAGAGAGCAACCATATAGTGCATGCTCTGAGGGTCTGAGAACCATCTGAGTGGAAAGGGGACCACTTGGGCTTCCGGTCTTCCTGTTGCACAGGCTTAATGCTCTTATTTAGAGAGTGAACAGAATATTTAATCCATTCCAACCAAGCATTCACATCCCCATATCCTGTTTCTATAGCTATAGTTTGTTTTAGGTCTTTAACTTACATAATTGTCACTTTGGAAGGGTCATTTCATGAATTTAAGGTGGGGTACTAGATCTGAATCATTTTAGAATTCTGTGTTTGAGTTCTATCTTTGGTAAAGGTAGGCTTTGAATTTTGTCTAATTTGTTTTAGAGAGGAGACATCTATAGGATTTTTTTCCCTGTAACATCAGCTCCTAATCTATAGTTTCCTACTATTGAAGCTTCTGTAGTCATGGTTTTGGGATTATCTATAATTAAGAGTAATGGCTTGATTGCATTGTTAGGATTTGCAATGGGGGGCTGGGGTAGACCTTTATACAAGCTAGAAGTCTATTACCGATATTGATTGGTCCACCGAACATCATTCCAGTTATTACAGGGACCACCTTAAGGCACTATACTTATGTTTGTTTCTCACTGTTCTAAAGGGGAAAGACATTGATCAACCATTGGACAATTGTCTCTTAGACTTCTCTTGTCTGCACAGGATAACAGAACAGAGAGAGATGCCATAGTTGTATCTACTATTAATTTGATTGGCTGGTCATAGGCAAAATCTCTTTGCATCTCTCTCATGGCACAGGTACATTTTACCTATATTAGCATCTAAACCCAAATCATGTTGTCAGGGACACATTAGAACTCTTGAGCCCTAGACCCCTCTTATTCTGGCTTCATATTTACCTCTGTACTCTGAGTTTTCTCCTACTATAAACAGGGATCAAGGAAGTGGGTAAGACATTTCTAATCCAACAAGAATGGTAATATTGAGAAGACTAGCCTCGAGACAAAGATAAGGATATCAAGACCTGAAACCCTAATTGAAGCAGCTGGCCACAGGCAGAACCGTGAAGATAATGCCTAGAGCTGACAACTGCAGAAGGAACTCCATTTTCAATAAGTCTGCATTCCTTGATGAATATTCAACATATCATTCCTCTTAATCAATGTTTTAGTCCATTCTTAGAGGAAGAGAACCCATACTTTTATAAGTTCCAGTCTACATTTTACCAGGTCTGAGAAGCGGCGACTCAGTGGGACTAGTTCTTTAGACCCCCCTGAGAGCCAGAGGAACCAAGGAAAAACATGACAATCTGGCAGAGGTGTGGCAAGGCAGCCTCTCAGATTCTTCCCAGGGTCACTTTGAGAGGTTTCCTAGGTGAGGAATGTGTTTCCCACTGGTAACTACATTTCCCTTGGGGAGAGTCCCTTTTTACGGGTTCCTTTATTTGAGTAGTTAGTCCACTCCTCCGTGGTTGACTGTCTCAATGGTCAGCTGTACCTGGGAAGGACCCTCACAGTTCGGCTGGAGTCTATTCTCTTTCTAGGTCTTAATCAGCATCAAGTCTCTTGGTCAGAAATGATGACCAGTGAATTTGAAAGGATAGGTTTGGACCAAGAGTTATTTTAACATCTACAGCATAATATAGTTTTCCTCCTCTTAAAAAGAAGAAATACATACATACAGGGTGGCCCACATTTTAACAACAACAAAAAAAAAGTGTTTTCAAATTAGAGTATTGTTGTTGTTGTTAAGTGCTGTCGAGTCAGTTCCGACCCATAGCGACCCTGTACAGGGTTTCCGAGGGTGTAAATCTTTACGGGAGTAGAAAGCCTCATCTTTCTCCCGCGGAGCGGCTGGTAGTTTCGAACCGCTGACCTTAAGGTTCGCAGCCCGATTCGTAACCACTACGCTACCAAATATCCTTTTTTTTTTTTTTCCCCAAATATCTTTTAAAACAGTATTTTGTTCTCAAAGGATCTGAAACATTAATACAAAAATAAAATACATACAAACAAAGTTTCGAGCATTGTATAATTTTTTAAAAAATTGCTATTACAACAACCAAACAAATACTTAACTATACTTTAAATGGATTAACTTATACAATTTTACTGTAGAAATAAAATCAAAGATATTAAAACAGAAGAAAACAAATTCTCAATGCCTGATTCACATTTAGGTTTTACCTTGTATGGGTAACTCAGGATTCTGCATTGGAAGCTCAAACAGCCTATGTCTACATTTATCTTAAGAATTCTATTTGAAAAACTACCATATTGGCTGTAGATCCTTTCTCCCTTCTATAGAGATAAGGTATTGTCTTCTACGGACCACCTCCCCCCCCCCCCCCCCCCCCCCCTTTTTTTTTTTTTTTTCCTTCCATTTTGGGCATTCCCTCTTAAAATGTCCTGCTTTTCCACATTTAAAGTATGTTTTCTCCTCTGGCCATTTTTGGATTCCTCTCTCTTCCTGTTTTGTCCTGACTGTAGGACTTGGGATCTCAAAGACCATTGGTTAATTATCCTTCCCTGAGTTGCCTGCCAGAAAGAGGTGGTGGTAGTGGTGGTGTAGAGTCGATTCTGACTCACAGTGACACTATATATGGTTTCTAAGGCTGTAAACCATTACAAGAGCAAAAAGCTTCATCTTTTTCCCATGGAACTGCTGACCTTGAGGCTTGTAGCCTGATTTGTAACCATTATGCTACTAGAGCTCCTTGCCCTAAGGTTGACAACATAGTTTCGGCTTTCTGTTTCTGTTTTTCTTTACCCTGTTTTACATAGACCTTTTCAATTTCTTATAATAGTTCTTCCATAGACCTGTTTTTCCAGTTTTCTATTCTTTTTGTGTCTTTTTACAGATAGCAGGCCAAGTGTTAGTGACAAAACGGAACTTTAACACTTCCTGGCCCAAAGGACTTTTTTTTTTGCGGGGGGGGGTCTCCTGAACCAGTTAGGGATACACTGAGGATCCCAATTTCTCCTCTTCCTAAGGGACTTTTCCAAGAGGAGAGTTCAGGGTTGTGAGTTGGGGGTGTAGGAGAAAGGGCAGGATTTTAAGACAGGGGGTGTAGAGAGAAAAGGGGGTTCCAAGGGAAAGAAAGTTTTTCACTTTGTTATCCCTGTCTTAAGTGCAAATAGGATAACAGGACCCCATCTCCAGCATAGGGCATAATCTATTTCCTCCTGAGGGATAGGAGTTTTGTTATTGACATATTCAGTTAAAGATTGGCAGACCCAGTCCTCCTCTGAGTCAAACTGAGGCCAAAAGACAGTTTAAAAAATTGATTCCTGTGTCCAAAAGAAACAGCAATATCTTATCATTTGTTATTTTTATTTCCCTTTAGTCCGAGGGTTCTCTTTCCAGTATTTTAACATTAATCCCAATGGGCTATCAAGGGGGATTTTGTTGTTTTGGGTCCCATTTTCTCTAGAGATTCTTTTACTAGTGTTATTTCCCATCCTGGCTACCTGGTTGTGTTTACAAAGAGGCTCAACCTATCCCTATACTTGGAAGTTTCTTGGTCTCTGGCCGCTTCCCTCTTAGCAATTGGTGTGTCGGTATAAACCCCCGACTCGGATCGAGTCCTTGACTTGATACCGCCCTCAGCCGTATGAGGTGGTCACAGAATCGCGGATCAAGACTCTACACTCGCTTCATGCCCAAGTCACATCTCATTCACACACACACAACCTCCAGGATGTCCCAACCACCAAAGGAAGTACTGTTCGCCCCCACGGTTTTTCTTACCTTTGGTCCGTGCACGAAGTTACCTGGTTGTCACGTGGTGCTTGAGTAGGCCTTTTTCCCACTTTGCCAAGGGTCCAGATTTATTTTCTTCCTTGGGAGACTTCAGCCAGTCTCACCTGAGGGCTGCTGTAACTGGACAGCAGGATGCGTCTCCCTCAGAGGAGAAGGCTAAATCTGCTTCCCAAAAGGAATGGGAAATCCTGAACGAGCCCCCAAATTGTTAGAAATGAATCCCGATGTCGCATAAAAGACACTCTGTGAGACTAAATTACCTTGGCAAAGTAAAATTTACTCTTGCAAGAGGGGGTGTGCGCATAGCTGTACATACACGAACAGGCCAGTGAGCACACCGAGTGGGCAGTCCACTCAGGTTTTTAATCCCTGACGGGAGTCTCAAAGCTGTGTCTCACCCTTTTGGCTAGGGTTTTGACCGCACAATTTATTCCCTTACTCGGTTGGCTAGTTCAAATTTTTAAGGCGCACATTCCTACTTTAGGAAAAGAAGAAGAGAGCAATTATAGTCTTAGCTCCAGGAAGTAGTTTACGGAAAAAGAAAGTGATCACAAATTCCTTACTCCAGGAAGTAGTTTAAAGAAAAAGAAAATGATCATAAATTCTTTACTCACTTCAGGAAGTAACCAAAGAAAAAGAGAGAGATCATACAGTCTTAAGGAAATAAAAAAAAAAAGTTACCCGAATACAATAAACAGGATTATAATATATATTTTTTTTCCCCACAAAACCAACCTTGAGCTCCAGCACATTATTAACCAGCTGCACCAGAACTCCAATAATCTTTTTACTAGAATTAAATACACTTAAGGAAGACCCCCAATGAGATGGATTGGCCAAGTGGCAGCATCGATGGACTCAAGCGTGGCAACGGTAGTGAGGTTGACCCAGGGTCGGGCAGTGTTTCGTTCTGCTGTGCGTAAGGTCACTGTGAGTTGGTACTGACTCAATGGCACCTAACAGTAACAACAAGGAACCCTAATCTTTCATACAGAAAACCATGAAAAGAGGATGCTATAACCTGAGTCTGCCACTTTGTGGCAATATTCATAATGTCTGGAAACTTTGGTTTTGTAATCTCTGAAATCAGGATACTGATAGCGTCTGTTTGTAGGGTTGTGAGAAGCAAATGCGAGTTTTTGTAGTAAAGTCCTGTGTCTGGCATAAGTAACATAGTGGTTCCGAGTTGGGCTGCTAATGTGAAGGTCAGCAGTTCGAAACTACCAACAGTTCCGCAAGAGAAAAATGAGGCTTTCTGCTCCCGTAAAGATTTACAGCCTCGGAAACCCTATGCAGGGTCGCTATGAGTCTGAACCTACTCAACAGCACTTAACAACAAGAACAATAAATGGAGTTTTGGCTGTAAGATAAGCACTGGACTGCTAACTGAAAGGTGGGAGTTTGAACCCACTAGGCACTCCTCAGAAACCCTATCACAGGGTCACTATGAGTTGGAACCGATTCCATGGCACATCACCACTACCTGTGTCTGGCATACTATGTGCTATTAATGATTTGTCCTGAGCCTATTAGGGAATCAGAGAATGTGTGGTTTTAGTTTCACAACAACCCTGTAAAGTTATTCCATTTTACAGTTGTGGGAGGAAATAAGGTTCCTAGAAGTTCTGTAGGCTAAGCATTAGACTGCTTAGTTAAAGTTTGGCGGTTCAAACCCACCAGCTGCTCCTTGGAAACCCTGTATAGGGTCACTATGAATTGGAACTTCACAACAAGTTAAGTAGCTTGCTCAGTTTATGAATGTGTGTAAAACCCAAACTGGAAGTGGGTTTTTTTTTTTGGTTAGCTTTTTATGAAAAAAGAACTTTAATATATTTCCATTGCAGCTGTAAACTGTTACGAACTGAATTATGTCCTTCCAAAGTATATGTGTACAAGTCGGTAGTTCTAGCTCACCAGCTGCTCCTCGGAAACCCTATACAGGGTCGCTATGGGTCAGAACTGACTCGATGGCACTTCACAACAACACAACAACAAAGTATATGTGTGGCACTGTGGGTTAATGCACTGGACTGCAAGGTCGGTTTGAACTGCAAGGTTGGCAGTTCAAGCTCACCAGCCACTCCTCAAAAATCTTATACAGGGTCACTATAGGTTGGAACCGACTTAATGTAACTTAACAACCACAACAACAAAGTATGTGTTGTAAGTCCAAACTTCTCTATACCTTTGGGCAGGTGGCACTGTAGAATGAGCACTGGGCTGTTAACTGCAAGATTGGTAGTTCAAACCCACCAGCTGCTCCTCAGAAACCCTATATAGGGTCGCAGAGAGTCAGCTCTTACTCAGTAGCACTTAACAACAACAGTTCCTTTGGGTAAAATCCCATTTAGGAATGGATATGCTTTGTTATGTTAACATGCCTGTGTCTTGATATAATTTCCTGAGATATAGAAGAGCAGATTAATCAAACAGAATAAAAACAGAGATGGAGGAATGTAGTTGAGGAAAAATAGGATAAGTGTTACAGCAGTTTTCGATCCGTCACTGAAGAAACCAAGGTCACTCAGAGAGGTGAAGCAGAGTTTCAGATGTTATTAAGCCGGCTGCCTCAGAGGAGCTAACTTCTCCAGATTTTGAGCCCTGAGTGCAGGCCAGTGCAGGCTTATATGGGGTCAGAATTGGGGAGGAGCTAGGTTGTGGATCTGTTTGAAGACAGGAAGGAAGATTGGCCCTGCTCAGGTAACCTGATTAGCATTATAGCTTGTTTCCTGGGTAGGGAGGCTTGACCCCACTCAGTAACATGATTAACAGTTTAGCTTGTCTCCTGGGCACAGAGAATTGGTCCCGCTCAGTAACCTGATTAAGATTCCAGGTTGTCTCCTGGGAGGAGAAGGCAGTGAATATTTTTACCTTTTCCTGTCCATAAGCACTTGACCACAAACCCACCAGGGGCTCCTTGGAAAGCCTATACCAGGTCACTATGAGTCAGAACTGCCTCCATGGCACTTAACTACTACTACTGTGAGAAAATTCATCAATACCCCATACTGCCTTGGTTCCTCTTGGTTATGAGGTCACCAATGGGTTATCACAAGTGCTTAACAACAAATGTTCAAGAAATCCAATTTGTACTCATTTTAGGGAGAATGAGGATTTTTAATTGGATTATGCAAAATCATGCGCCATACCCAGAAGACACGGGCAGATGCCCTGTGTGGCCGTTTTGCAAAGCATTTTAGTCTCCTGGCTCAAGAAAGCCCCTCCCCTAATTCCTCACTGTCTGAGTACTATGGGGGTAACAATCTTTCCTTTGATGGTAGCATACTTATTTAAAGTTCCTAGTCCTTGGGTATCACAGTGGTTATGAATCGGGCTGCAAATCTCAAGGTCAGCAGTTCGAAACTACCAGCTGTTCCACGGGAGAAAGATAAGGCTTTCTGCTCCCATAAAGATTTACAGCCTTGGAAACCCTGTACAGGGTCACTATGAGTCGGAACCGACTCCACAGCACATAACCACCAATCCTTGAACAGGTTCTTTCCTCCTCCCCCAGTTCATCCCGCTTACATACCCCAGGTGCATAGGCCGCTGTTGCTGTGTTAACCAACAGCCTATATCTGGCCTAGCAACTTCCTGGACCCCCTTATTCCTGAAGATGGACCATCTTGAGAATTTATTTCTCATACTATTAGATGAAGTGGCAGCATCAATGGGCTCAAGCATGGCAAAAATTGCGGGGTTGGCCCAGGACCGGGAAATGTTTCATTCTGTTGTGCATAGGATAGCTAGGAGTTGGCACCGACTGGATGGCACCTAACAACAACAGCTAGATGCAGACAAGAAAATCACCTAGAAGCCAAGGTTGCTTGAAGGTTTCCTGATTGTTTTCAAATGGGTTGAGAATTGTTTGCATTTGGCCATGATATTAACTGCTGATTGGTTTCCTAAGGCAGCCATAAAATATAGAAAATTGGGTGGATTCGAAGAACAGAGATACCCTGTCTCATGATCTTGGAGGCTGAGATTCAAAATCAATCTTGAGTCCTTCGAGGGCACCGACAGGAACTGTTCGTGCCTCTCTCCTAGCTTCTGATGGTGGTTACTGTTGTTAGGTGCCATTGAGTTGGTACAGATACACAACAGACAAAACACTGCCGGGTCCTGCACCAACCTCACAATTGTTGCTACACCTGAGCCCACTGCTGCTGCCACTGTGCCAATCCATCTAGTTGTGGGGGTCTTCCTCTTCTTCTCCAACACTCCACTTTACCAAACGTGGTATCCTTCCCCAGGGACTAGTCCCTCCTGATAATATGTCCGAAGTAAGCACTGGACTGCAATGTCGGTTTGAACTGCAAAAGCAGTGGTTCAAACCCATCAACCACTCCTTGGAAACCCTACACAGGGTGGCTATGATTTAGAACCAACTTGATAACACACAGCTACCACCACCCCGTTCTTATTACCTCTCTTGATTGAAGTGTAGCAGTGTGTTCCTTGTACTTCCCAAACCCTCTGATCGGGTACCTCCTCTGCTATGGCCTTGCTAGCCCAAAGCCTCTTCACAGTGTGGTCCCAACTTGCTCTTCCAGGTTCTGAAGGACAGTTTTATTTTTCTGTCACACTTTCTTCTTATTCTCCCAGGCCTTTATTTTAGTGTTACTGAGAATATGCACAGCAAAATACATGCCAATTAATTACATTCTTTGAGTTGTGCAACCATTCTTTTGTAAGTTGATCCTCCCTCATTAACACAAACTCACTGCCCCCTAAGTTTCATGTCTAATCTTTTTTTTTTTTTGGCACAGAAAATGAATTTATTTCTGACATGTGTAGACAACAATGTATGTAGAATGTCACTGAGTTGCTAAGGTGCTCTGGTAGCGTAGTGGTTATGAATCAGGCTGCTAATCTCACGATCGCAGTTCGAAACTACCAGTTGTTCCACGGGAGAAAGATGAGGTGTTCTGCGCCTGTAAAAATTTATAGCCTCAGAAACCCTATACAGGGTTGCTATAAGTCAGAACCAACTCCACAGCACACAACAACAACAACCAAATCTCACCAAGATATTCTGAGCAATAGGGAAAAGGAAAACAAAGAAACAGGTATTCTTATAAATCTGGGAGTGAAAAACATGTCTTTAAAGGCCCAGATAGTAAATAGTTTCATTTACTTGTTCACTGCAGTGCAGTGAATTCTAATAATTCCTCTTGTAGTCACAGTCTTTGTAAATTACCACCAAATGATTCTTTATTGATGAGCAGGTGGGAGAAGATGCTGATAGATGATGTGATTCAGTTGTGAATGATTGTTAACAGGGTTAATTGTGATTGTAAAAACATGGAACTCTAACCGGTATGAAATGAGCCGTTTTGGAAGCAGGAGGGAGTGGTCACTATCGTCAAGAAAAAAAAAGCCAGAAGTGGAGTGTGCCCTTCAGACTCAGAGATTCCTACCTGTTGAACCTCCTCAACTCAGGGACAGAAGGGTTGATACCAGAAGAGCAAAGGAGGGTGTCAGAAGAGGAACAAAATGCTAGAGCACAAGACACAGCAGTGGACTTTCCAGCCTACAAGTAGGTAAAGCTGGGTTCCTTCGGACAGGCTGCTTGCTTATGGAGTAGGGTGCATCCAGGTTTAACTAAAGCTGGGTTTGCTGACCTGTGGAGCCAGAGAGCTGACTGCCTTCAGAATGAGGCTGTCAGTGGAGTGGAGTATCTTTTAGACATTTGTCAGTAGAACTAAGGGACTTCGCAACATTGCTTGATCAAGACAGATGACAGGCCCAAGGGTCCTTAAACTGAGAGAAAGCCGTGCCTATGGGCCTGGCTAAGAAGAGGCTGTTCTAACTGGAAGAACAGCAGTTCCCCGAGCCTTTCTAGTCCTGAATTGTTGTGGTAGGGAAAAGACATTGTGGCATTTCTGCAAGTGGCATATCTAACAGTCCGTTGTTGAGTAATTCCTAAAGACGTCTGTCCTGCAGTGCTTCCCATATTGCCTATGCTGATGCTGTTGTTAGTGCCATCGAGTTGGTTCTGACTCATGGCGGCCCTGTTTAGGGTTTCCGAGGAGCAGCTGGTGAGTTTGAACTGCCGATTCAATTCAAATGACCTTAAGGTTCAGTGCTTACCCTATGGTGCCACACACGACTCCATTACTTAAACCAAAAATGGAGATGTCAGTTATGTATCCTGTCTAACATTATAAAATTAGACATCGCCTTTTATATTTGCTTCCTAAATATTACTCTCAATGTGCCATAATTATCCATAAAATTCATGTTTAGTGATTCCAGTGTAAGTCATACTGGAATCTTACTTATACTGGAATCACTAAACACTTTCCCTTTTGATTGCCACTTGCCCCACTGGGAAGTTTGTGGAGAATCTTATCCGATCTTTTGAATTGCTGTTGCCAATTTGATCTCCTAAAATTGAGCGTGATGCTCAAGCAGGCATTTTTTACTAGTTAAGCAAAACCATGGTTTGGTTTTAAGAAGGCTTTGTGGTGGTGGTGATGTGCCGTGGAGTCGGTTTTGACTCATAGTGACCCTGTACAGGGTTTCTGAGGCTGTAAATCTTTACAGGAGCAGAAAGCCTCATCTTTCTCCCGTGGAACAGCTGGTAGTTTCAAATTGCTGACCTTGTGATTGGCAGCCTGATTCATAACCATTATGCTACCAGAGCTCCTTTAGGGGGTAGATATTTGGTTTCAGATTTATAGATTATCTCAGGGTCCAAGGGTTCATCCAGTCCCCACTGCTCTCGAAAGACTAGAATCCAAGAAACTCTGAAATTCTGTTCTGCACTGTGGATTGAGCTGGAAGATAATGCTGAGTGAAATAATCACAAAAGAAAAAATATTATAGGACCTCACTTATATAAAAAGACAAGAAAAGGCAAAATGTACAGAGCACACAATTTATTAATGGTTACCAGGGCAGGAGAGAAAGAGAACATAACGCTGATGAAGGGTAGAGTTGCCCAGCCAGTTAACTGTGATTGCTTTCAGTAAGACGCACACCTGAAGAAAGTTCAGTTGGCAAATGTTGTGTGACAGATCTATTTCAGTAATGACACCACCAACAAAAAAGATGCTGAGGCTGATAATGTAGAAACAAACACCTCATAGGATTTGGTTTGGAACTTCAGAGTCATGGTTTCATCAGACATCCTGGTTAATTGACTTAGTAATAGATTTAGTAATTTTATTATACCTTCTAATTTGTTGCATTGTGATTGGAGTTTGAAAAGCTTGCAGGTGGCCATCCAAGGTACAGCAACTGATCTCTGTTCACCTGGAATAACAGAGAAAGGTCAGGAATTGGAGGAGTGTGTGGCTAATTGCCTCCACAAAGAACTACCACCTTTGCCATGAAGCCAGAAGAACTGGACAGTGCCCAGTGACCACTAAACATTTTGATCAAAGATTACATAGAAGAATCATGATCAAAAGGGGGGAAAGGAAGAACAGAATGTTAAACTCTTTTTCTAGAGCCATTGAGGGTAGATGAACCCCTGAAACTATTGCCCTGAGATAATCTTTATACTTTAAACCAAAAATATTTCTGGAACTCTTCTTTAAAAATAAACAAATTTAAAACAACAACAAAATGTACTAAGTCATTTTTGTTGCTGTTAAGTGCCATCAAATTGATTCTGACTCATAGTACCTTTATATAGGGTTTCCAAGAAGTGACTTGTTGTTGTTAAGTGCCGTCGAGTTGGTTTTGACCCATAGCGACACTGTATAGGGTTTCCGAGGAGCAGCTAGTGAGCTTGAACTGCCGACCTCACAGTTCAAACAGCTTTGCAGTCTGGCGCATTAACCCACAGCGCCACACCAGGACTGCAAGAAGTGACTGGTGGACTTGAATCTCTGACTTTGCAGGTAGCAGTCCAGTGGTTATCCTA
This sequence comes from Chrysochloris asiatica, assembly GCF_000296735.1. Lineage (NCBI taxonomy): Eukaryota > Metazoa > Chordata > Mammalia > Afrosoricida > Chrysochloridae > Chrysochloris > Chrysochloris asiatica. The sequence continues at coordinate 2,023,816 of NW_006408524.1, read as the reverse complement.
TAGCACTACACCAAGACTCCAGAAATGAGCAATAGTTTAATTTAACTAGTAAAAATGGCCTACCTTGAGGATTATGCTCTTTTAAGAACTATATATATGAGATCAAAGGAGCCCTAGTAGCACAATGGAATAAGCACTGGGCTGCTTACTGAAAGGTTGGTGGTTCAAACCCACAAACTGATTGTGGAGAGAAAGATGAGGCTGTCTTCTTCCATAAATAGTCTTGGAAACCCTAGGGAGCAGTTTTACTCTGTCACATAGGGTCACTACGAGTCAGAATCGACTTGACAGCTTGGGTATATGGGCTCAAATTGACAACAGAAATATGAAAGATAGGAACATTAGGGGTCAGTGAGTTGATGTTAACAAGGAGGAACAACTCATAAAAGGGGAGTGAGAATGCACAATGTCGCGAATGGAATCAATGGTACTAGGTTGTGTATGTAGACATAGATGTGCGTACCCAGAAAAATCCATATGAGACAAAAGCCAACAGGAAAATTGTGCACAAAGAAAACCCCACTGTCATAAATGCATACAAGAAAAATGTTCACACAGAAAAGCATGCACATATAGTAATTTTCACTTAAAGGTGAAGCTGTATGTACCTTCATTTCAATGATCATGTTGTTGCTATGGCCTATCAAGTCAATTTCCACTCACAGCTACCCTGTATAGGTTGCAACTGGTGGGTTTGAACTGCCGACCTTGTGGTTAGCAGTCCAGTGCTGATCCTACAGCCCCACACCAGGACTCCATCAAGTACCAAAGGTATTTATTGTTGTTGTTGTTAAGTGCTGTCGAGTCAGTTCCGGCCCATAGTGTAGATAAATGGCGCTGTGGGTTAATGTGCCAGAGCCGTTTAAACTGCAAGGTTGGCGGTTCAAGCTCACCAGCTGCTCCTCGAAAACCCTATACAGGGTCGCTATGGGTCAGAATCGATCGACGGCACTTAAATAACAAGAGTATTCATGTAAGCATCTTGGTGTGGTGCTATAGGGTAAACACTGAACGAGCTACAAGGTCGGTGGTTCATACCTACCGAGCCCCTCCTTGGAAACACTCCACTGGGTCTCTTGAGTCAGAACTGACTTGACCGCACTTAGTAAATAGCATTCATTTCCCACTTATGAGGACGAACAAGTATTACATATATTTTATGCTGCTATCTGCTAACATCAAGGTTGGCAATTCGAAGCTACCAGCTGTTCCACAGGAGAAAGATGAGACTTCCTGCTCCCGTAAAGATTTGCAGCCTTGGAAACCCTATACAGGGTCACTATGAGTCGGAAGCGACTCCATGACACCCCCCACCCCATCGATATCTTATTAAAGTATTTCACATTCATAAGCAATCATTTGCATTATGATTTGATCATATAATTAATAATTTTTGTGTCCTAAGTATATTAATTTATTGCTATAAACAAAAGTGGCACATGAATGAAGACTTTAATGTTCTTGAGTGTAAATGTTTGTAAGTGAAAATATATGAAATAAAGCGAATCATTTTTTATCAATGAGCTTTATTCAGAAGGAAAAAACAATAGAAATTCTCAAAAAATGACAATTATTAGATGTTGGGACCCTTCTGAGTCCCCCTACCCTCACTGGTTCCAGAATGCCATGATTCTGTGGAATCATGATAGCAGGACCTTCAGCCAACAGCTATATGGCTTAAAATTCTTCAAATACTTAATATTATTTTGTTGCTCAAAACTTAAAACCAGATTCAAGATTTATCACCAAGAAAGTGCATAGCCTGGTCTCTGTTCCACATTGGAATTTTAAATTAAGCTTGTGTTCACACATTTCCTCCAGAGTAAATTAAGAAAGGTTTAGTAAAGGTTCATCTTTGTTAAGCTATTTTATGTTTGTCAAGTGTCTGGAAGTATATTCTGTATAAAATGTCAACATCAAACCTGTTATTCTTTCTCCATTGAAAAGACAGCACAATAAAAATATGACAAAAAAAACTCCAAAACTTAAAACCATAACATAACATTTAAAATTGTAAATATGCTTTAAATAATTTGAAATTCGTTGATTTTGTAATTTGACTTCCCCTTATTTGTATTTTAAGAAATATTCTGTGGTATACCCAGTGACCACAACAAAGGACTTTACAACCCTAGTAATAGAAACAATTATTTATCCATAATGAGAGAGGAGTCCCTCAGAAAGCAGATAAATGAACCACACCAGACAAAAGAAGACAACAAGTGGCCACAACCGCCATCCCCCACATGAAGAGACACACATAACAAACAAGCTAAGTGAAAGCACAGAGCTAGAGCAGGGAAGGGGCCACAAAGATTCAATTGCCTGGTTAAAATGGTCTTTTATACGTCTCTTCTTGGTGATCTTCTCACTGCAATACACTGCAGTATCGTTTCTTTTGTAAGTTTAATGTTAGAATCTTATTTTACAGTGATTTTCATGGCATAACGTAATGTCTCTTGGCCCTTTACTGAAACTCATTTATAATGGTCAAATACTAACAATTGTATCACACGCTGTCATTCAATTTTCCTACAGCTTGACAAAGAACTTAATTCTTTCCTTAAAATTTCAGAATAATTCATTGTTAAATGTTAGATTCAAAGGAAATTGGTGGGGAACTATTTCAAGCTCACCAGTTGCTTCCTGGAAACCCTATACAGGGTCTCTATGGGTCAGAATTGACTCAAGGGCACTTAACAACAACAACATTAAAAAGCGTCTACAGAGTCCGTTACAGTAAAATCAAAGGTATTTTTATAGGTTGAAAATGTATCAAAAGATATAAGTGGATTATAAATATATTTTGGTAAACTTGTAGATTAAAGGCACTAACAATTATATAGTCTAATTATAAATCTAATCTGCAAGTCTAATGGTGGTTGGTGTTTATGTAACATGAAGCTGGTTCCAACTCAGAGCAACCCTACATAGGGTTTCTGAGGTTGTACACCTTTATAGGAGCAGAAAGTCTCATCTTTCTCCCAAGGAGCGACGGGTAGATTTGAACTACTGACCTTGAAGTAGCAGCTCAGCTCATAATCCACTACGCTACCAAAGCTCCTTGCAAGTCTTCAATTCTTCCATCCAAAACACAGAAATGTTTTATTTGACAAATCCATCAGTGTATAGACTAATTAGATTTCTTAATAAAGATTCTTTTATAAATTGGGCTAATCTTTGAAAGGAATCCTCCTGATATAGCACTGTAGGTGAGCGCTGAACTACTAACCACAAGGTCAGCAATTCAAATCCACCAATGGTTCCTCCTATACAGGGTCACTATGAGTCAGAACCGGCTCAATGGCACTTTGTTGTTGTTAAGTGCCGTCGAGTCAGTTCCAACCCATAGCGACCCTTGAAAAGTCACAGAGGATACTCTAAAGTAAGATCTAGGAGTTGAATGATCAATGAAAAAAGGATATGTAGAGACGCCTGGTGTGGCGTTGTAGAATCGCCATTGGACTGCAAACCACAAGGTCATCAGTTCAAATCTACCAATTGCTCCTTGGAAACTCTGTACAGGATTGCGATGACTCAGAAGCGACTTAACGCCACTTAGCAACAACAGTTACTATTAATACCTAATTCTTAATGGCTTTTTCTTCAATCAGTTGTTTTGTATCTGAAATGCCCTTAACTTTATAAAAAACGGCAGCAGTAGGAATGTGTCATTCTGCCAAATCTGTTACCCACTTGTCATTGGAAGCTGCTAATAGCACTTCCCTCTGATTCCTATAGAAATCAATAATACTGTCTACATAAGTGAAGAAGCCCTCGTCTACCCACTGGTGTATAGGCTGGGATACCAAAAGCTGTGTTATGTGAAAGTGTGTGTTATGTAAAAAAAGCGTTAAAACTTGTGTGTGTAAAACAACTCACTGTATCAAAAGTTTTGGACTGGTTATAAACCTTTTCTCAACTTTGAAAAGAACTCTGATGATGTGGGCATCAGCATCCAAGGAAAAGAATGCTCCCCAGGACTTGATGAACTGGAGAAAATAGCAAGGGTCATTTCCTATTATGAAAAAGTCCTATTTTCTTGCCAGCTTATAGACTTCCTTTTTTTTGTGGTCAGTTGTTAGTGACATTCTAATAGGGTGGTTGTCATTTGAGAATGTAAATAAATTTGGGGATATTTTTGAGTAGTTTGGCATTTTGGTTTCCATCTACAAAGTATTTCTTTGAGGGAGTCCTTAGGTAAGTGCTGCCCTTTTAATCTTGAATGGTTGGCCATCCCATGGTGAGTATACCTTGCTAATCTTGTCCCCCATCTGTTGCTTAGCTGAAAATTAAGCCATGAGGATGATTTCTGTTCTAGACCTGAAAGGGGGATGAAGACCATAGTTTCGGGTTCCTCCAGTCTCTTTCTGACTAGTAAGCCTGGTCATTTTTTATAATTTTGAGTTTTACTCACATTTTCTTCCACTTTATTCAGGGTCTTTTAATGGGATCCCTTTCAGGGGAGCAGTCCAGCAGATAAACACTGGGCTGTGAATCACAGGAGCCCACCATCTGCTCCATGGAAGAAAGATGAGACCTTCTGCCCCTGCAAATACGTAAAGCTTCAGAAACCCTATATAGGGTTTCTATGAGTTACAATTGACTTGAAGGCACTTAACAACAACATCCGAGACTTCTAATGTGATCCCTTTCAAAGCTAGTTGGTAGCACACCATCTAGTTCTTTTGGTCTCAAATTCGTGGTGACTGATATTTACACAGTCCACTGGTCCACTGGACTAGTTGACTGCAGGTCTCTTCAATTCTCCTCACTCTTCTTTGTTCCGCACATGGAGAGATCAACAGTTGCACCTTAGATGACCACTCATGAGCTTTTAAGATCCCAGATGCTACTTGCCAAAGTAGAATGTAGAACATTGTCCTTGTGAACTGTGTTATGCCACTTGACCATGGTGTCCCCTGAGACTATGGTCCTGAGCACTCAGGCCCAGCAATCAATGCCTTAAGATGGTTGGTAATAACTAACAAGTTTTCCTCATTTCCCCCCTGAATGCCCACCCACATTCATAGGTGTGTTTGCAGCAAAGGTTAATACACATGTAGAATATCCCGTCAAACTCTTCGCCCTCCAATATCTGTTCAGCCTGTGCTTCTTCCCATTTATCTACCCATAGAACACTGTTCCAGGGTTTGTATAAGATAGTATTTACCTCTATCCCCTTTGACCCTTGCATTCCACCCTGTATCTTCACCTGTCTTCATCATTCTTCTGCCAACCTCCCGCTTCTTGTATATTATCCTCCCTGTCACCCCGAGTAAACGTGCCTACCATCTATCCAGTGGATCACTGTCCCTTCTCTCCCACCCCTGTTGTTGTTGTTGTTGTTATGGGTCATGGAGTCGGTTCTGACTCATAGCAACCCTGTACAGGGTTTCTAAGGGAACAGAGGCCTCATCTTTCTCTCGCGGAACAGCTGGTAGTTTCGAACTGCTGACCTTGTGGTTCGCAGCCCGATTCACAACCACTACACTACCAGAGTTCCTCTAACCTTCAAAGAATGTTTCTGTTTTGTTTTGTTTTTTTTCTTAAATGATTTATTGTGAATTATGTGATAGTTTACATGGGAGAGCATTAGTTTTACATTCATTCTATCGTATATCGTCTCATTGCCATGGTTACAATCCCCTCCATGCAATCCTTCCCCCGTGCCCCCCAGGTCTTCAGCACACAGTCGCTCTCCCTCTCTGGGTCTAGAGTCTCCAGCTGCTCCATAGCTCCACATCATCATCTCTGGCTCCATTTCAGGCATCACTGCTAAAGAATGTTTCTTTTGACGTAAGAAGCTTTTCTTGAGTTTTTACAATAGTGGTCTGTGATAATTAAGGTTTTGTGTCACCTTGACTGAGCTGGATTCACAGTGGTTTGGCAGTTGAGATCTAGTCACCCCATAATGAGATCTAATAGAATGTAATTAACTCTATGATGAGGCCTGCTGTGATCAGTCAATCAATTGAAAAGATGCTTTCTTGGGAGTGTGACTTGCTTCCAACATATTTGACAATCAGGTAAAGCTTGTTTACTTTTCTGCTGGTTCTGGATCTTGCATCTAACTTGCCCTCTGACCTCTGGTTCTTTGGACTTGAGTCACTGGCCTGCTCTATTACCTACTGATCTGAGAGCCACCAGCAGCCTGCCTGTCTGCCTCCCGGACCGACATACCTGCAGGACCTGCCTGTCTGTCTTGGTTCATCTGATCTGAGCTTGGTATTCTCCCATCTCTCCAGTTGTGACCCATTTCTTTGATGTAAACTTCCTTTATATGCACACATATGAATTTTACTTCTTTAGAGAAACAGCCTAAGATATAGTCTCATACAGTATTTGTCCTTTTGTGTTTTTCTAATTTCACTCAGCATAATTTCATCCTTCCCTTTTTATGAGATATTTTGTAGATTCATAGTTATTCTTCAACGTTGGGTTGTATTCCATTGTGTCCCAAAGTTTGATAATCCATTCTTCTATTGTGTAGCGCTATAGGATAATGCGATGGACTGCAAGGCTGGTTTGAACCACAAGGTTGGTGGTTCAAACTTTCCAGTCTCTTGTCAGAAACCCTGTACAGGATCACTATGAATTGGAACCAAGTTGATTGGCAGTTAAAACAACAGTATTGATGGCCATTTGGGCTGTCTCCATCTTTTCAATATTGTGAATAGTACTGCAACGAACATGGATGTGCATTTATCTCCTGTGTCATGGCTCTTATTTCTCTAGGATCTATACAAGGTAGAGGGATTGCTGGGTTGTGTGGTATTTGTATTTCCAACTTTTTAAGGAAGTGCCATACTGTTTTCCACAGTGGATGCCCCATTGGACAGTCCTACCAGCAATGTAGGAGGGTCCTATTCTCTCCACACCTTTGCCAGCATTTGTTTTCTGAACTTTGCTATAAATCCTGGGTAAGATGCTATCTCATGGTTGTTTTAATTTTCACCTCTTTAGTGACTAAAGTCATGGTGTGGCACTGTAGGTTAAGCACTGGGCTTTTTACCACAAAAAAGCCACTGGTTCAAACCCACCAGCCATTCCTAGGAACCCATGTATTGGGTTGCTATGAGTTGGAACTGATTTGAAGGCACTTAGCAGCAACCATGATGAAAGATCACGAACATTTCTTCATGCTTGTTGACCACCTGAATGTCTTCTTTGGTAAAGTGTCTGTTCACGTCCTGTGTCTATTTTTTAATTGGATTGATTTTCTTTTTCTTGTATAGGTGCTCTAGATTTCTATGTGTTAGAGATTGGTCTCTTGTCTGATGTGTCAGTCTGTGGACTCTCATTTTACTTTTTTGGTGCACTCTTTTGATATGCACATAAGTGTCTAATTTTTAGGAGGTCCCTGGCATCTATTTTATCTTTTGGTTATGTTTGATAGTGTTATTTATGCCATGCATCAGAGCCCTTAAGCTTGTCCCTATTTTTTCATTGATGATCTTTATAGTTGTAGGTTTTACATTTAGGTCTTTAACCCTTGTTGGCTTGTTTTTGTGTATGGGTTTATTTTTGAGCTGTGTGTCTTGTTTCATTTTTCTGCAAATGGATTTCTAGTTTTGCCAACACCATTTGTTGAAGAGACTATCTCTTCCCCATTTAATGCTGTTGACCTTTTGTCAAAAATCAGCTGTTTATGGATGGATTTATTTCTGGGTTCTCAGTTCTGTTCCACTGATCAATGTGTCTATCATTGTACCAGTACCAGGCTGTATTGACCACTGTGGCTGTAGTCAATATTGGGATTTTGAGATCAGGAAGTGAGAGTCCTTGAACTTTTTTCTTCTTAGATAATGCATTGCTTCTCCAAGGTCTCTTTCCTTTCCACATAAAGTTTGTTGTTGTTGTTAACTGCTGTCAAGTTGGTTCTGAATCATAGTGACACTGTATAGGGGTTCCGAGGAGCAGCTGGTGAACTTAAACTGCCAACTTTATGGTTTGACCTTGAGGTTGAGTGTTTGTTCTGTCACACCACACCTGGACTCCTGGCACCACACTAGGACTCCGTTTTTCCATCTTTTTTTAAAGCATAACATTGGGTAGTGTTGACATGTTCACAGTGTTAAGTCTTTTTAAGTCTTTTCTGATTTCTTGGAGTAGTTTTTTTAAGTCTTTTCTGATTTCTTGGAGTAGTTTTGCACTTTTCTTTGCATAGGTCTTTTGTTTCTCAGAAATTTTACTTACGAATTTAATCTTTTGAGTGAATATTGTAAATGGTATTGTTTACCTGATTTCCTTTTCAGACCTGTCTTTAGTACTGTGAAGGCATCCAGTGATTTTTGTGTGTTGATCTTGTACCCTGCCCCTTTGCTGATTCCTTCAATGAGTTTCAATACTTTTCCTGCTGAGTCTTTGTGATTTGATTTTCTAAGTGTAGTATCATATCATCTACAAATAGTTTTACAACTTCTTTGCCAATTTGGATGCCTTTAATTTCCCTGTCTTGCCTTATAGCTCTGGCTAAGATTTCCAACACAATGTTGAATAGGAATAGTGAAAAAGGACATCCTTGTCTGTTTCTTGTTTGCAAAGGGAATGCTTTCAGTTTCTCACCATTGAAAGTAATTTTGGCATTTGGATTTGTATATGTTGTTGTTGTTAAGTGCCGTCGAGTCAGTTCTAACCCATAGCGACCCTAAATAGTGTTTCTGAGGAGCAGCTGGTGAACTTGAACCACCGACCTTGCAGTTCAATGGCTTTACAGTCTGGCACATTAACCCACAGCACCACACCAGGATTTGTATATAGGCCCTAATTATATTGCTCACTTGTGTGGCTCACAACTCTGCAGCTCCGAACTCCCAGGGAGCAGGGTCTTTTTTTAGGGGTGGATGAAGGTTGGATCTGGCCACACCTGTGGTCACCACTAGCATGTACTTCAAATCAGTTATAACCAAGAGGTGGAAAGGAGAAGAGATTCAATTACAATCACCAGGGGAACATGGGGTGAAAGAATGAATCGCACCCTTCCAGTCACCTGTGTAAATCTGTGTCACCAAATCTGGTCACAAAAGTTTCAGATGGTCACCACCTGTCTGGCCTTCCGTTCACCAGTCTTTTTCCTGTCCGCTCTGCTCAGCTGCTTCTCCCAGCAAGCCTAATTGACTCATACTTCCTCAGCATGTGGAACGGTAATACTCACTGCATGCACACACGCACTCCCCAAACCAACCAAAACCTTCTGAGGTGCCAGATTTGGGATCCATGATCTCCTTATTTCAAACCTTCTATTACAGTGCCCATGGTCTCTTTTTCTTTGTAGTGGTCTTAGGCTGCATTCGCTAGAGAATCAAAACCTTAGCTATATATTTAGTTTATGTCAAGGAAATGGCTCAAACAATTGGAGAGGTGTTGTGAAGTGCTGTTTAGCTGGTTTTGACTCATAGTGACCCAACTCACAACAGAATGAAACACTGCCTGGTCTTGCACCTGTTGTTATACCTGAGCCCATTGCTGCTGCCACTGTGCCAGTCCATCACCTTGAGGTCTTCCTCTTTGTGGCTGACTCTCTATTTTACCAAGCATGAAGCCTTTTCCAGGGCCTGGTCTCTCCTGATAATGTCTGAAGTGTGGGAAATGAAGTCTTGCCATGCTTGCTTCTAAGAAGCATTCTGGTTGTACTTCTTCCAACACAGATTTGTTGTTCTTCTGGCAGTCCATGGTACTTCTAATATTCTCCTACAACAGCATGACTCAAGAATTTTTCCATAGTCTTCTTATTCATTGTCTAACTTTCACATGGATATGAGGCTATTGAAGATGCCATAGCTTAGGTCAGGCACACCTTAGTCCTCAAACTGACATCTTTGCTCTTGAACACTTTAACCAGGTCTTGTGCAGCAGATTTACCAAATGCAGTACATCCTTTGATGTCTTGACTGCTGCTTCCATGATATGTTGCTGAAGGATAAGCACTGGACCACAAGGTGTGTTTGCACCATAAGGTTGGCCTTTCAAACCCACCAGCCACTCCTTAGAAACCCTATATAGTGTCACTATGAGTCAGAACCGACTCAGTGTCACTGAATAACAACAACAGCTTCCATGAGTGTTTATAGTGAACCCAAGCAAAATGAAGTCTTTGACAACTTCAGTCTCCATTTATTGTAATGTTATTTATTGGTCCAGTGGTGAGGATTTTTGTCTTCTTTACATGAGACAACCCATACTAGTTTTTGTAATTGAATGGGGTGCAACCTGTACTAGTTTTTGTAATTGAATGACACTTTATAGAGTTGTTCTGTCTGCATCTCCAACTCACTACTCCATTGATAGAGCACAAGTGAAATAATCAAACCCTAAATAAGTCATAAGTTTGTTTTTCTTCTGGAAATTTCCATTGTTTGCACTATGGAAAAAAACCCATTGAATGTTAATATCCCATGTAATAATATACACTTAAGAAGAAACATATCCACCAAAACGTTTTAGCTGTTGTAGCTGAATGCCTTGTCAGGAAACAGAACTGTTTGAGCCCAAAGTACTGTTAGCATCAGAAGAATTTGGCTGCCAGTCATCAGCACACAAGTGTAAGTATACCAGGGTCGTATGCCAATACATAGACTTTAGAGTTTATTACTTTAGAACATTGTGAACAAAAGAAGTTTTCTATGTGCCTGTTTTTCTGTGTGCGCATTTCCGACAGTGTGTGCTGTACCCATGCGTTCACCTCCATACATGACTTACACAAGTTGTATCTATTTTCACATGTTCATTTCTATCAGAGTTCCCGTTTGGTTTTGGAGTGGGTTTGGGTTTACCATCAAAGGTAAGGCCAACCTTTCCTATGAGGACAGTTCTATGGGCGCCTGGGGTCGTTTTGGTAAAGTCTCTGTCTGGCCTCTTCCTCTAATACTGGCAGGAGAACTGTAGCAGTTAGGACAGAGCAGAAGGGAAAACATCAACTTTCAATCCACAATAAAATCCTTAAAAACAACAACAACAACAAAAAACTATTAAGGATTTTAATACAGTAGCAACAGAACATTAAACTGTCCTAGAGCAACAGCATTGAGTCTCCTTAAAGTAAAAGCAACAGAGGTTCATTGAGGGCTAGAAGTTGGTCCATACTGTGAAGAGGTCCAAGTTCACAGAGTGAAAATGGCTGCTCCTCTTGACAACAAGGAAAAATACATTCTTGTACAGTTAGAGCTGGAACTGAAAGTTGTTGTTGTTAGGTGTCATCGAGTCAGTACTGACTCATAGTGATGGTATGCACAACAGAACAAAACACTGCCTGGTCCTGGTCCAATATCACAATCGTTGGCTACACTTGAGCCCATTGCTGCTGCCACTGTGCCAATCCATTTTGCTGGGTGTCTTCCTCTTTTTTTCTGACCTTCCATTTTACTAGACATGATATCCTTTTCCAGTGACAGGTCCCTCCTGACAATATGTCCAAAGTATAAGAGATGCAGTCTGGCCATCCTGGCCTCCAAGGAGCGCTCTGGCTGTACTTCTTCCAACACAGATCTGTTGGTTCTTTTGGCACTACATGGTACTTTCAATATTCTCCACCAACACCATAACTCAAAAGCATCAATTCTACAGTCTTCCTTATTCACTGTCCAAATTTTGCATGTTTATGAGGATATTGGAAATGTCATGGCTTGGGTCAGGCACACCTTAGTCCTCAAACTGACATCTTTGCTCTTGAACACTTCAACGAGGTCTTGTGCAGCAGACTTGCCCAATGCAATACGTCGTTTGATTTCTTGACTGCTGCTTCCATGAGTGTAATTGTTGATCCAAACAAAATGAAGTCTTTGTCAACTTCAGTCTTTTCTCCATTTATATGGATGATTTTTGCTGGTCCAGTGGTGAGGATTTTTGGTTTCTTTACATTGAGATGCAACCCATACTGAAGGCTGTGGTCTTTGATCTTCAGTAAATGTTTTAAGTCATCTTTGCTTTAAGCAATCAAGGTTGTATCATCTGCCTATTGCAGGTTGTTAATGAGTCTTCCTCCAAGCCACCTTAGGAAAGGTGTGTGCCAGGCTTGTATTTCTTTTACCATATGTATTCACTCTGTATGCTGAGCAAATAATCTGAGATGACGCTGGGTTATATGAAGAAAAATGTGGCATTGGGATTGGAGGAACTAAAAGTTACAGGATCAAAATAGACTAGGAGACAATCGGGGGCATCAAAGGCAAGATACCTAAAAGTGGGGATTTAGCAGGGCAGGTGTCTATCACATAAATGGAGCTACATAATGGGGGAAATGCATAAGTGCTCTTCAGTTTACAGCAGGATGGTCGCCAAGTGGTATCAGAACAGGTAACCTGTTAGTAAAATTGCTTCCTCAGTCAAGTCTGTTTCTGGAGTCCATTGTAACACTTGATCATTATTGCTGTGCATCACTTATTCTTTGGGTATAAGCATCTGTTTACTGTAGTGGAAAGACTTTCTGGAAATAGATTGTGAGCTCCTGCACCTGCCAGACCTCAGAGAAGAAGACTCTTAGGGTCAATGGTTAGGTCAGTATCAAGATTAGAGGAACTGCTGTTAGAGAAAGTTAAAATCCACTGCCTTCGAGTTGATTCTGACTCACAGCTACCCAATGTGACTTGTTAAGTGCTGTCGAGGCGGTTCCGACCCACGGAGACCCTATACAAGGTTTCCCAGGAGCGGCTGATGAGCTTGAACCCCTGACCTTGTGGTTCAAACCAACCTTGCAGTCCAGCACATTAACATACAGTTTCACACCAGGACTCCACCCTATGTGACAAAGTAGAACTTTGCCTAAGCGTTTCCAAGACTGTAAACCTTTATAGTTGCTGGTGGATTTGAACCACTGATCTTGCAGTTAGCAACCCAATCTTAACCTGTTGTATCACAGGGGCTCCATGACATGGATTTTAGACTCATGTCAAGTTTTTAAAGTGGAGTTAAGGCTCCGCTTCCAGACTGTTCTATTTGCACACACCAAATGCCCCTAGCTTTAAGTTCTCATACCTTGTGTGGAGCACATCTGAGTGTGGGGTTTCATGCACTTCCTGTGAAGTTAGTCTTGTCTCGGCCTAGGTGACAAACACCTCAGTTACTGGTAGTCCTCCTACAGAGTTTAGTAGTGAAAGTTGCAGCCAGGACCCCTCTACCAAAATTCCACTGCTGTCTGTTGGAGAGAAAAATCCAGCCAGCCTCTTCCAAGCAAAACTGCTGAGCTCCTTCCCTTCCACACTTGCCAGTGGTCCCTCTCATTCAGGTCCATCCCTTCTTTCATATACCTGGATCCTGACCTCTTTTCTGTTGAAGGCCAGAGTCCTGGCTCGCTTTTAGTTAGCTGCTTTGACAGGATGGGTCACCAAGACCTTCCTGAAATGCTATCACATGAACTCACCCATTTCAGACAACCAATCTGTTGCCATCTAGTTCATTCTCATGGAAAACCTATGTGTTACAGAGTAGAACTGCTCCATAGGGTTTTCCCGACTGAATTTTTTTTTTTTTTTTAACTTTTTATTGTGAAGTAAAGGTTAAAAGACAAGATCATCAGGTTTACATTTAATAAATTATATGCTTTGTTTCATCTCAATAATTACAGTCCCCTCCCTGCAGCCACAGTTATCCTACTTTCTCCCTGTGGCTTCCCTTTTGCATCATATATTTCACAAATGAACAAAACAAATATATATTCATTTAAATGTCCAAAGGACACATTCTACAAGCCAGCCTCCTGCCGGCAGACACACAGCCTTTCTCAGTTCAGGGACCTACAGCCCTCCACTGCTCTCTCTCTCCATGCTGTTGCCGCTTTTCTAAGTAGGATCTCACACTCCACTCATGCTCTTCCTTCTTGATGGTCCTGGTCAGCTGGAATCCTAATGGAAGCAGATACTAGGCCTTTCTTACGCAGTATCACTAGGTGAGCTTGAACAACTTTTAGTTTAGTTGTTGTTAGCTGCCATTGAGTCAGTTCCTACACACAACAGAATGAAATACTGCCCACCCTGCATCATCTTCACAATTGTTGTTACTCATGAGTCCATTGCTGCTGTCACAGTGTCAATCAATCTCGCTGGAGATTTTCCTATCTTTCAATGTTCCTCCACTTTACCAAGCATGATGTCTTTCTCCAGGGACTGGCCCTTCCTGATAACATGTCTGAAGTATAAGACATGAAGTCTCATCATCTTGGCTTCAAAGGAGCATTCAGCTGTATTTCTTCTGACATAATTTGCTTGTTCTTCTGGCACTCCATGGTCCTTTATTATCATTATTATTCTCCAGCACCATAATTCAAATGCACTGATTTCTTTGCAGTCTTCCTTACTCATTGTCCAACTTTCACATGCATATAAGGCTATTGAAAATACCATATTTTGGGTCAGGTACACCTTAATTCTCAATCTGATTCTTTGCTCTTGAACATTTTACAGAGTTCTGGTCTCCAGTAGAGCAAGGGCTGCGCTCTGGATGGATAAGGGAGGGAGATGACCTCAATAAAGGGGATGGTGGGGGGAAAAGGAATTGCACCTTGCCATTGTGTGAGTCTGCACTGTCAGGCCACCTTCTGTCACTAAAGCTGTTCACAAAGGTTCAAGATGGTCATGCCGTGTCTGGACGACTGTCCATCAGTCAGTCTCTCTCTCACCGTTCCCTGCTCAGCTCCTCCTCCCAGCAAGCACTTCTATAACCTTTCCTCTCTTGTTCAGGGTTTCAGGGTTTTCTTCTCTGTCTGTTTCATATGTCTCTCCCATCTTCACTGTAGAGGGTGCGTGTACTGTGTTGCCAAGTTTACCATCTTGCTGGAAGTTCCTTAATTTCTCCTTCCTTCCATTTATTGTTTACTTTTACCCAAACTTTCCCACAGTGAGAAGAGACATCAGGTTCCACTGCTGTGCTAGTCCAGATTACCAGCAGCAAGACAAGTCCAGCAAGTGCTTCTCACTGAGTCCACTCTCATTCATGTTGGGTTGTTGTGGTGGTTGTTATCTCCCATTGAGTTGGTTCTGACTCATAATCACCCATATAGGTTTTCCAAGGAGTGGCTGATGAGTTTGAACACCAACCTTGCAGTTAGCATTCCAGTGCTTATCCTACAGTGCTACACTAGGACTCCTTCATGTTGGGTAGTGTTACATAAGTACAAGATGACTGGGGTATCTTGACCAGTAGGCAGCACGGTGCTATTCACTGTTAATCCAAATTTTGCAAGATAGGGGAAAGGTACAATCCATCCCACCAGGCCCTTGGGAATTCAGGCAGACAGGTTCAGGGGTACAGTTACAGTCTCTAGGTGAGCGAGCACCCCTGCTTCTGGTACTCACAGCTGCATTCCTAGTCCTGGGACTGCAGCATCCAGCAGGAAAAAAAGCAATTCCAGATGATGTGGGAAACACCTGTACCATGGCCCTGCGTCCTCCGCCACCCACTCCTCCCAAATCCCCTAAGAAGCAGAAATCTGTCCAGTGGTCCTTCCTTTACCCCATCATGTTGACAGTGAGCCAGCCCTTCAATCCTGTATCTCTCCCTATCTTGGATACCAGATGTTTAAATTGACCTTTAAAAAAAACAAAAAACTTTTATTGTGAATTGAGTGATAGTTTACTCGGGAAAACATCAGTTTTACACTCATCCTATCGTATTTCATTTCATTACAATTATTACAATCTCTTCCGTGCATCATCATTCAATATTATTTACTTCCCTCTGTTTTTTTGTTTGTTTGTTTTTTGATGTACACAAAAACATTCAGGAATTTATAATAATTTAAACAACCCAAGGGTATGTTCTGCAAGCCTGCCTCCTGGCTGCCAGCACACAGTCCCTCTCTTTCCATAAGTCTAGAGTCCTCAGCTGCTCCCTCTCTCCATGTCCTCATCTCTGCCTCTATCTCTGGTGTCCCCGCTTCTCTGGATAGTGTCTCACATTATAGTCATCTTTTATGTTGTTTTTAAAAGGTATTTGAAATGATGAAGTCATTGGTCTTGCAAAATTCTATCCTGCAATCTCCTGCATCATTTCTATCACCAAGGCCATATTTTCCAGCTACTTGTCCTTCCTTTTTTTGCATTCCAATCACCATTAATTGTCAATACATCTTGATTGCATGTTTGATCAATTTCAGAATGAAGAAGTTGGTAGAATTCTTCAATTTCATCATGGTTTTAGTGGTTGGTGTATAAATGTGAATAGTAGTGGTCTTCCTTGTAGTGGTGGTGGTGGTGTGATGTGGAGTCGGTTCTGACTCATAGCGACCCTGCATAGGATTTCTGAGGCTGTAAATCTTTACAGGAGCAGAAAGTCTCATCTTTCTCTCATGGAACCACTGGTAGTTTCGAACTGCTGACCACTATGTTGCCAGAGTTCCTGGTTTTCCTTACAGGTGTATGGATATTATCCTACCACAGATAGCATTGGACTTCAAGACAGATCTTGAAATATTCTTTTTGATCATGAATGCAATGCCATTCCTCTTCAATTTTTCATTCCTGGGATTGTCAGATTCAAAATGGCCAATAGCAGTCCATTTCTGCTCATTAATGCTCACTAATGCCTAGCTTACTGATGTTTACATGTTCTACTTTATTTTTGACAATTTCCAGTATTCCTAGATTCATACTTCATACATTCCATGTGCTGAGTATTAATGGATGTTTACATTAATGGATGTTTACATGTGCTGAGTATTAATGGATGTTTCTTTTTATTTTGAATTGTGTCCCATTAGCAAAGACAGGTTCTGAAGACTTTAAACCATTCCATTCGCAACATCACATTCAACTCTACTGGGGAGGCAGCTCCTCCCCAGTCACATTTTGAGTGCCTTCCAATCTGAGGGGCTCATCTCCGGCACTGTATCTGACAATATTCTGGTGTTCTTCATCATCTTTCACAGAAAACCTTATGAATAGCAGTGGAACATGGAGAATACCAATCACTGTTTAGGTGGGAAGTAAGGGAAAGGACCATGGATATGTGCACAACTACAGGTTAGAATTGTCCAAGGTTGATTCTGTCGTTTTGATTACCTGGCTATGTGGTGGTCAGGATATGATCATGGGACTCTGAGTCATACTCGTAAGGTGTTACAAGATAATACCAGGACCCCAATCTTTAACTGAAAGCAGGTAGATAACATGCACTTGATTAGCAATTTTTGGTAAATTATTAAGGACATATGTAGGTAAATTCTGTCATTCATCATGTGAGCACCTTTCTGCATGTTGTTGTTGTTAAGTGCCGTCGAGTTGGTTCTGACCCATAGTGACCCTGTATAGGGTTTCTGAGGAGCAGCTGGTGAGCTTGAACCACTGAGCTTGCGTTTCAAATGATTTCGCAGTTCAGCGCACTGACCCACAGGCCACACCAGGACTCACCTTTCTGCATACTAACAAGTTTCAACCACATTCTTCCTGAAGGAAGCACTGCCTCCTTTTCTCCACCCTGGCCCCACCCCCACCCCGCCTGGGCTTCTCTAAGCACAGCCACAGTGTTGGTTTAATGGCCAGGAAGCAGTGGGGAAGTCGCCTAAGAACTCTAATGGAGTTGGAACTTATGCCAAGACTTCAAGTGGACTCAAAGCTCCTGCTGTAGACTGCAGCCTCCTACAGATGAAGTGCTTTAGAATTGTCACCATCTCATGGGTCATTTCTAGCCCTCAAATCCATGCTCCAGCCAGTGGGGGAGTAGACACAACACAAAGAAGGGGTGTCCTTAAAGCCAATACACAGTTACCCCGAAGGCACTTACACAGCTGTATTAAGAGCTAGAAATGGAGTCTATTTAGGGAGGTTGGCTATGTGTCCAGTTAGAAATTGACATTATTACTAAGGAAGAGGGAGGGAGAGACTAGGGGTATGTGGACCCTGGCCATCTGCCACAGCACACTGCGGAGTCTTCTAACAGTGACGCCTTCCTTCCACCTGTGCTGTAAACTGCTAGGCCCACCAGTTTCACTGCACGGCTGATCTGCAGCAGCAGCAGCAGCAGCAGATGGTAAGATGTTTCCTTAATCAAACCAGCAGATAGTCCCTGACGCTGCAAGCTTCCTAGGGCTGCCACACAACAAAGTTCTACACACTGGGTGGCTTACAACAACAGAAATGTATCCTGTCCAGTTCTGCAGGCCATAAGTCTGCAGCCAAGGTGTCAGGAGGCTCCCTTGAGATGCTGGGGGACCTTCTGTTCTTTGTCTCTTCCAGCTTCTGGTGTTGTTGTTGTTAAGTGCCGTCTAGTCAGTTCCAACCCGACCCTGTATAGGGTTTCTGAGGAGTGACTGGTAAACTTGAACCACTGACCTTGCCGTTCAAATGGCTTTGCAATCTGGCACGTTAACCCACAGCACCACATCAGGACTCCTCCAGCTTCTGGTAGCCCCTGACAATCGTCGGTGTTTGGTTTGTAGCTGCGTTACTCCAGTGTTGACCTCCATCTTCACAGGACCTCCTTTCCCGTGTGTGTCTACACCTCCTCACTATGACGCTAGTTACTGCATTTAGGGTCGAATTACTTCTACAAAAGACCTTATTTTTCAAGGTATTCATTTCCAGATTCTGGATGGACATGAATTTGGGGGATATACCACCTAAGCCCCTGTAGGGTAAGCATTGGACTGCTAACAAATAGGTCAGCAATTCAAACCCATTAGCCACTCCTTGGAAATGCTACACAGGGTCATGGTGAGTGCGAACTGACTTGATAGCACTTAACATCATCATCTACTTAAGCTGATTATCTGGTGCCTGGACCTGTAGAGCACACAGGTCCTTAGCAGGGGACACTCATGGACTGTTTGTAGAACAAAGAGCTCAGAGTCATTGGGTGGACTCAAGAGACTGACTGCAGGCTGCTTCCCTCAGACGCACTTCCCCATCTGACTTGCCTGACAAGATTGAAAGGCTCTGGAATATATTGGCACCTAAGAGAAAACTCTGCTGTTCATAAGGTTTACAGTGACTAAATATTCAGAAGTAGTTCCTCACTTCTTCTTCCTAGTCTGACTTCATCTGGAAGCTCATCTGAAACCTGTCCAACAGGGGTGACCCTGCTGGTATTTAAATACCAGTGGCATAGCTTCCAAAATCACAGCAACTCACAAGTCACCATAGTACAACAAACTGACAGATGAGTGGAGGAATCTGTACCTGGACCAAGAGGCAGTTGTTCGTACTGAACATGGGAACACTGAATGGTTTAAAATTAAGAAAAGTGTGCAACAGGGCTGTATTCTTTCACCATATTTATTCAACCTGTATGCTGAGCAAATAATCCGAGAAACTGGGTTATATGAAGAAAAACATGGCATCAGGATTGGAGGAAGACTCATTAACAACCTGCGATATGCAGATGATACAACCTTGCTTGCTGAAAGTGAAGAGGACTTAAAATATTTACTGATGTGAAGATCAAAGAGCACAGCCTTTGTTATGGATTGCATCTCAATGTCAAAAAAACAAAAATTCTCACTATTGGACCAATTAACAACATTGTTATCAACAGAGAAAAGATTGAAATTGTCAAGAACTTCATTATTATTGGATCAACTATCAACACTCACGGAAGCAGCAGTCAAGAAATCAAATGATGTATTGCATTAGGCAAATCTGCATAACCCTTCATCATATACAGAGTAGACAGGGATGGGCAACTTGGACATTGGCTATCCAAAATGGGGGGGCTATCCAAAAAGGCAAGAAGTGACTGACTTACAAGCTTTCAAGAGGAAGCCTAGATCCAGAGGGCACGGAGGAAGGTAGAATCTCTGAGTAGTATCCAATCTGTCTGGGTGGGGCTAATGAAAGGAGATGGGGATAGGTCCCTTGTGGTACAATGGTGAATGCGTGTTATCAGGACTGACAACAAGGGTTGGAAATGTAAAGAGGAAATTTTTGTAGTTAAAAGGAGGGGAGTGATTGACTTTGCAGTCCAGGAGCGGAGGTTCCTGGAACCATCAAGGGAGAAGAGTGGAGTGCAAGACCCTACCCAGAGAAGCATTGACACCAGAGATGGAGGCAGAGACGATGACGTGGAGAGATGGAGCAGCTGGGGACTCTAGACCCAGAGAGGGAGAGGGACTGTGTGCTGATGACCCAGGGGGAGGGTGGGAGCAGGCTTGCAGGGTATAGCCTTTGGTTGGTTGATGATGCATGGAGGGGATTGTAACCATGGCAATGAAATGATATACAATAGGATGAATGTAAAGCTAATGTTCTCTCATGTAAACTTTCACATAATTCACAATAAAACATTAAAAAAAAATCTGTGTTGGGGACTTTAAACAGAGGAAGAGGGGCTGTGTGCTGATAACCAGGGGCATGCTTGTATTGTATACCCTTTGGATGGTTGATGATGCATGGAGGGGATTGTAACCATAGCAATGAAATGATATACTATAGGATGAATGTAAAACTAATGTTCTGCCATGTAAACTATCACATAATTCACAATAAAACAAAACAAAAACCTTTTTAAAGTGTTGAAGATCAAAGATGTCAGCTTGAGGTCTAAGGTGCACCTGACCTAAGCCATGATATTTTCAATAACCTCATATGCATGTGAAAGCTAGACCATAGAATTGATGCTTTTGAGTTATGGTGTTGGAGGAGAATATCGAAAGTGCCATGGGTTGCTAAAAGAACCTGTAGATCCATTTTGGAAGAAGTGCAGCCAGAGTGCTCCTTAGAGGCTAAGATGGCCAAATTTCATCTCTCATACTTCAGACATATTGTTAGGAGGAACCAGTCGCTGGAGAAGGATATCATGTTTGGTAAGGTGGAGGGTCAGAGAAAAAGAGGAAGACCCCTAGTGAGATGGATTGGCCAAGTGGCAGCATCAGTGGGCTCAAGAATGGCAGCAATAATGAGGTTGGCCCAGGATCAGGCAGTGTTTTATTTTGTTGTGCGTAAGGTTGCTATGGGTCGGCACCAACTCGATGGCACCTAACAACAATAACAGCTAGTCCCTGCCTGCATGGAGCTTACATTCTATCAGGGAAAAGTTTTTCATTTTCTTCATCTTCTTTCTGCAAAAAAATATTTAACTTGAATCTAAGCTTTAGACTCACTTTCAGATTACAAACCATACAGGAGATAAAGTACACCAAGAGGGAACATTCTGGTGAGTCCTGAATGTGGGACATTCTGGAAGATGACTCTCCTGAACTTCTCAAAACATATGAACTCAATGGAAAAGAAAAAGCGACTGTTTAAGATTAAAAGACTAAAGGTCCATGATCATCAAATGCAAAGTCTGAATCTACATTGAGTGCTGGATTAAACAAGTTACAAATGTTTGAGGACGATTGTTGTGTGGCATCAAGTTGATTCCAACTCCTCATATTAGGTAGTTAGAACCGAGAAGGGAGTCTCAAGTCACTCTAGGTCTGACCTATCTCAGCAAGAAACAAGCCATCCCTAGCAATGAGGAGTTTCTGAAATGAGAAGTAAAAGAGAGAGGAGACTACGAGAGGAAATAAAATTAGTTAAGTGGGGTAGGTGAGAGGGGATACTATTGTGAGAAGAAATGAAGTTAGTTAATAATAACCTGAAACGTGAAAGACAAGACTCCAGGAAACCATACATAGACCAATTCCCTGTATTGGTTAGCTGGGCACTCAAACCAATATAGCCTTCCCCCGAGACAAAGGGGTACATAGAGAAGTCAAATTGTACTCAGGAGCTCCACCTCCTTTTCTTTCACAAGGTGGATGTCTGCTCTTAACCTCTCTAAGAGCATCTATGCTTATAAACCTAGCTTTCATCTCCCTCAGCCTCTTGTCTTTCTTACTTATTTTGTGTGGAATGAGTGTGCTGTGCCTTCCCAATTCTTTGGGAGGATAGTAACAGTGTCCTAGGGACGACACTTCGACCGTGACAGTAGTAATCTTGTACAGGAGCAGAAAGCCTCATCTTTCTCCCATGAAAAGGGTGGTGATTTGAAACCACTGACCTTTTGGTTAATAGTCCAACATATAAACATCTCTGCCTTTGAGAATCCTAGGATAATTGGAAAATTCAAATAAAATATATAACATTGTAGAATTATTACTTTTCCAGGATGAATGCCTGAAACATTTAAAGTCCTCATTATATCTGCTAGTTTCTTTCATGTGTTTGTTGGGGGAGGGGGAATATAAGTGTGCATGCAAAATACACAGATAGCTAGATGATAGATAAGGTAATGGTTGTCATTGTTAGGTGCTGTTGAGTTGGTATGGACTCATAGCGACCTTATGCACAACAGAACAAAATACTGCCCCGTCCTGTGCCAACTTCACAGCCATTGCTATTCACAAGAGTTCCATCTGCATTTCATTTCATCAGCCCCGCCTAGACAGATTGGATACTACTCACTGGAGATTCTACCTTCCTCCAGGCCCTCTGGATCTAGGTTCCCTCTTGAAAGCTTGTAAGCCAGTCACT